>NW_026020441.1:332318-622098 GCF_900185275.1 Solanum verrucosum
GATAAATGACAAACGAAGATGGCCCGACTAATTACAAAGGAGCGCAGAGTCCTCACGTGGAGCTTACACGATGTTCCGTCATTCACCGGTTAATTAACCTTCACAGTATGACTGGATGGCTCGAGACCCGGGGACGTATAGCGAGGAGATTGTGCAGGAATTCTACGCCTCTTATGTTGCCACTCTCCGAGGTTCAATTTCCAAGCGATCAAAGCCCCTAGCTCAAGATCCTCTCACTGCCACTTTGGTTCGAGGTTGTCCGGTGGACATATCACCTGCCACGATCAGCCGTTTTCTCTATGGTCCTACCACGGGTCACTATTGGTCTCTCAACACAGCAGTGTTTGATTACATATGGGACATCGTGCGGAGTGGCGCTTTCCAGAGGAACGCTGAGCAGCGAGAGGCTGTTATACTATGATTGGCCAGGTACATGCTACAGATGGCGAGCGTGCGGAATGGGTCACCGTTCCACGGTTGGGCATTCGAAAGGCCACATTAAATTTTGTGGCCAAGTTCTTCTAGCTGCTGGTACGGAACAGAGTGTCGCCTACAAAAGCTGACAGCCAAGTCAAATGGGACAGAGCGGTTTCTGGCAGAGATTCACGAGAGCGTATTCAAGTGCCGATCTGGCATTGTGACAAGTTAGTCCACCTACAGGGGCATTGGACATAGGCCTCATTCGAGATGAGGCAAATGTGGCAGCACCTCGCAGAGAGCCTCAGGTTGAGGTACCTCCTTTGGGTACCGATCTTGCATACATAGTGGGGCAGGCACAGGGCGATGACCCCAGCATACCAGATCTCACCGATACTGTCCCGGCCTCCTTATCTCAAGTAGCTAGTATGGCTCCTAGCTTTTTTCGGCCAACACCATAGTTAGGAGCTACTGTTGTCCCATTGGCCAGAGTATAGAAGTTAGAGGCTTAGATGGCCACACTGTTGCATCACATCCAGTCGTGGATGTAAAGTCGATAGCCGAGTCCGAGACTAGAATGGAGCGCAGGATGGAGGGGATGATGGACTGGAAGGTCCAGGCTGTTAATAAGCGTCTTGATGCCTTTGAATTGCGAGTCCTCTAGAGATCAGCCCGGCCATAGATCTATATGATTTGCAGGCTGAATTAGCCAATCTCCGGACCGACGTTGATGTCATTCTTGTCGCCCCTTCAATTGAGCTTCAGGTTGCACCTACTGCACTAGCTGATGATACAGTGCTAGATATTTTACTCAGTGGGACCGCCTAGGAGGGGCTTGCGCCTACACATGCCAAAGGCAAGCGGCATCGTTCTCATCGCACTGAGGATGAGAAAGCTCAAAAGAGACAGTGTAGGCAGGATAAGGAGGCTAGGAGGGTTTCAATTTTAGACGAAGAGTTGCGCCAGCAGAGGGTGCGTGAGAGAGTTGCAGGGGCATCGGGCTTTGTCCCAGTTGTAGAGGTCCAGCCTATTTTGAGAGACGTTGTGAGCACCACTGATAGTGCGGTGAGATTGATAGAGAGCACGACTGAAGGTTCTATGATTGCTGATATGGGCACTATTGAGGGTGCCCCCACTATTGTTCCAGCGGGCTCCGGGAAATCGGACCCCCTGCTTGTTGATGATTCGTCGGCGCTTTGCGCCACATGTTTGCTTCACCCAATCCATTTTCTTTTACTATTTTTGTATGCATTGGGGATAATCGCATCTATTTTTGTTGGGGGTGGAGTAAATGGATTCTGAGTGATAGGGTAAAGTCTGAATAATCCAACTCATAATGCTCTCTTGGGGTTTTCTTGCCTGTGTTCTTTTTCCCCAATAGACTGTTTAATTTTTGTTGAACCGGCATGTCTTAGGATCGTATGTGTAGAAGCATGATAAAGAAAGAAGCTGATGGCTTTATGAAAAATGATACCCGTCAGATTTTGGGATGTATGCTAGAATTTGTAGGCTACGATTAGTTGAAAGTGTTAGCTCTGAGAATGACATAATAACGAATCAACTCGATGGCATGACTTAAGCCGAAACTTGAACTGGGTAATCTGATAATCTGATAATTAAACTATGTGGCGAGAGTGGGCGAGAATCGTTGAGTGTTCAAACAGTTTCTATGCAAAACTAGAACTTTTTCGGTTAGTCCTACTAATACAATTCAATCTAGAGGTTAGGAAGTGATCATAGGCCATTGTTCTGAAAAGTCCACAAATTGCCTAAAAGAATGATCCAACCAAATGAAATAAATGCTCCCTTTGATCCAAAAACTTTGAGCCTAAAATTAAACCATTTCTTTCTAAACCCGAACGCACCTTCCCATAATCTACTATGTTGGCCCGGGTCCCTCCTTGGACATGTGCACTTCGACTTAGGCCAAAAGTCTAAGTAGAGGGTGGCTAATGCAAAAAGTAACTTCAATATTGGCCCTGACCCAACATCGGGTATTGTGCACCTCAACTAATGGAAAATCCATAAGTTGAGGGTGGCTATGAAAGAGGAAACTGAAATAAAAATGGGTATGAAAAGAGTGATGTTGAAAAAAAAAAGGAAAGGATGTGACTTGTTGAAAGCTAAAAGAAAAATAAAATAAAAGTAAAAAGAGTTACAAAGCCTAAAGTCACATTCGTGGTTGAAGAAAATTAAGGGAAAGAAGGTAAAACGATAGGATGACAAAAATAGGGCAAAAAGAGGTCGAAAGCCTAGTGTAATGTCAAGGAGGGCAGAAAGTCACTAAGCAGTACCCAAATGTACCACACCTGACCCTGAGCCTACGTCACAAGCCAAGAAAGTCCTATCGTGATCCTAAAGTCTAGTTTGGAGAGTCTAAGCAGTGAAAATAAGGGCAAGCTTATGGCATTGAGCACTAACTGTATTTGAAATTACTTTTGAGTGTGAGTGTTGAATATATCCTTGTACCATGAATGACATTCATTTTTGTGAAAATGGAATGTCGTTTGAAGTAAGGGCACTAGTTACATTGTCGGAAAGTTGGTACCTTGGTGATAATATGAAGGTGTATGTTGTGTGTCAGTTAGTCGATCTGTGTCATGGTGTGATCCGCATGAATTAGCTTGTCGAGTCTAAAGGAACGAATTTGCAACCGAAAAGTGAGAGGGGTAGAGAGCCATGTGATTGCTTGGGATTGAAATGTTTGCTTCTATACAAGTGTCGTTTAAAGTCGTAGTGCGTCGCTTAAGGACAAACAACGAGTTTAAGTTGAGGATGTTGATATACCGTGAGTTTACGGTATTTCTAATAATTTCACTTACAAGTTGTGTGTGTCTAGGGCTTTTTTGTATTGGTTTTTATGTATTTTTATCATATATTACATGAAAGATGTTCAGGCGCAGAAATATAGAGACAGCTGAAAGAAATTCAGAAAAGGGCATCCACGAAGGTGATCTACGGACCGTAGGTCATTGACGGTCCGCAAGTTATGACCGTAGATCAGCGGGCAAGGTATGGAAGACAAATCAGGGAAATCTGACCAAGTGTGGAACCACGGTGGACATTGACAGTCCGTAGATTGATCTACGGATCGTACTGTAGATCCATAGATTGATACTGCGAGGGTTCCCGCACCTGATTTTGAAGATTCTAAGTGTGGAGCTACGGAGGGGATTGACGGACCGTAGATCGATCTACGGTACGTACTGCAAGTCCGTCGTTTGCTTCAGAGAAGCTGATTTTTGGAAGCTGAAATATTTTCTAAGTCCTGGCTGACAGAAGAGACTTACGGACCGTAGATCCATTGACAGTCCGTAAGTCAGTCTCGTGGAATGAAGACGCGTGCCTGAACAAACTTTCCTTAATTTGTTTTCCTTTTAATTTAGGCTTTGTTTTCTATAAATAGGGCATGTAAACCTCGTTGTTGGGGTTGGACATTATTATTCTAGATTTACTTTGTGACTTGGGAAATTAATATGAAAACCTAGCAATTATTGATTTCCTAAGTTCGTTTTGAAGATTTTGGCTTTCCAATTCAAGTTGAATTTCTGGGTTTATTATTCTTTTTACGTAAGTTCGTGATTGCTTCATCTAAAACTATGAATTGTGTTCTTGTTAATATGGGTAACTAAATCCACAACTAGGGTTGTGGGAAACATGAGCGATTAACAAAGTATGAACAGTAAATAAGCAATTCTTGAATAGTGTTTTGCATGCATTGATAATTCTTTTGTTTAGAAGTTTTTTAACGGTGGCCAACGTTAGAACTTGCCTTGTTACTACTTGCCGGACCAAGGAGGTAATTAACGAGAAAAGAATTATCAATATAGATTTAGTGTGATACTATCTAATAGGCCAGTGTCGATTGGTGCGAAGTAATAACTAAGCCAAACATCGATTATGAAGTCTAATATGAGGTAGAGGTAAGGGTTAGTAAATTATACACACGTAGCCGGACCAAGGTGCGGGGTGAAATTCTCTAGATGGCGGACCAAGGATTTTGAGATACCTCACTTATCACTTTGCATGTAGTACACTAGGAAAGGATTGTTATTACTAGGATTACTGCGTTATGAGCTTGTGGGGAACACGTATACCCTAGTTATTTCTATCATCTTGATAACAACCAAAATTGAGTTTTGATTACTGATTACTTATTAAATTCTTACTATTTGTTTCACATAAAAAAAAACCTTTTAATTACCTGTTTCTAGAAGTAATTTGACTAATTGAATATAATTGTTGGTTAAAGTAAAGTCTAAACCATTTTCTTCGTGGGATCGACCCCAACCTACAAGTTGGGTTCTTTACTTGATAACGATCGCTTATAGAAATTTCACTCCGCTCATTGAAATCCGAACAAAGCTATTCGAGCGATTGACTGCAACAGGTTTCATTTATCCAGTTAGGCCCAAGCCTGTTGACACCAGCTCTAGATTCTGATCAAAGATGTGCATATCATTCCAATGGTGTGGGGCATGAAACTGAGGATTGTATGAATTTGAAACACGAGATACAAGACTTAATCGACCAGAAAGTGGTCACTCTTCAAACTGATGCACCCAAAGTCAAAAGTAATCCTCTTCCAAACCATGAAGGTGACAATATCAACATGATAGAGACGGAGTAGGAGTGGTGCACGACAAAGGCGATTGTCTCGGTTGGGCCAAATGACCTCGAGAAAGTTATGTCTTTGTTGTTCATAAAGGAGAAAAAGGAATTTATAATTATGACACTTGAGAAGATTGTTGCCTTGGTGCCAAAAGAAATTCCCCCTTGAGAGAAGTTTGTGATTGAAGCGGTAGCTACCCAAAGTATGACTAGATCCAATAAATGCTACACACCAGAAAGGTTGGCCCAGGGATGGCATAAGAAGGATCCATCAAAGAGACCTAGTAGTGAAGCTGAAGCAGAAGAGTTCTGGAGGAAAATGCAACCAAAAGATTATTCAATCGTTAAGCATTTAGAGAAAACGTCGCCTCAAATACTTGTGTGGGCCTTGTTGATGAACTCACAACTACGCATGCAAGCCCTCATGAAAGCTTTAGACGACACTTACGTAGCTGTGGGTACAAATAGTGATAATCTAGCGGTAATGGTCAACCAAGTAATTCTAGGGCACCGCATCAGTTTATGTGATAAAGAGCTACCTTTTGAAGGCGCAATGCACAATAAAGCTCTCCACATCACTGTTAAATGTCGTGACAAAGTTATAAATTGTGTCTTGATTGATGATAGATCTCGTCTCAATATTTGTCCACTTTCGACACTCAATCAATTAAACTTTGACTTGGGAAAGGTTCACCAAAACATGTTAAGGTAAGGGCTTTTGACAACGGAAAAAGGGACGCGATAGGACCGGTGAATCTGGGGATTCAAGTGGGCCCTAGTGAGTTCAGTGTTGAGTTTCAGGTAATGGACATCAACACTAGTAACAACTTGCTTCTGGGAAGACCGTGGATCCACATGGTCGGGGCTGTGCCTTCTACCCTCCACCAGCTGATGAAATTTGTTTGGAAGGACCAGGAATTGGTCATTCATGGTGAAGGTAGCCATTCCAACAGGTATATCGTGATTGTTGATGAACTCTCTAAAGGTTGTGATTTTTATACGGTGGAGCTGGTAAATGCTACCTGTGATGATTTGGCTACACCACCACGTATGCCTTATGTTTATAAAATGATAACCACTATCATGCTCTGAAGCGGTTTTCAGCCAGGTTTCAGATTGTGGAAATATTTCCAAGGGGTCACTGAGCCTATTCAGATTCCTGACAAAGTTTTAAAGTATGGTTTGAGATATGTCCCCACAGATGAAGATGAAGCAGAGGTGGTGAACAAGAGTGTTGATCGAGTATTAGCCAGGCAGAAACCTCATTTGTATCAGTCATTTCCAGTGCAGGAGTATGTCAACGATAGAAGTCTTGGGGACGGAATCTAGGGACTTTTCAAGAAAGTTTATGCAATCGTCAAAGAAGAGACTAGGACATCGGGCATCCTTGATGCTGAACCAAATGAGAAATTGTCAAAATGGACCTCCACGCCACTTCTGATTCCTCGCTCATCTTGGTAGAAAGGACATGTGTTTATGTTTGTTTGAAAAATCGGTGGTAGTTCAGAAGAGGCCCGAAACCCACCCTTTATGCGATTCTACTTGTTTGACTTTTTAAATTTCCCCATAATGTTTTAAGAAGGCTAAATGACCTTTGGTCAGTTTGTGTCTGTTTTCAGTTAAAATGAAAATCCTCTCTTATCAAAATTTGTTTATTTACTTATCTGTTTATGTTTTACTTAACTAACTTTGATTATTTATGATTTCAGTAATAGAAATTTAAAACCTACCAATATCATGTCATGTCACGAGCTGAATGAACAAAATGAGGCAGATGATGGTGAATGTGAGGATTATGAAGAAGAGACTGACATACCTGAGCATATCACAAAGAAGTTTAGACAATTTGAGAATCAACACAAGCCAATTTTGGAAGAAACCGAGACCATAAATCTGGAAGACGACGAATGTGTCAAAGAAGTAAGAATTAGTGTCCACCTGACTGAAGCTGAAAGAAGGGACCTGGTTCGTTTGCTTAGAGAATACATCAACATATTTGCCTAGTCTTACAGAGTTATTACAGTTCTAAGTACAAACATGGTTTCTCGTAAATTGTTGATCAATCCCGATTTCAGTTCGGTAAAGTAGAAAACTCAAAAATTCAAGCCAGAGTTGAGTTTGAAGATCAAAGAGGAGATTACCAAGAATATTGAGTCTAAAGTAGTGGAAGTGATGCAATATCTAACTTGGTTAGCCAACATTGTTCTGGTTTCCAAGAAAGATGGAAAGATGGAAAGATCAGGATTTGTGTCGATTATAGAGATCTCAATAAAGATAGTCCAAAAGATAGTTTCCCGTTGCCAAACATTCACATTCTCATTGATAACTATACAAAACATAAGATGCAGTTGTTTGTGGATTGTTATGCAGGTTATCACCAGATCCTGATGGATGAAAAGGATGGAGAAAAGACAGTCTTAATTACGCCCTGGGGAGTGTATTATTATCAGGTAATGCCTTCTGGTCTCAAGAATTCTGGTGCCACTTACATGAGGGCTATGATGACCATATTTCATGATATGATTCATAAAGAGATCAAGGTGTATGTAGATGAAGTCATAATCAAATCCCGTGAGAGTTCGAATCACTTGACCCACTTGAGGAAATTCTTTGATCACTTGCGTCAGTACAATTTGAAGCTAAATCTCGCTGAATATGCTTTTGGGGTGCCAGCTGGCAAGCTGTTGGGATTTATAGTCAATAGAAGGGGAATTGAGCAAGCCTCGAAGATCAAAGCGATTCAAGAGTTACTTCCTCCGAAGACCAAGAAAGAAGTGATGAGTTTCCTGGGAAGGTTGAACTACATTAGCCGCTTCATAGCTTAATCCATTGTGGTGTATGATCCCATATTCAAGTTGTTGACAAAAAAGATGCCCTGACCAAGTGGACCGGAAATGTCAAACTGTTTTTGATGCCATTAAGAATTATTTGTCCAATCCATCGATGTTTGTTCCTCTAAGAGAAAGAAGTCCATTATTGCAATATTTTTGTCTCAGATAACGCATGTGGATGCGTGCTTGATCAACATGATGAAACTGGGAAGAAGGAGCGATCCATTTATTACCAAAGTAAAAAATTCACTCTATATGAGCCCAATTACACTCTTTAGGAGAGGACATGTTGTGCTTTGACCTGGATCGCTCAGAAGTTGAGACATTATTTGTCTTCGTACACCACATATCTTATTTCCAGAATGGATCCATTGAAGTATATTTTTAAGAAAGTGATGCCGACCGGGAAGTTGGCCAAATGGAAAATACTTTTGAGTGAGTTTGATATTGTTTATGTGGCTCAAAAGGCGATATAAACACAAGCCTTGGCTGATAATCTCGCGGAGAATCTAGTTGATGAAAAGTATGAACCGCTCAAAACTTATTTCCATGATGAAGATGTAGCGTTTGTGGGAGAAGACATTTCTAAAGCATACCCTGGTTGGAGAGTGTTCTTTGATAGAGTGGTGAATCACCAAGGGAAAGGTATCGGAGTGGTCTTAGTATCAGAATCCGGTCAACACTATCCCATGGCAACTAAACTTTGATTTGATTGCGCAAACAACATGGCAGAATACAAAGCTTGCATCTTTGGTTTGAAGATGGCCATCGACATAAACGTCCACGAGTTACTAGTAATTAAAGATTCAGATTTGTTGATTCATCATGTTCAAGGAGAATGGTCTGTAAAGAACCCAAATATCACACCGTACGTGCATTTGATACAGAAGTTGTACAAAAAGATTATGTAAGATTGAATTCAGACACACTCCCAGGACACAGAATGAGTTGGTTGATGCTCTCGCCACCATTGCCTCAATGATTAAACATCCAGACACAAGCTATATTGATCTCTTGGATATAGAGGTAAAAGAGCAGTCTGTCCATTGCTCACACGTTAAAGTGGAACCAGATGGTTTGCCTTGGTATTTTGACATAAAGAAGTATTTGGAGACTGGGACTTATCCTGGGAATGCAACGTTTAACCAGAAGAAATCAATACGTCGTATGGCTAACAATTTCTTTCCAAGTGGGGAAATCCTTTATAGGAGGACTCCAAATTTAGGTCCTCTCAGATGTGTTGATGCTAGTGAAGCTGCAAAGCTTCTGGAACAGATACATGCTTGATTTTTTTGTACTCACATGAATAGGCTCACGTTGGCTAGGAAGATCCTCCGAGCCAGTTATATTTGGATTACTATAGAGCATGATTGTGACAAGTTTTTGCAAAAATGTCACAAATGTAAAGTACATGGAGATTTGATTTGAGTACTGTCGCACGAACTAAATGCTATGAGTTTGCCTAGGCCCTTCGTAACTTGGGGCATGAATGTCATTGGGCCAATAGAGCCAGCCACCTCTAACAAACATAGATTCATTTTAGTTGACATTGACTACTTTACCAAGTGGGTGGAAGCAGCTTCGTATAAGTCGGTGACCAAGAATGTTGTAGCTCATTTTGTTCGAGACAATTAGATGTGTAGGTTTGGAGTACCGGAATCCATCATTACTGATAATGGAGCGAATCTCAACAGTCATTTAATGAGAGAGATACGTGAACAATTCAAGATTACTCACCGAAACTCAACTGCTTATCGTCCCCAAATGAATGGAGTTGTAGAAACTGCCAACAAGAAAATATAGAAAATTCTCAGGAAAATGATTGACAATCACAGAGGTTGGCATGAGATGTTGCCATATGCTTTGTTGGGTTACAGAATGACTGTCAGGACGTCAATTGGAAAACTATGTATTTGTTAGTGTATTGAAGAGAAGCAGTTATACATGCCGAGGTTGAAATACCTTCATTGAGAATCATCCAGGAAACTGAATTAAGTGATGTTGAATAGGTTCGCAAGCGGATTGATCAATCAACATTGATTGATGAGAAGAGAATGGTTGTTGTTTGTTATGGTCAAGTGTATCGACAGAGATTGATTCGTCCTTTCCACAAAAGAGTAAGAACCAGAATCTTCAAAACTGGCCAATTAGTTCTCAAACGCATTTTCCATCATCAGGATAAGTACAAAGGGATATTTGCACCAAATTGGAAAGGACCCTACAAGGTTCACAAAGTGTTATCTGGAGGTACCTTGGTCCTGTCGTAGATGGATGGCACTGAATCGCCAAAATCGATCAACTCAAATGTTGTCAAGAGATATTATATATGAAGTTTCAGTTTGTATTTCTGTTATTTCCTTGTAATAGTCTTATTTGCTTGTAATCATCTTGTTTAGGATTTTATCCCCCTGTAATGAACTACTCTAACCTGAATTCTGAATAATGATATATGTAGGCGGCCTATGTCGGCCTCGGTCACCGCCTTTTATCTCTTTTTAATTTTCCTTGTACTGGAACTACGTTTGACCCGATTCCTACTTCAAAGGGATACGTAGGTGCCACAACGGCTGGGTCATATCTCCCGTAAGATTTCTATTTTTCTTTACAATAGAAACTAGGACAAAAATTTTGAGAGGGGCTCAAAAATTCTCAAGAAGAAGATCTATCCAACAAGTAAAGACTGAAGTTACGTTGGAAATTGTAACTGGGACAGAATTTTTAAGGAAGACCTCAAAATTTCAATAGGGTTCATCGGGAGTTTAGAACAACTTTGAATACTTCCCAGCAAGCAATCAGATAGACCTCGAAGCATCAACTTCAAAGGCATTCACTAAGCTTGACATGACATTACACTTGACAATGACCTTTTCGAATATTACTTTATGAAAACTTATTTTCCTCAAAACTTTTCTTTGATGTTCAATTATTTTTACATAAAATGTTGTCTAATCTATCAAGAAGCGGAAGATTAGAAGAATCAACCGGAGATAGCAAGACAAGGAGCGGACAACCGAAAAGATCAACACATATTAGTTCATTTTAAACTAAAAATTTATGTGGATGTAGGAAAGTTTTATGCTTCTTATACCAAAGAATTAGGAATATTGATACGCCCAAATTACACTTCCCTAAAGAAGTATAAGCGATCATTATTAAGTAAAGAACCCAACTTGGAGGTTGGGGTCGATCCCACGAGAACTATGGTTTAGACTTAAACTTAACTTACGATTGTATTCGTTTAGTCAACTTATTTCCGAGACAAGTAAGTAAATGGGGGGGGGAGGGGGGGGGCTCTGTTGATAATTCTTTTCTTATTAACTACCTCCTTGGTCCGGCAAGTAGCAACAATGTGAGTTCTGACGTTGGCCACCGTTAAAAAGACTTCTAAGCGAAAGAATTACCAATACATGCATCAACACTATTAAAAAATTACTTAGTTATTAATCATATGTTGTTAATTTCTCATTGTTCCCACAACCCTAGTTGTGGATTTAGCTAATCATGCTTGAAAGAACACAATTCATATTTTTAGAAGAAGAATTCATGAACTTACGTATTGAGTAGAAAAAACCCGTAATCTCCAATTGAAATTCAAAGCAAAAATCTTATAAACCGAAATTAGCAAATCAAATTGCCAAATTTTGCAAGTTAATTCCTAAGAAAATACCAAGAACTAAAAGTATACAATGGTGTCTAACCCCCTAAAACAAGGTTTACATACCCTATATATAGAAAAACATGTCCTAAAAAAAAGGAAACAAACTAAGAAAATAAACTTTCTGGATGCGGCTTTGATCGAGACTCGACCTACGGACCGTGTGTTGACCTACTGTCCGTATGTCCCCTCCGTGGGTCAACACTTAGACTTTTTCTTGCAGAGGTTGGAACCTTCGCTCCCAAATACAATCGAAGGACGTGCAACACACTGCGGAATTTCATCAGGTATTGGAACTTCAACTTCTCTGAATCATTGGACGGATGTGCAGGATGGCCCGTGGGTCGACCTACGATCCGTCACTTGCATCCGTAGTTCCACACTTGGTCAAAACTTCC
This sequence comes from Solanum verrucosum, assembly GCF_900185275.1. Lineage (NCBI taxonomy): Eukaryota > Viridiplantae > Streptophyta > Magnoliopsida > Solanales > Solanaceae > Solanum > Solanum verrucosum. Next base: position 344,231 of record NW_026020441.1, read on the forward strand.
CTAATACTCCATCTACGCCACCCATCGACGGACTGTGATTGGACCTACGGTTTGTAGGTCACATCCGTGGGTGGCTCCTTTTGCAAATTTTCAGTTGTCATATCACACTTCCACGTCCAAGCCTATTTCCTGCAAATAACACAAAAACATTAATTCCTAATACAATATGGAACTAGACACACACAACTCTTAAGTGAAATGTATCAAAAATACCGTAAACTCACCGTATATCAACACCCTCAACTTAAACTCGTTGTTTGTCCTGAAGCGACGTACTAAACTCTATACAATTCTTGTGTACAAAAGACATGCAAAGTCAAGCAATCACATGGCTATTTCAATCCATTCCATTTTCTTACTGGAAATCTTTTCTTTTAGACTCAAAAAGCTAACTCATGCGAATCAAGATATGACAGAGATCGACCAATAGACACACAACATACACTATTTCACAACAACCAAGGTACCAACTCTCCAACAATGTAACTAGTGCCCTCACTTCAAACAAAATCCTTTTCACACAAAAGATATGAATTTTTGAGTTTTAGGATTCATTCAACACTCACGCTCAGAAGTGATTTCAAGTACAGTTAGTGCTCAATACCATAGGCTTGCCCTTATTTTTCACTGCTTAGACTCTGCACACTAGTTGCTAGGATCACTATAGGACTTTCTTAGCTGTAACGTAGGCTCAGGGTCAAATGTGGTACATTTGGGTACTTTTTAGTGACTTTCTTCCCTCCTTGACATTACATTGGCTCTTTACCTCTTTTCTCAACCTAATTTTTACATGCTTTCATTTTACTTTCTTTCCCTTGACTCCTTTCAACATGGATGTGACTTTTGACTTTTGTGGCTCTTATTTTTCACTTTCTTCTTTTTCTTTCACTTTATTTTTCTTTATTTTTCAGCACTTTCATTTATCATCTTTTTGCTTCTTTTGCACAAAGTCACGCCCTCTTCTATCTTTTTCTTTTTCTCTTTTCAACACAAAACTCTTTTCATACCTTTTTTTTCGATTTCCTCTTTCATAGCCACCCTCCACTTATGGATTTTACATTAGTTGAGGTGCACAATATCCGATGTTGGACCAGGGCCAAGATCGGGTAACTTTTCGACTTAGCCACCGTCAACTTAGGCTTTTGGCCTAAGTCAAGGTGCACATGTCCAAGGAGGGACCGGGGACAAGACAATGATTTTAAGGAAGGTGAGTTAGGTGTATCAAAAGAAATGATCTATTTAAGGCTCAAATATTTGGATCAAAGGGAACATTGATTTCATTTGGTCGATTCATTTTAGGCTTAAGTGGACTAATTTGAACAAGGGCCTATGATCACTTCCCAACTTCTAGCCTAGATCATCTTAGCAGGACCAATAGGGTAAATTCTAGATTGGCACAACTGTCTAAACATTCAACTTTCCTCACACACTTTTGGCACATTATTTCATTATCAGATCATCAGATTACACAGTTCAAGTTTTAGCTTAAGTCATTAGTTTAAATCGGTTATTATCATGTCACAATGAGATCCAACACATTCAACTCATCAAGACTATAGATCTAGCACAATACAACATTTCTGGACAGGGATCATTTTTCTCATGTTTTTCATGTCATCATACTTTCAATTTTCTACTTACTCCTACACATACATTCCTAAACATGTCGGTTCAACAGAAATTAAAACAGTCTCTTGGGGGAAAAGAACACAGGCAAGAAAACCCCAAGAGAGGATTATGAGATGGGTTACTCAGACATCACCCTATAACTCACAGTCCATTTACCCCATCCCCAACAAAATAAAGTGTGATTGACCCCAATGCACAAAAAAAATACAAAGCAAAGGATTGAGTGAAGCAAACCTATGGCGCATATGCGCCGAAGACCACTCAAGCAGCGGGTGGGTCCGATTTTTCGGAGCTCGCTGGATCAACATTAGGAACGCCATCAATAGCGCTCCCATAAACTATCTCAGCACCATCAATAATGCTCATATCAAAACCAAATTTTAGACCCACGTTGATGGTCCGTGGGAAGACCTACGGACCATTGATGGGGTCAATAGGCCATTGCACAGCTGTTATTCTACATATTTTGCCTTTCGTCCTTGCACACATAGCAACCATTACGATTTTCTTTTTACATTTTTTGGACATTTTTTAAACACAGACCCTATTCTATATCTAGCCAACACTAATACAAAATAAAACACATATCAAAAGAGTGACAAAAATCAAAAATAAAAGAAGAAAACTCCTATAAAACCTATAGTTGGCTAGATTGTACATCTTGGGTTACCTCTCAAGCAGCGCTTGTTTTAACGTCGCGACACGACGCGGACCCCTTGATTACTCAGACTTCATCAAGATTTCATGCCTCTGTCACTGCATTTACACTCTCAAAATTTCCTACGTACCCTTTTGATCCTCCGGTGGTTGGCCTTGAACCTTGTTCCTCTCCTTTTCTCTAGCTCAACCACTCCATGTGGGGACACTTGAGTCACTCTGAATGGTCCGGTCCACTGGAACTTGAATCTGCCAGGAAACCAGCGCAACCTTGATTTAAACAACAACACCAGATCACCATGAGCTAGTTTGCACTTTTCTGTCTTTTGATCTTGGTGTTTTTTCTCTGTGCACAAAGTTGCACCTAACTTCTCCTTACTAGACACTTCAGCACCTTTTTCAAAAATGTGACTCACCACAAATAGCGGTTTAAGATCACTTTTCTGCTTCATAGATTTACAGATGTTAAAGGTCACCACCTCCTTATTCAGTCAAAACATCATCTGCCCTTTCTCCATATCAACTAAGGCACGCCCAGTAGCAAGGATGGTCTCCCTAAGATTATGAGAACCTCAAAGTCAACTTCACAATCCAGTATCACAAAGTCCATTGGAAAGATGAATGACCCCACCTTCACAAGGACATCTTGGATAACACCAATGGGCTTCTTCACAGTTCTATCGGCCATGAAAGCCGCATCGCAGTCGGTTTTGGAGACCCTAAACCCAACTTCTTGTAGATAGACAATGGCATAAGACTAATGTCGGCTCCTAAATCACATAAGGCCTTTGCAAAATGCATCTTACCGATGGTGCACGGAATAGTGAAAGCTCCAGGATCCTCTTTCTTTTGCACCAATGTTCTCATAGAAATGGCACCACAATGATGCAACCTCTAATCATTCTCACAACTGACAGCCCTTTTTTTGGTCACCAAGTCCTTCATGAACTTTACATACCTAGGCATTTGCTCCAAAGCTTCTATCAACGGGACATTGATGGGAAGCTGTTTCAATATAGTTATAAACCTACGATATTTTCCTTCTTCGGTCTTTCGCACTAACCTCTGTAGGAACGGAGCTGGAGGTCTAGGCATGGGAAGAACCTTTTGGGTTACCTCTGCTTCCTTCTCTATAGCATTTTTAGACTCTCCAGTAACCTCAATCTCATCATCTTTTCTTTTTACCACTTTACCATATCAGATGGCATGTGAGGATCAATAGTCTGCTTTCCTCCGCGAGTCGTGATTTCCATACAATGCCCATCATTTTTCGTATTTTGGATGGTGTTGCTGGGAAGTATGCCCGGTTGGTGTGTATTCACAGTAGCAGACAGCTGACTACACTGTTGCTCAAGTTGCTTTATCGACACTGTGTGGGCATCAACTTTCTGACCAATTCCAGACAACTCAGTGCGCATCTCTTTCACATTCTGATCAGTAGCGTCAAATCTCTTCATCATCTTTTGCATCATATCCTCAACACGTGACATACTACCCCCAGCTTCTCTGTTACCAGATTCCTTATTCCCAAGTGGAACGTACGGACCAACTCTCTTATTCTTATTACCATAGTTGTTCCGGTTGTAGTTGTTATCACGGTTGTAGTTCCCATCCCGGACATAGTTTCCTTCTCTGTTATAGTTTCCACAGTTCTGACCTTGGTTTCCTTGACCTTGGCACCAATTATCCGAGTTGGAACCTTGGGCGTTGGTTTGGAAACCCCCCGTCTGATTATTCACCAAATAAGCATCATCCTCATAGTAGCATTCCTCAACTGGTGGTGGTGGAGTTCTAGTCAAGTAGTTTATTGTATTGACCTTTTCAGTACTTTCGCTCACATGCTTCAACACCAACCCAAGTTCTGTGCTCATCTGAGCCATCTCCTCACGAATGTCATCGGTAGATTGACAAGGTGCAGCTTGAACTGCAAAGTGTTTCTTTCGGTGTCTGACATTCTAGTGCTCCATGCTTTTATTATTTCGGGAAATCTTCTCCAATTTCTCAACGATCTCCTCAAAAGTGCAATTACCATATGATCCTCCAGCGATAGTATCAAGCACAACCTTACCATTGTCATCCTAACCTCTATAGAAATACTCCTTTAGTGACTCATCATCAATGTGGTGATTTGGAATACTTCGTATGAATGCAGTGAACCTATCCCATGAACTACTCGCAGACTCTCCAATTAGTGCTACAAAGTTATTCAATTTGTCCTAGTGATTCAGCTTCTTGGACAATGGAAAATATTTTGCCATGAACACCTTCTGTAATTAATCCCAATTGTGAATTGATTTGTACGGAAGCTCAGAAAACCAGATCGCAGCATCTTCGATCAATGATAAAGGGAAGACTCTCAACCTTATAGCGTTCATATCCAACTCTGGTCACCCAACACAACTCTTGCAAACACTTCTCAACTTGGTCATGTGCTCGTGTGGATCTTCTGAAGCCATACCAAAAAACAACCCCCTCGCAGTAAGCATCTACATCAGACTGCTCGTCACCACAAATGTATGCCCTGGCGGTAGTGGAAGAGAAAAATGGGTCCTTCAAATTCAATGGTATTGAACTCGACCCTGTAATTATCACGCAATCTTGGTTCATGTGGGCTCAGCACTCTCAATGTATCTCCGAGTAGATTATCACCCTAAACCTGAGCATTCTCATTATTCACTTATTCCTCAGGCTTCTCTATGACTGGATTATCATGGACCCCTTGATTATTCATCTATCTCAAAGTTTTGCTCAACTCTAGATCGTATGGGGTCAATGGTTCACCTTGACTCCGTGTACTTGGCATACACTAGAGTGGAAACCTGAAGAAAACAAATGAAAACGTAAAATTAGGAAATAATTGACTAAAGTTCAATAATGTAGTTAAACTTAATCCAAAACACTTATTCCCCGGTAGTGGCGCCAAAATTTGATACACTCAAATTGGACTTCCCTAAAGAAGTATAAGCGATTGTTATCAAGTAAAGAACCCAACTTGGAAGTTGGGGTCGATCCTACGAGGAATATGGTTTAGACTTAAACTTAACTTACGATTATATTCGTTTAGTCAACTTATTTCCAAGACAAGTAAGTAAGGGGGGGTGGGGGGGGGGGGGGGGGGGGGGTTGTAAAATAAATAACTAGATATTGTTAAGTAACAATTGAGCAAGATTCGAACTTTGTTGTTATCAATGAGAGAGAGAAATTAGGGTGTATGTGTTACCCATAAGCTCTTAACGCGGTAATCCTAATAATAGTAATTATTTCCTAGTGTATCACTTTCAAAGTTGGTAAGTTAGGTATCCCTAAGTGATTGGTCTTCCAAATAGGGAATTTCACATTGCACCTTGGTCCGGCTACGTGTATATAATTTACAAACCCTTACCTTTACCTCAAATTAGACATCGTATCAATGTATGGCTTAGTTTTCACCCTCGCACCAATTGACATTAGACTATTAGATAGTATCACACTAAATCTCTGTTGATAATTCTTTTCTTATTAACTACCTCATTGGTCTAGCAAGTAGCAACAAGGCGACTTCTAACGTTGGTCACCGTTAAAAAGACTTCTAAGCGAAAGAATTATCAATACATGGATCAACACTATTCAAAAATTACTTAGTTATTATTCATACGTTGTTAATTACTTATGGTTCCCATAACCCAAGTTATGGATTTAGCTACTCATGCTTGAAAGAACACAATTCATATTTCTAAAAGAAGAATTCATGAACTTACGTATTTAGTAGAAGAAACTCGTAATCTCCAATTGAAATTCAAAGCAAAAATCTTATAAACCAAAATTAGGAAATCAAATTGCCAAAGTTTGCAAGTTAATTCCCAAGAAAATACCAAGAACTAAAAGTATACAATGGTGTCTAACCCCCTAAAACGAGGTTTACATACCATATTTATAGAAAAAACGTGTCCTAAACAAAAAGGAAACAAAATAAAAAAATAAACTTTCTGGACTCTACTTTCATCGACAACTCGACCTACGGACCATGGGTCGACCTACGATCCGTAGGTCCCCTTCGTGGCTCAACACTTAGATTTTTTCTTGCAGAGGATGGAACCTTCACTCATAGATATAATCGACGAACGTGCAACACGAACCGTAGGTTGACCTATGGTCCATGGGTCCTCTTCCGTGGCTCCACACTAAGAAATTTCATCAGGTACTGGAACTTCAACTTCTCTGAATCATTCGACGGAAGTGCAGGACTACCCGTGGGTCGACCTACGATCCGTCACTTGCATCTGTAGTTCCACACATGGTCAAGACTTCCCTAATGCTCCATCTACGCCACCCATCGACGGACCGTGACTGGACCTACGGTCTGTGGGTCACCTTAGTGGTGGCTCCTTCTGCAGATTTTTAGTTGTCATCTCACACTTCCACGCCCAAGCCTATTTCCTACAAATATAACACAAAAACATTCATTCCTAATACAATATGGCCCTAGACACACACAACTCTTAAGTGAAATGTATCAAAAATACCGTAAACTCACAGTATATCAAATATGAGTAGCATTTATTCATTCAAATTCGCAGCAAGGCGAGGTCCATAATGAACGTACAAGTGTGTTCGGAGTTGGAATAAATAAACCTCGAAAAGAACAATATTATCGTTTTCCAGCAACCAAAAATACCTAGAGGACGTTATCTGCATCATATTATCAAACATGATAATATTCCTACCCGGAGAGTTATTTTTATCGTATTGTCAAATGAGATGATATCACTACTCAAATGGTCATTTTTATTGTATTGTCAAATGAGACGATACTGCCACCCAGACTATCTTCGTGCATCGCAGAAAAAGAGTCATGCATAGCAAAGAAAGAATTCATGCATCGCAGGAAAAGATTCATGCATCGCAGGGAAAGAAGTCATGCATTGCAGGAAAAGATTCATGTATCATAGAGAAAGAAGTCATGCATTACAGGGAAAAAAGTCATACATCGCAGGAAAAGATTCATGCATCCCAGGGAAAGAAGTCATGCATCGCAGGAAGAAGAGAATCATGCATCATAGGAAAAAAGTCATGCATCGCAAGAAAATAGACATCGACTGCATCATTTTCATTTGCAAGAAAATATCAAGAGCTTGTGGAAATTATGTCAGCGTAAGTTCTTACTTATGAATGTGAAAATCTCCACATTCATGGTTAAGAGGTTGCAGACCTCCTTTTCATACTCGACTTATTTTGTCACTCTTCCCAATCGAATGTTATCTTAGCATAAAAGATTTCATTTTCAACCAAATGAGTCAAACTACAAGCAGCCTGATTCCCTAAGTTGAGGGATATGAAGGCAGAATCAATGTTGAAAACTCGATTGTATTCCAACATTCTCTCGTAAATCTTATTCTCAAGCATTCCATTCCTTTCATAATTCGATATCGGGATAACTTTGAATTCTTTTAGAGTCTTACATTAAATCAAGCGTATCAAACTAAAAATGGCTTAAATTCTCATATAGCCTGAGATATGTAAGAAACTCATTCCAGGGTTCAGCCATAATTCCTAAAGTCTGCACCAAAATTCCCTTCCAAAAGGATGTAGATGTGGTCGGTCAAAATTGGATTCGTCAATTTCATTTTCATCAGATTTCTTTCATTAATCCAAGTTAAACGAGGGACAATTGTTGACACCCAACTTTGAACCTCCCCGATAGTAATTAATTTTTAAGCTTCATAAATTTCAAACGATTTGGAATAATTAGCTTTATAAAATTCAAATGCTTTTCAAGTTATTTTTAAAGAAATTTTAGTCATTTTTATAATTTTTAAATAATATATATGTTTATATAATTACGTATATAATTAGAACATATTATGAATATTCAAAAATCGTCTCAAAAAGATTTCATGTTTTAGTTAAATATTTTGTTAATTTAGTTTAGTTCAATTTATGGTTTTAGTTTTAAATTATTTAGTTTATAATTTAGATTAATTATTTCATGTCGTTGAAATTAAGAAGCTTATTAACTAATTAATTAACTCATCTTATTATAACTTTAGTCGAATTTGCTAATCGACTCGATTTGGCTAGCTTTCTAATTCTCATTTAACCATAATTGCATCCATGTGGCTATTTTGCTAAGTCAATTTAAGCATCACCCTTAAACCCAATCAAAAGACCAAGTTGGGCCACTATTTTAAATTTTAGCAGCCCATAATCTCATTCCCATAAAGACCCAATTCCTTTTGTTTTGTTCCAATTTCAGTAGCCCACCCTTTTAGCCGCAACCCAGCCCAATCTGTTTGTTCTTTTTCTCAACAGTTGACATTCACGCAAGGACCCAGCAATGTCTAAACAAACGACAATTCCAACAGCAAAGACACGACGTCCACTCCAACGTTCACAAAATCAAACGACGTGAACAACAGCTCGCAAACAACAAGCAACATTTTCTTTCAGCAGCGTCAAACAAGAAGCGGTGTCTTCACGCAAGACTACGACGTCAAATTCAGTGACCAGACGGTAGATTTCATGGCAAAGCAATAACTTTTTGCCGCGTCCCTCTGTGCTCGTACGTTCCAGCAGAAAGTGGTTGTATTTTCGTCCTTGCTAGGCACGAGATTACGCCATGTCAAGCTTCAAGGACGACCAATCGATCAAAGTCGCTCATGTCCTTTCCAACCTTTTGGGAAATTTGTTGAAAATATGAATTTTCGTACAAGCTTTTGGCTTATTCTCGTCCTTGAAGAAATTTGAAATTGAGAGTTGAATTTAGAATTCTGATTTTGCCCCAAAATTCTTATCTGAATTCTGCCCTTTTCCCCCAAAAAATAAAACCTTAGCTCCCCCTCCATATAAACTCTTTTTCTTTTCATTATTATGGGTTGGGAAAAAAAAGATTGGGAATTAGCTAGCACGAAAAACACTACTATTCTCAGCTATATTATTATAAACGAATATTTAGGATAGTTTCTTGGAAGGATAAAGACCATAAATCCATATTCTTGCTTAGTGTCTACTCACGTTCACCTCTGTTTAGCTTGTCGGAGTCATTGTGGTTTGAGGTTGGTCATGGAAGGCTCTTCTCAAGTTTGTCCTCGTCTCAGTTTCGCTACCCGGAAAAAGGTAATACTCATCCCCTCATCCATGTTTTATTTCGATTTTGGTATTATGTGATGAACACTTTGACGATTCTCAAGGCTTCTTTCTTGTTTCTTCTTTATTTTGTCATCTGCTCTTGATTGAAGGTCTATTTGGTTTGAATATGGGTCGTCAGATTTATTTCTTTAGTCGTTTAGATTTCTAGTTAATCATCTTGTTATTCGCTATTTGTGTTAATCATCTTGTTATTCGATGTTTGTGTTAAGATAAAGGTATGAGTCTGGACCTGTAGTTATTTAGATTTATCTTGACACCCTTAATCTCTAATCTATTTATTGGAGCATTGTTAACTTGTGTCTGCTTACTAGCATTGAAATCATGTTCTTGAATCTATGATTAAGACCTTAGTTGAGTTGTATGTCTTTGTTGCTCCTCACCTTAAATCTGCATAGCTGAATATATGTCGAATTCGATTTATCTATGCCTTGTTTTGTTTTCAACATGCTCCTTTGTTTGGACTGTCTAAAGCTTTAACTAGATTGCATCCCTTTTCCTTTGTAGTTTAAATATTCTAGCTCATCTTGCCATGGTTTAACTAATTATTTGAGGATTTATTGTTGGCTATTCAAATCTTATCTTTGTTGTTTGTATTTTTGCTTCGACGGAGAATCATCAGTGTGTCACCATTTTATTTATTTTTTTGGACCTTGTTCCTTGAGATTTCTTTTAAGAAAGTTAAAATATGTCTTGTTGGAATAATGAGTTTGTTAGATTTTAAAAAAAATAATCTGATTGAGTAAGACATTTCCTAAAGTTTTTAATCTTATACTTGAGCCTAATAAATACCCTTTAAGATCTTTATTATTTTGTTTTGTTGGTGTTAAGTTCCTCAAATATTTTTCTCGTGTTAAAAGGTCAATATTTATCAAAACTTTTCAGCGTTTTTCATGCCTTTGAATGTTGTCATGAGGCTATGCCAATTAACCCCATGTTTGGTTATTGTCCTTAAGAAACTTGACGTCTAATTTAGTGTTAGTGATATTGTCATTTATTAAGTTTAGTAAGTTTCAAATTGTTCTATGTTATAATGATTTTTAAAAAAATCTTTGGACAACGTCTTCAAATGTTTTCTTTCCTAAAACCAATCGCATGTTGGAAGTGCAAATCAATGCAGTACTGTTGAATATGTGGTTGTTTGTTAGCATCTTAGTATTACGAGTGTCTTTGAGATTTTTTATTTAGGTTCATTTGAAAATGATCAATTTTAACAAGATGTTCATATACTGTTCAACATATGTAGTTATTATCATTTTGATTAGTCTTACATTCTGTTTAATGCTAGATCTGTTCAGATTCGATCATTAATTACTTTTCTCTTTCTTTTCTCTTTTCATGAAAGCTCCATTCGAGTCCCTTTTTGGGACCCACGACTCCCTGCATTTTCTAGTTGGGCTGAAATCCGACAACATCTTTAAGTCAACCAACCTTCAAAATTGAAGAACAAGTCCATGGATTTGACGTACATGTGTTTGGAGTTGATATACGGAATCGTATACACTAGAATACACCTAGTGTATACGAAAATTGAGAAATGGGCCTAAAAGCCTCCAAATTCAGTTCTTGTATTTTGTTGTTTTGTGCCTAAGCCCCTCGCATTTTAATTAGAAAAAAATTTCAAAATATCAATATTTTGACATTTAATAGGACCCCTTAGCCACACTTTCAATATTTATTTAAAATGTCAATATTTTAGTTTGTTATGAATCTGATTTATGTATTATTATTTTTGTTATTTGTTTGATTTGCAAGAATACAATTATTTAATTACAGAAAGGAGAAAATCAGGGGAGAGAATATTTTAAAAAAACATATCACTTAAAATTCTCACCAATTATCTTAATCATTCCTTAACTTTCTTTTTTATTATATTTTCATCGTTATTGTATACCAATAATTTTTACATTTTATGTGCTCACTTTGCCAGTCAAATTAAAATTGATATTTTACCTTCATAGTGAAAACTAAAAATAGTATCCTAGTGATCAAAATTGTCTGCAAATATATTTTTCTTTTATTTGTATTACAAAATATTACTGATTGTATCCCAATATAATCTAATCATTATATATGAATATGATTTAAAAAAGAATGCAACAGTCTGAGGAAAAAATAGCATACATGGTGGAAATAATACAATATGTTGAGGAAGGACACAATATTCTAAAAAAAAATACAAATTGACTATGAAAAAATAGGGATACAAGATTCTGGAAAAAAAAATAGCATACATAGTGGAAATAATACAATATGTTGAGGAATGATGCAATATTCTTAAAAAAAATACAAATTGACTATGGAAAAAAAAAGGATACATCTATGCTTAAGAAATACAAATCCATTTGGCATATCTATGGGAATGACTACAAACTAAAAAATAAATGCAATGTTCTTAGTAAAAATATAAATATTGAGTAAAAGAAAAACAATTGACAAACAAAAATTAATATGAATACAATTTTTGCAACCTTCTTCTCTGACTCTCTCTTTCTTCTTCTTCTTCTTCTTCTTCTTCTTCTTCTTCTTCTTCGTCTTCGTCTTCTTCTTCTTCTTTGTCTTCGTCTACTTCTTCTTCGTCTTCGTCTTCGTCTGCTATGTTCCTTTGTTTCGATTTTTTGTTCACCAAACCCAAATCTAAATCCGTATTCACTTGTGCATTAGTAACCTTATAAGCAAAATTCAAAATTATTAAATAGGAATGTATACAAAATCAAACAATATATGATGTATGAATGTCAATGTAAATTATTACAATCTACTAAATCTCAAATATGAAAACAAAATCACAAAAAAATCAAACAATAGTGTTTATACGATAAAAAATCTGAAATACATAAAAGAGGAAATCTCACAAAATATTTGGTGAAGATGAAAACAAACCCACAAAAAATCAAACAATACTATTTCAAAGACGGAAAATCTGAAATACAAAATACTTGGTGAATATGAAAACAAAATCACAAGAAATCTCCTAAAATACTTGTTTACTTCAAATTTACTTTAATTAATGGGTGAAAAATATTTTGAATTAATTGTGAAATTTCTTGAACAAAGTGTAAGAAATTCAAGGAGTTGATTTACTTGAACAAGGAAAAGAGATAACATTGGTGAAAAGAGAAAGAGACAAAGGAGTGATTTGGGATAAAACCTAGAAAGAGGGGTAAGTGGGTAATGGATGTATTTTTTATTTTATTTTTTGCCTTATAGGAGAGTAAAAAATGGTCCAATGTGGGCCTGATTTGAGAAATAAAAAGAAAAGGAAATTAATTATATTAGGATACAATTTATTTTCTAAAATATCGACATATTGACATTTTTAATAATTATTTTAAAGTGTATATGTTTTTAATAATTATGTTAGGAATTGTGACTAGTTTGCTAATTTTCCCTTTTAATTTTTGTTATTTGTTAGTTTAGGACAAGCGTCAAATGCAAGAATTGGGCCTAAAGCCCAATAAAAAAGTCAACTCACTTTAGTCTCTTTTAGGATATGTGCAAAGGGCCGAAGGCCCAAAACAAAATTAGGCTCAAGTACTGGCCCAGGGAGACAGAACCAGACTTGGGCCCAAATCTTTTTCTCCTTCTCTATTTATTTGTTATTATGTGTTTTATGTGTTTATTTAATTTTAAGGTTCTTCCTAATCAATGCCCCAAAAGATAACCATTTTGAATTAACTATTTAAAATTAAGTAAAAATATTTTTCTACTTGACTTTCAAGAAAATTTGCAAAATGTTGTACTTAAATAATATTTTTAATATCCCCCTTTCCGCTTTAAGATCTTTTAAAATTTTAAATTGTTTACTTCTTAACTAGTTTAAGTATGCATGCTTTTATTTTAAAATCAATTAGCCAAATAGTTAATTATCGGATAACTGCATGTTAGCGGGCATTTTGTATGCTTTCAAACCCTTCTCGAAATGTTGATATGAACCCCGAACCCTTTAATATTTTCAATTGATTTATTGTTTTAATCTTTTGAAAAAATAGTTTTCTTAGTTTTTTTCTTTAAAAATTAAGTGGCGACTCTTAAAACCCGTCGTTTTCTTTTTAAATAAAACAAATATCACCTAGACAAATCTCTAATTACAAAGAATCCAAACCAATGACTTGGTGATCTTCCTGTGCAGAAAAACTTAAGCTGAAATACGGATGGCAATGTCATGATAGAAATAGGAGATGTTGTTTTTGAAGATGATCAAGGAAAGTGCTTCTTGGTGTTAGTGCAAGAGTTATTTTAATGATGAACAATTATTGATTCTTGCAGGATATCAAAAAGGAAAGAATCAAGCAGGACCAAACATGAGGCATAATCAGGGGGAATCAAATCTTGTAAAGGCGGCAATCAGGATTTTATTCAAGGAAACTGAAACTGCTACAAGATCTTCAATCAAAGGATTTGTAAAACGGCTATAAAATAACTGGTCTCAATCAAATTTCAAGAAAGGATATACAATCATCAAGGAGTAAATTCAGAAATCAATATCACTCAAAGGAAAGCTGAAGATTAGCCTTTACTTTATTCTTGAAATGAAGGATTCTCAATTAACTCTTTCCAAGGATCAATTCTCTTGGATTGCTATCTCTTCACAAAAAAGAAATTCAAGTCTTGTCTCTCTATAAAAGTTCGAAGAAAGCCAAGGAATCAAATATCCATTTAGTCTGAATCTTCCCATATTCTCTACTCTACTTTTAACAAGTATTGTACTACTTAGTTTTACTGTGTAAACAAAAAAGAGAGGAGAGAAAAACATTGTTGGTAACGTTGTGTATCAAAAGAGAAAAAGAAAGAAAAAGATTGAGTGTAGATATAGGAACTATACTTTAAACTTGTACTCATCCAAAGATTCAAAAGGCTAGAGGAAAACACATTTGCAATCCAAGGGGACTGGACATAAGATCCACATTGGATTCCAACCAGTGTAAAACATATTGTGTCAATCTTATTTTCTGCACTTTCATTTTCAGTATTTATCTCTGGATCTAATAGTCAACTAGTGAATCTCACAAGTCAACTATTTAAAGAAGAAAAACGAAAAAGAGCAATTCACACAAACCCCCCCCCCTCCCCCCCCCCCCTCCCCCTCTCCTCTTGCACCTTCACTTGGGATACTCGGGTAAGATGAAGCCTATTTCAAGTCTCACGACAGAGCTATAGAGCATCAAACGAGGGTTGAAATTAGCAAAGGAAATAGGATGTAAAAATCTAAAAATGGAGATAGATTGCCTTCTTATTGTCAAACTTATTAAAGAGAACATACAGTCTCACCTTATCAAGACTAGTATTGAAGATTATTTGTATCTACATAGAGTTGCCATTACTCATATTTGGCGGGAGGCAAACCAATTTGTAGATTTATTATTATATGAAGGACATAATCATGAGGAAGATGTGATAATCTTGGAAGTACCGCTAAAAAAATAAAATTCTTTCTTCAAGCTGATTCCACCCATGTTACTTTTGGAAGATTTTAAGTACTTTATTTAATTTTTTTCCAAATTTTTTTTAAAAATGGTTGACATTGGAAACCAGGTGCAAAACATGTGTCCAATGATTAATTTTTTAAAAATAATACTAATGCGACTATGCGTGTAACTGTCCTTATATTCCGCATATATAAGAGTACTTTATTCATCTTCATTTTCGTCCATATTTTATTCCCTATCGAGTAATTTTGCTGATAAAGTATGTAGTGCAGCTCACTATCATTATTAAAGGTGACATTAAATTGATTTAGGTTCTTTCCTCCCAGAGGGAAAAGGAATTTGTTCCATTTTTTTCTTTTCAAATTCATTTAATTGCTAAAAAGATTTTGTACGAAATATGTTTTTGGCATTGACGTCTCTTTCCTTTGAACTATTTTTATTATTATTTTCAACTAGTATTTTTAAAGAAAAAAAAGTTTCTGTATAAGAATAGGTAATAATACTATAGTTTACTTTGAATGGAGAAGAATTTTTGTTAAAAAAGTATTTTACCTGAACAACTATTCCAAAACAAAAGTTGTCACGTTCAAAATTGACTCCTCACAGGTTTAGTTGAACGCACCTAGTTTGGATTTAGAAGAAAAAAAATACTAGTATAATATGTCATTGATTGCATCATTAAGGGATGAAGCCTTAAAATTAAAATTAAAATTAAAATTAAAATGAACCCTCTCGTGAAAACGATATTTATGACTTTGAGATTGTGATTAATAATCTCAATTACCGCAATAAAATGGATGTTAATAGCTTGTTAGATTATTCGGGTGAAAATGAGACATATTTAGAGGTCTAGAGCTTAGAAGAAATTATGGATATTATCGGAGATAACAATGTTGATGATCAAGTTGAAGATACAAATTTTTTGAACCAGTTACGCATAAGGAAACACTTATTGTGTTTAGAAGAACATTTCATAATTTTTTGATGCAATTCAAAAAAACAACATCGGAACTTTTGAATACAATAAGAAACAAGAGTTGAGCTTCAACTAGATTTAAATTTTAAGAAAAAAATAAATGAACACTAGAATCTTATTTCACTGAATTGTCTTACATATTTTTGTAGCTTAAATAAATTATTAATTTGTTGAAAATTAATTTAGAGAGATTCTATTATTATTATTATATGTTGAAGTGAGAATGTTAAAGGAGCTTAGGTCAGTCGGTCAGTCGGTCAATCGACCGATTTCCCTTGTCCTTCAACTTCCTCTAGTTACATCTAACATTTTATTCGTTTTAATTTTTAATTTTTTATATGTCATGTATTTATAAAAAAAAAAAATAGTACTAAAAATCAATTTAAAATATTAAAAATTCAATTAACTCTCAAAAATTTACACGTAATGCATAATTGAGATTGAGGGAGTAACATATATTATTTGAAAATTAGGTAAATAGTATTATAAATCACAATAATTAACAATTTAAAATAATTGAAAAACATAATACAATGTTAATACTCTTGAAATTTCAGATGTGCAACAAAAATTGAGACAGATAAAATCAATTTAATCACAATACAGTAAAATCTCACTAAATTAATAAAGTTGAGATCGTGAAATATTATTATTTTGTAGAGGTGTTATTTAATCGATAAATTAATAATTATTACTTTATATAGTGCTTTAAGATTCAACCTTGTGATGCTCAGATAATAAAATCTTTCAAGATGTAATATCAGAATAGATTTTATCGTAGGATATTAGAAGGATATGAAGTGGGACATGAAACCGATCCAGAAAAAAATAAATTTTTTGGATGCTATGAATTTTGCAATCCCGGCTTGGATGACAAATGTTCAGCAAACGACAACAACAAATTGTTTTCAACACTGCAAAATATATTTGGAGGATGAAATCTTAGAGAATTTGAATGAACTCACTCACTTGTGAAAACGTCATTTATGAACTTGAGGTCATGATTAATGATCTCGATTAGCGCAATAAAATGGACGTCAATAACCTATTGAATTTATCCAAGTGAAAATGATACATATTCAGTAATACAGAACTTAGAAAAAATTATGGACCACAAAAGGCAATATTGACGATGAAATTATAAATAGATATAATACCTTTAAAATTTATTATGCGTAAAAAAACACTTATCGTATCTAGAATTTTTCTCGATATTTAGCAAGTAAATCTTAAAAGTAAGAAGGAGCGTAGGTTCCGGATAGATAGATAGATAAAAGAAAAGGAAAATAGAAAAAGAAAAGGCCACGGTGTGTCAAGCAGTCGTGGTCGAAAGGGACCCTTCACCGACCCACCCCGTCTTGTATGTATGCCCCTCAATCTCATTTCATTTTCTCTTTTCCACTTTTTCAAAAATAACAACCTTTTTCCTCAATTCCCTATAATCTCCATCTCCCTTTCCCTTTCCCTTTCTTCCTTCCCTGTGATTTTAGGATTCCATTGATATTGATTTGCTTGTTATCCACGCAATCTATCTAAACCCTGTAAACCAGTTTGATTTCTCTCCGATGGATCGTTTCAGGGATGATGAAATTCATAAACCGAAATCATCCGCGATGCTTAATCGATCCATGACGGTTCATAACACCGCTAATCCAATTGAATACCCTGAAAAAACTGTGTATTTTTACCCATCTCCTCCTTCTATTGAACGGCATGGCTCTGTCAAGAAGCTCCATACATCTTCTTTAGGATCTTCTTTCAAGGGTACCGTCAAAAAACTATGTTCTCTTTTTGAGTCTCGTAAACCATCCAATTTACAACCTCAAAGCCCTACAAAGCCTGTAAAATCATTTAATTCTGATTCTAGGGTTCCCTCGTTTTCTGATTTTGGATGTACGTTGCCTGGGACAGAGGACTCTGTTGTTGTATATTTTACTAGTCTTCGTGGGATTAGGAGAACTTTTGAGGATTGTTATACGGTAAGAATGATTCTTAAGAGTTTTCGGGTCAAAATTGATGAAAGAGATATTTCAATGGATAGTGCATATAAAAAAGAACTGCAGAATGTTTTGGGTCAGAAGAATGTAACTTTACCCCAAGTTTTTATTAAAGGGAAGTATGTTGGAGGGGCTGAAGTTATCAAGCAATTGAATGAAGTGGGCGAGCTGTCGAAGTTGTTAAGAGGACTACCTCTTAGGCCACCTGGGTATACTTGTGAAGGATGCGGGGACCTGCGGTTCTTACCTTGCTCCAATTGTGATGGCAGCAAAAAATATTTTGACGAGGATGAAGGACAGCTCAGGAGATGTTCACAGTGCAATGAGAATGGCTTGGTTCGTTGCCCTCTTTGTTGTTCTTGATTTGCATAGTATTATAGTTAACTATTACAGCCTGCTGCCAATAGTTTTCGGTTTGTGCAGGTAGTATTTGAGGTTGAATAGCTTTTGCCTATCTAAGGCAAAAGTAATGGTTGTTTAGTTTTAAAATTGACATATAAATGATTGCTATGTATATATTGCTTGGAAAACTTCATTCGTGGGATGAAGGCTGGCTTTTTTCATCCCCGTATAGTCATGTAAATTTGCCATCAAATCGATGGTCTGGTTTTTGATTGACAACCTAGTTGCTTTATTTAGCAGCAGTTGTGAAATTGAAATAAAGTTCCTTGTTGCAAAGGGAAATCATAGTTTGCATTATGGATAGTGAACATTTCTAGCTATGCTTCTATCTGGAAACCAATGTCGATCTGATCACCAACCTATGATTATGATTTATAGTTATGTGCTTTAACGCACCATGTAATCATGTATTCTTTGGACGCCACATGTGTCTTATTTAATTCTAAGGGCGTAATATTTGATTGGTTGCCTGCACCGTTTCATCAAAATATGTGTAAATGACGGATGCACCTCTGCATTGGTAGTAGCTTACTTCTTATGTGATGCACTGTTACTGTGTGCAAATTTCAAAATTAAGATGCATCTCTGCATTGGTAACAAATGATCTTACGGGAACAGATAGTGGGTATCTGGATGGACAGATGTGTAGAGAATTTAGGTGTTTGTCATTAGGGCAAATAGTTTTAGACATCTTGATTCAAAGCTTCTTGCAAGTTTGCCTATTTGAACTTGCATTCAAAATTGTGTCTGGATAATATTGGCTAGTCTCTCTTCAAAAGGAAGTGACAGTAATGCCAACTTGTTGAGTTGAAGACAGAGGAATCCTAGTGGGATTTGACATGGGTTTCCTGTGATATTACTGTTAAAAGGGTTCTGAAAGAATGTGATAGTAGCATTAGAAAGGAAAAAAGGAGGTTCTTCAGGTGACAGTTTAGGATCGAGACATGAAGGGTTCAGGTGGGTGAAGCATGGAATATGGGGCTAAGTTGGTCTAAGATTATTATTTTTTCTTATACCCAATTGAGAATTTAAAACCTAAAATGATTGTATTTAACTGTCAGTATACATTTTGTTCAACCTATATTTGAGTTGTATTCATAATGGATTATACAATGGGTTACTCAATGATAAATGTGATTCCTCTGACCCAGCCTTTTTCTTATATCCTGTTGGCATTTCTCATCATGCGGAGCTGAGACACATCAGAGCCTGACTCTATGTAACCCAAATGAGATGAGATGTTGTCCACTAAAGAATTATTCACTTAGGAAAAAGATGTTTATTCCTCATGTATTAAGTCCAATCGATGAGGTAGCATTTTTCCTCTCTTTTGCTTCGGGCTTAATTCTGTCCCTCCTACAATTCTCTCAGTTTGTCGACATGTCTCCTGAGCTACATTGATCCACGCATATGCCTTTTGTAAGTAGTTGGTGGACCTCCTTAGTTGAGTGACAATGAGCTTAATACTGTCCTTTGTCTTGAGTTTTCCAAGTCCAGACAAAGCTTTTTGAAATTGACCTAGATATTGAAAATCTTGCTATTTTGGATTGATTTCTGTGTTCTTATTGTGGTGATATAAGTTTGAATTGTACAATTTGTTGGTGAAAGGTGGAAAATGGAAGCATCTTTATCTGATGTAGTATTGAAGTATAAAGTAATAGCTGGAATTCTTTTCAAGTACTCAGGCGACATTTGTTTAGTTTTGTTTCATTCGCTCTCAACTTTTTATTCAAATATTGTCCAAGCATGTTCCTTTGTCTGTTGTTTGTTTATGTTTGTGTAAGAGGCAATGAAGTAATTGCTGGAATTCTTTTCAAGTAGTTAGGCAACATTTGTTTGGTTTTGTTTTTGTTCACTCTCAACTTTTATTCAAGTAAAGTTCAAGCATGTTGCTTTGTCTGCTGTTTGTTTATGTTTGTGTAAGAGGCAATGAAGACCACAAAATATTGATTGAGATGGTTAAACTCAGGTTGATAAAAATGATAAAGAAAAGTTCTGTGGCAGTAGGCTGTAGAATTCTGATTTAAAAACGTAGGCTGTATCTTTGGGTGAATATTTGTCCCCAAGTAATTACCGTTTTTTCTTTTCATATTATACTCAATTGTTACTTACTAAAGAGTAGAGGGCAGGATGCATTCTTTTCCCCAATAAAATGTCTGATTTTATGTACTTTTATCTTATTTCTTTGGCCTTTTAACATTCGGGATAGATTCTTTTAGATAAATAAATCAAATATTCCTGAAGTCCAATCTTTTTCATTCTTATGTTACAAGTTACATGTGAATCAGCTTTTTTTTGTGTGCTGTAGGAATTCATCTTGTTAACATTAGGCTTTCATATCCAACTTAAACAAGTCTTAAAAGCTCAATCTAAAGGAACGTGTTCCTGCTTCCACTGACCATTGCGATTATAAGGTTGGTTGTGAAGCTTTAGACTTTGGATGTGTTTGGTATGAAGGAAAATGTTTTCCCGGAAAACAAGTAGATTTTTGACTTATTTTCTCATGTTTGGTTGGTGAGTAGAAAAAAAAAAGATTTTTAATGTTTGCTTTATGAATGAAAAATGTTTTTGAGAAATATATTTTATTTTTACTAGAATAGAAAATAATTTTTTGATATTGAAAATATTTTTTAAAATCAAACTCAAATTTTTTTATTTTTTTTGGGGGGGGGGGGGGGGGGAATCTAGGGTAGGGGTGAAAAAATAAAAATTTGAAGTTGAAAATATTTTTTAAAAATAAACTTAAAATTTTTTTGTGGGGTGATCGGGGGGGGGGGGGGGGTTCGAGGATCGGGGTGCAAAAATGAAATTTTGAAGTTGAAAATAATTTTTAAATCAATTTATTTTGTCCCTACCCTCAACAAAAAAATTGTAATTTTAAATTGAAAGGGAGTTTTGGAAAATGTTTTCCTTAAGTTTTGAAGGAAAGTCATCTTCTTTAAATTTGAGAAAAATGAGTTGATTTGGAAAACATCTAACTCAATCAAACATGAGAAAATTAGAAAACATTTTCATGTTTTCCTTCATACCAAACACACCGTTTGAGTTGAATGCTTTTATTAGAGGAATTTTGGTGTTTAAACAAGGCCAATGTCAGTTGAATTGTAGCCTCAATTTTTATTAAAATAAAAACAGTGATTGTTTTTAAAAACAGAAATATTTTCAAGGGCTAGTATAGGGTTCTTCTCCCAATAATCATCAGGTTGTGTGCAATAGCATTCGAACTCACATCACTCGTTGCGTTCCTACGACTTGATCAAAGCCCTGGGAGCTTATGAAGTCTTTTGATCTTAAAATGTCTTCTCTTAGCCAACTTCAAGGGAGGTTGATGAAGCCACAGAATATTGTCTGTGCTTATGCTTTGTACCTGAGTTTTATCTACTTCTTTTACTTGTTAATTGGAACAGATTGATAAGCCTTGTGTCATACTTGGTTTTCATATCATTTTCGTAAAATCTTTTATAGACTTCTCTGCTATTTTCTAGTAAATGTTATTTTCCCTTTAGTAATCTAATTGCTATACGTGATAGGACAGTTTATACTAGAAAATTTCATAAATAGCAAAGAGATTAAACTTAGCAAGTCTCCTTAGTTACAATTTGCCTGATTACGCTTTGCTATAATTTTGTTTGCTATGGATATTTTTGTTTGTATAATTCGCATGTCAATATGTAAACAGGGTAAATATATACTAATGTGTTTAAACATTTAGGAATTTTTCAAAACTTATACAAATTAATTATATCAATGTGATAGTTAAATACAAACTAGGGTAAGCTTGCACTGGATTTATTACAATTAGGAATCAAATTATACAAATTCTGAATTTATACAATTGAGAGTCGAATTATATAAATTCTGAATGTGGTTCACGTAATTATGATTGTAAGTTAGTGGTGAATGGTAATTTAATTAAACTGTAATTATATTAACTAATTTAATGCTATTGTAAACTATAGCACGTTTTGCATAGATTTTTTTTTTTTTATATATAAAATAGAGTACACCTTTTCCTTATTCCAATGAGGATGCTTAAGTCAACATCAGATCTCTCTTATGACAACGATTTATATCAGGCAACTTGCAATGAAACATGATTAATCAAAATATGGAAAAGGGTCAGATATATCTTTGTACTATTAGAAATAGATTAAGAGTCCGCTTGGATTCGCTTAAAAAGTATTTTCTCCGTTTTATAAAGAATGACCTAGTTTGATATAGCACGAAGTTTAAGAAAATAAAGAAGATTTTTAAATTTTCTGGTCCTAAATTAAAGTTATGTCAAATGTAAAAAATTGTTCTTTAATCTAATGGTCTTAAACATACCACGTGAAAAACTGAAATTAAAATATTATCAAAAAAATAAAGAGGTCATTCTTTTTTAAACAAACTAAAAAGGAAATTATGTCATTCTTTTTTAAACGGAGGGAGTAGTTTTTAAGTTAAAAATAAAAAGTCAACTTAAAATGACTTTTAAGTAGGGATGTGCATTCGGTTTTTCGGTTTGGTTTTGCACTATTCGGTTTGAATTTTTCGATTTTTGATTTTGTAAAAGTGTAACCCAATCCGATCCAAAATAAATTTGGTTTTGGTTTTCTTCTATTCGGTTATGTCAATAATTAATAACATAACTAAAGTAATAGTATTGAATCCCTTAAATATATTTTCTAATATAAATCATAAGAAAAACTTAAAACACAATACTTATAAGTATATCTATTATAGATGTTCAAACATAAAATATAAACGTAATCATCGTGAAAGACAATAACCAAAAAGGGACAAAAGTGGTTAATTTCAACTTAATTCGAAACCTAAATATATATTTTTATATATAGAGAGAGAGAGAGATAATTCGGTTTTTTCGGTTTTTAGTTTTTTAAATTCGAAACCAAACCAAAAAATCAAACACAATAATTTATTAATCCAAAATTAATCCGAAAAACCAAAAAATCAATCCAAATAAAAATTTGGTTTAATTTGGTTTGGTTATTCGATTTAACCCGAACAGTGCACACCCCTACTTTTAAGTCAAAAAATAGAAAGTAGGGGAGACCTACTTTGATTTTTGACTTATTTTTAGTCATTTCAAACTTATGTTAAGTCATTTTTTACTTTGCCAAACACTCCCTAACTTATTTTAAGTCATTTTTTTTACTTGTTTTAAGTTAAATATTTTTTTTATATTTGTCAAACACTTCTATTAATAAAAAATCGACTTTAAAGTAGGTTTGACCAACTTCTAAGTCAATCCAAACACCCCCTAAATATATCTTTCGTTATATTTTATGTCTTAATATGCTCTTTCTGTTAAATGTTTGGTTCAAATATATCTTTCTAACTATACTTCAACACAAATTTATCCTTAAGTTTAATAGGGCCTAGGATACTTTACAATCGAGGTATGAATATTTAAGCATATGTGTCTGGTCAAGACAAGTCAATTAAAAGGAGTAGGGGTGTATAAGTCAAACCGTAAAGTCAAACCAAATGGACGACTCAAATTAAATCGAAAAAAAAAAATGATTTGTGGTTTGATTTGGTTGGTTTAGTGGTTAAAAAAAAACCAATCACTCTTGGTTTGCTTTGATATTAAAAGAAAAAAAGTCAAACTAAATCCAAATCAAACCAACATAATATATATATATATATATAGTTAGTTTATAGTTTTCAATGTTTATATATTTTATTTCAAATTTGGGCTTGTAAAATTTTGTAAATATTATATATATTATTTTATTTAATTATTTATAGATAAAAAATATTATTTATAATCTACTTTATTAATATAGTTTTAGTTAGTTTATAGTTTTCAATGTTTATATATTTTATTTCAAATTTGGGCTTGTAAAATTTGTAAATATTTTATTTTGTATTAAGATCCGAAGTTACAATTATATTGTTAAAGTTTTTCAAATTCGAAGTTAACAATTTACTTTGTAAATATTTCGTTTTGTATTCAGATTGATTGTCTCCTTTAATCTTATTAATTTAACATAATGAACGTTGATATTTCAAAAAAAAAAAAATTGTACTCATGTGAATTTTATCGTCTTTACGAAAATTTATATTCATTTAACATTTCTTAAGTTTATCTTATCACACAGGTAAGTGAAAATATATTTGATCTCTTTTTCAAACACCGTATAATTGTAAAAAATTGAAAAAACCGAAAAAACCAACTTTACGTGGTTTAATTTGGTTTTTAGATTTAATAAACCAATATAATTGATTTAAATTTTTTTTTAATGAAAAATCAAACCAAACCAACCTATGTACACCCTAAAAAGGAGAGTCCAAACTGTTTGAAAAAACTCATTGAAGTCAAGCACTTGTAACTTATGGACTGAAAACAGAAGAAAATGTAAAGTGGATGGAATGTATTGGGGGGTGAATCATCTTATTCTGAACTTATCACGTGTCCCACTGTTAAAATTAAAGATAATTTTTTTTTATCAAAGTATAATAAGAGATATACATTTGAATCGAAAGTATAACAAAAAGGATAATTAAATTGAAAGTATAACTAAAGGTATATTTAAAGAGAAAATCATCACATGTATGTATTTAGGTGTCTATATTACAACTTATAAATATATCATTTTATAATTACTGAGAAAAACTAGAATTGAACCTACATCATAGAACTTTGGCGCGTCATTCAGAGAAAAAGAAATGAAAGAAAAAAAAAACTAGAGAGGTCGTAATCTAGGCCTAATTACACAAATTAACTTCTGTCAGGCTAATATTAGAATCTAAACAAAAGGTAATATCAATCAAAGACACTCCTTAAAACATTTAAGGTCATAAAAAATCAGAATAAAACAAACTGAAACAATCTCCCTTTTTTTTTTATCAAACAAGGATAGTTCTATATAATATTAAAGCAATGGTAGGAACAACAATAGTATGGGCTGTAAAGGGGCCATTTAAGTAGTTATTACAACTACTAATTTTCCTTGAATACATAGTTGCAAGAATGTCTGCCCAAACTGTTTTTTTTTTTTTGCAAACACTGGTGGAACAAACAAAATCTTCAAGTGTCAACCCCTCTTTACTTAGGCTTATTCTGCTCCCTATACGTGTGCATCCCTTATATATCGTCTAGATCAATGACCTGCACTAAGAGAGAATGTTAGCATATATCCGATTATCATGTTTTAGCATCTGAATAACATCCATGGAATCAATGTTAGTATGGAGGTGAAAGAGATTATTTGTGTAGGACAAACTTTTGATATCCTCAAATAATCCAATCCCCACATAGAAATGAGTTCATCCCACAAACTAGATCTAATATTGGTATCGTTAGTAGCAAAAAACGTCAAGGGTTGTGATTGGGAGTTATCTGGACCATCACATGGATGCTTTGTGCTGAGATGGAGATGTCTTCTAGCTCCGTAGCTTTTTCTTCCACATGATGACGATTCGTCCAGATAGACCATCAATCGATGACTGAATTTGGGAATCGAACTTCATAACTTCAGTGAGTCTCTTGTGCTATGCCATTCTTGTTTCCAGCAGCACTATCATTACTGGTTTAACCATACTTTCACACTATCGTCTAAAACTGGCACTATTTGCCCCCTAACATTCCAAATTATGAAGTTTATTTGGGGGATGGGGCATTAGTGCTGGTAACGGTTCATTGGGCTCTTTCCCCTTGCTCACGCCTTTGCATATCAATCATTAGTTTTATGGCTATCGCAGGCGGTGTAGTTCATTTATCTCTTCTCAAGTTCAAGGAGCAAAGCACTAAAATGGCTTCTCTTGAACTCGTTGAGATGTAGTTTATTCCAATACGATGTCCTGATCTTTTTGCTCCCCAAAAGAGGCTCCAGCTTGTTGCTCTTCCATAGAATCTTGGCGAACTAACTTCTTTCTCACCCTTTCGCCTTCTCTCTTTCTTGGCAGTTCTGGGATGAGGTTCATATATCCATGGGACGAATGAGACGTTCGTTATTGATTCTGTTAGTTGATTTCAGAATAACGACGTGTGTTGAAAGACTTGTGGCATTAGAGTATTGATTGATGGTTTGAACATTGGGTATTGGATACTCATCAACTGGGTGTGGAAGAGCATTTGGGATCAGACTAGGGGGCATATGTTCTCAATCGCATGATTCAGTCTCTTCTTGACTACTTGGGCAATGTAGGTTGGGTCCTTGATTAGGAGGGTTATCGGGGTATCATCTGACTTGAATTGGAAGGATAGTGACCTCTCTTGCAATGCTAGTTCCATTCACGATGATGGTGCATGGTCTGGCACCTGGGGTGCGGTCGCTAGGACAATTGGAGTGGTTTTCGTTTTCTGGTTGTGAAGCTGTAGTTGGGCGTGCCATTTTTTGTGAGGAAAAAGTGAGTGCTTGTAATGGACGAAGGGGAGAGATGGAGATTGAGTTGATGGGATCGGTTGTCACTTCCTATGAGAGATCTGATCATCACCCTCAGTTGGGTAAGGAACCTTGGTGGAGGCGGCCTCCATGGGTGTTCTTCGAGGGTGTGGATTTGCCTCAGGTGGGCCCCTCACTATTAATAGAGTACTTGATTTTTGCATATCTCGAGAGATATGGAGGTTAGAGCATATTTGGTGATTTTATTTGGGGTGCAAAAAGAATTAAGGGACTTACTAACGAGGTCTTTAGATAGGGGTGGGCCCAACTAAAATTGAATTAGATTCATTTAAGCACATTCATTTGGTTGTTAGTATTCTGGTGGGAAATTCGGGATGGGAACTAGATTGGGTGTATTAAGAATGGAGAATTCTCTTATTATATAAGAGGGAGTTTATAATGTCCAATCATAAACTTCCTATATAATATATAATATAATAAATCATTTTTTCTACTATATAATATATATTTATTTTTCTACTATAAGGGAGTTTATATAATATATAATAATATAATATAATAAATCATTTATAAATGACTTAAAATATTTCATATTTAAAGGATATATAATAAAATAGGTTCACTCTCAAAATTCTATTCGGGTCACATATATTGGGATAGAAAAAATAACATATATCATTTTAAAATTACCAAAAAAGTATTATAAATAATAATAATTAACAACTTAAAATATCTTAAAGACATTTTAAAAGGGTTAATTTTGTAATTGTAATTTCTACTATATAATAAAAGGGAGTTTATATAATATATATTCTACTATTATATAATATCATAATAAAACCCTTTTTATTATATAGTAGAAATAAATATAATATATATATATAATAAAATAGGTTGACTCTCAAAATTCTATCCGGGTCACATATATTGGGACAGAAAAAATAACATATATCATTTCAAAATTACCAAAAAAATATTATAAATAATAATAATTAATAACTTAAAATATCTTAAAGATATTTTAAAAGGGTTAATTTTGTAAGTTTATTCATATCACATAAATTAGGACAAAGTGACCAGCAATGTAAGTTATTTGAAAGTTACATAAAAATATTATAAATCACAATAATTAATAACTTAGAACATTTTTTTTTAAATGCAAATTTGGATGACTCTTCAAATTTCATTTGTGTCACATAAATTGAGACAACAAAAATAACATATATTGCGCCCATTTTAATTTATTTGTCTTAATTTTTTTTATATTTAAAAATTGCGTAAAAATACTATAAATCATGATAATTGACAACATAAAATATTTAAAAAATAAATACATATAAAAAAATTTGATTAATTCTTGAAATTAATCTATCGTTAAATATTATGTATAAAATACAATAAATCCTGATTTTGACTACTTAAAATATTTATTAAAAAAACAGAAAAAATAAATTGACTAATTCTTAAAATTAATCTATCAATGTCACATAAAATGAGACAAAAGTAGTAATATGTATTGTTTAATGTGAAATTATTGAAAACTACGTAAAATGTATTATAAATGTTAACAATTAACAACATTTGATTGAATCTTGAAATTTTATCAATGCTACATACATTGAGACAAGTGGAGTAATATATATTAAGTATTTAAAAATTACGTACAACCATATTGCTTTCTGTAGGCTTCGAATTATCGTGGTCATTTTTTAGGCTGATACAATTTTTGTACTTTTTTTTTAATATTATAAATCGCAATAATTAATAATTTAAAATATATTAAAAATTTAGTTGGTTTCGGGAATTTTATTTATACTATATAAAATGGGACAAAGGAAGCAACATATATCATTTACAAATGACTTAAAAAGCATTAAAAATTAGAATAATTACCAATTTAAAATATTTAAAAGCTATATAATAAAATAGGTTCACTCTCAGAATTCTTTCAGGCTCACATATATTAGGACAGAAAAAATAACACATATCATTTTAAAATTACCAAAAAAGTATTATAAATAATAATAATTAACAACTTAAAATATCTGAAAGACATTTTAAAAGGGTTAATTTTGTATTTTTATCCATATCACATAAATTAGGACAAAGTGACCAGTAATGTTGGTTATTTGAAAGTTACATCAAAATATTATAAATCACAATAATTAATAACTTAAAACATTTTTAAAAAAAAAATTAAAATTTGGATGACTCTCCAAATTTTATTTGTGTGACATAAATTGAGACAACAAAAATAACATATATTGGGTCCATTTTAATTTATTTGTCTTTTTTTTTTTTGGGTTTTTTATATTTAAAAAATGCATAAAAATATTATAAATCATGATAATTGACAACATAAAATATGTTTTTAAAAAAAATACAAAAAATTCCACTCATTCTTTAAGTGAATCTATCGTAAAAATACTATAAATCATGATAATTGACAACATAAAATATTTCAAAAATGTTGTATGTGGATAGTCTTATTGTGCCTTGAATAGCGTCAAATAAAGTACAAGTTTGTGATAAAAAAACTTATTCTTTTATCCACGCAAACAATCGCTTCAAAATTTCCGTTATTAGCCCCAAAACATACCATTTATATTATTGGACCCGTGCCCGTGCATAGCACGGGCAACATTACCTAGTTTATTAATAAGCATATGGGATAAGGGTCTGAAAAATATTTCAACTTTGGTTGGATTTGTTGTTGCGATACTAAACTTTCATGAGGACCTATTACCTTCCTAAACTATTTAATATCGTATTTTTATCCCCTGAACTATTTAATAGTGTATTTTAAAGGTATATATGTGTCCACGTGGACACATTACTATTTATAATTTTGCATTATTTTTTATGTTCACGTGGGCAAATATTTATGTTTAAAATACGGTATTAAATAGTCTAGGAAGGTAATAAGTCATCATGAAAGTTTAGTATCACAACAACAAATTCGATCAAAGTTGAGTATTTTTCAAACCATTATCCCTTAGCATATTAGAAAACTTCCCTGAGATTTGTGTTAGAGTTTTGCTCTGATTCTCTTACCTTATTTGAAATTTATTTTTTCCTAAAAGAAAAGACAAAATATTACCATAAGTATTTTTACTTTTCATGAAAGAAATTTTCTTCCATATTTAGTTTATTTTTCCTTGAGAAAAAGTTTGGAGATCTATAAATTGAAGATCTCTATTCTCGTAGCTGAACACAATAGATTTCACAATGTAGTTGTTTAAAGACTTTCGTTTATAGGGAGATTTATTATCTCAAAAAGTTAAATATTTTTTGTTATATTAGTTTTCATACAATAATATTATGTTTTTAGTGTAAGTTTTTGTCATCTGATTTATCGACTATCTGATTTGCGATTGTAAGCTTCCACATGTCGCCCTAATCACTTTTGAACCCAGCAAGTGATATCAGAGCACATGATTCAATGATCCAATGGAACGGGGTTGAAGACAGGCTCAACACTGTTTCAAATCAATTTGCAATCAACGTGATGATAATGAAGATTTTTGTGCTATTACATGTGGAGAAAATTTTCAAATACATTTTCAACAATATCACGATGCTCCATCATTTAAAACAAAATCAATATTCAACTCATGCTTACTTTAGAGCATGGACTCCAACTTTCAACTCTTGTAAACTTTAATGCTCGGGCTCCACTTTTAACTCATGTATCATTACTTTCAACACATGAGCTCCACTTTTAACTCATGTAACTTGCTTTTAACGTATGAGCTCCACTTTCAACTCATGCATTTTACTTTTAATGCATGAACTTCACTTTCAACCCTGCTCATAACTTTTAACATATGACTCAAATTTTTAACCCATATCAATTTTTAAATCATGGTAAGCAGCAGTGATACATGAAAAGTTTGTGAAGAATAAGATTATCAAGCATATGAAGAAAGCAGATCAAATTTTGTCAAGAAAATCTAGCCAAAAGAAGAAATTTGTTAGGGTTTTGACATAATTTTCTTACCTTATTTGAAGTTTATTTTTTCCTTAAAGAAAAGACAAAACATTACCATAAATGTTTTTACTTTTCATGAAAGAAAAATATGTTTTTCTTTCATATTTGATTTATTCTTTCCTTAGAGAAAAAAATTGGATATCTATAAATTGAAGATCCTTATTCTCATAGTAGAATACAATAGAATCCACAATGTAGTTGATTAGAAACTTTCGTTTATGGGGAGATTTATTCTCTCAACAAGTTTAATATTTTTCTTTATATTAGTTTCATATAATAATATTATGTTTTTTGTATAAGTGTTTGTCATTTGTTTATCAACTATCTGGTTTGCAATTGTAAGCTTCCTAACGCCCTAATCACTTTCGAACCCAACAACTTGTTTATTAGTTTTTACCCAATTCAAGTTGTTGTTTTGTTGTCCACGTTCCTCTTTTGCTTTACCATTGGGTTGATGGGTTTTCTTCTTTCTTGGAAACAAGATCGTTTGCCATTCTCCTTAATAACTTCATCTAAAATTACTTGAATTCTCCTTCAGTAAGCATTCAATTTTCCAAACTTGCATATAGTACAAATTGGAAGTTGGATATATAACTTGAACCAGAAATTAAGTTTGTTATTTCATAAAAAGGCTCCAAGAATTCAAATATTTTTTCTACCCTTCTCCAGTGATCAGATATAGGACAACTTGAGTAATTTCTATCAATTAACTGTAGACTAGAAAAAGCTTTTTCGTATTGTAGTGCACTCTCAACCAACAAGTATGTTGAGTTCCATCTAGTTGCCACATTCAAACGTAAATTCAAATTTGTACTAATTCCAACTTGCTTAATACATTGCTCAAATTTTCTCATTCTACCATCTGATCCTTTAACATACTTCACACTTTCTCTAATTCTAAACAAGGCATCATTATCTACTTTTAAACCTTCTTGGACAATCAAATTTAGAATATGAGCAAAACAACGTACATGAAAGAACTCACCAACACATAACAAACTCTTTTGCAAACCAAGATGACCTTTTAAAATAGTTTGCATGCTATCATTGTTAGTGGCGTTATCTAAAGTGATAGAAAACACATTCCTATCAATTCCCCACTCTTTCAAACAATCATATATAGTAGCAGCCAATTCAACTCCAGTATGATGTGGAATCATACAACAAAAGTTCAAAATTTTACTTACTACCTTCCATTATCATCAATATATTGAGCAGTTAAACAAAGATATCCCTCAGAAGTACCTGCTATCTAGCAATTAGAAGTTAAGCAAACTCGATTAGGAATCTTAGTCAACACTTGTTTTAATTTTTCACTTTTTGGACATCCACAACAGAAGTGTTCCTCGATGGTATTACCACTTCTGGATTTACTTAACCTGCCCAAGCTCTAATTTTTTTACATTCAACAAAAGAATACAGTAGATTATGCTCAATAATAGCTTCATCAAGCTTTTCACGAGAAATCAATTGATCTATCTTTCTCAATTGTATGTTACCTTGCTGATCCATAAACATTTGACCCAAATCATAGAACTTAATCTTTTTACATTTAAGTAAATGAAGTTTCAAATGTGATGTTCCATAGTTCTTACCATTAGGTCCAGGAGTAGAACCAACCCTATATGGATCCTTACAACCTCTGCATATTGCTTTTTCCACTCCATTTTTTATCTCTACCAATCTTCTTGAAATATCTCCAAACAAATGATTTTAACTGCCTCAATTTCTTCTGTGGAGATTCTTTAGATCCATTCACCCCTACACTAATTTCATGTGCACTACATTCATCATCATTCTCCATTGATTTTCCTGTATACGTTAAATATGTCAAAAGTTAGTTTCAGACTTCAAAATGAACATGTAGAGAAATTAACTTTTCTGAATACTCATTAGAAAAACACAACTAATACACATGATATCATACACCAAGAAAATAATTAAGAAAAAGATGTTATATATGAAACTATCACAAAAGATGAACATGGTTAGGATGAAGTTCAACTCGTTTTGGAGAAGAAACAAATTGAAAAATGATAGATTCTTATATTACTTGTATGGTTGTATGTATGTATCAATACTGATCTGGAAATTGAACTTCAAATGAGTTTGGAAACTCTAAAACTTCAAAACCCTAATGTCATGCCTAAAATGAAAGAGAAAGTTGCTAACTGCTAAGCAAAAAGACAAAGAGAATATATACGGTTATACTTATAATAAAATGAATCAAAAGTCGAAACCCTAATTGAGTAATGGGCTTGGGCAATAAAAAAATTTAGTGGGCTCATGGCCTAAAATGTAAAAGATTTGCAAAACACTTGATTTTTTATTTTTAAAAATATTTATTGATAAAATCTTTATAAATAAAACACTACTAAAAATATATATAAAAACATTTTAAAACATTCATAGCCCACGGGCTGGCCTCTGAGGCTTGTAGGTTGAGCAAACAAGGTTAGCGGGCCAAATGAGGCTGGGCTAAAAAGCCTCATTCCTAAATGGGCCAAAAAGTTAGGCCCAACCCACTTGATTTAAGGGTTGGATTGGGTCGGCCTAGCGGGCCAATCCCATTTTGACAACTCTAGGCCCAATCCACAAGTACGTGGGCTACGGGCTTTGCCGGGCCAGTCCTCTTTTCTTAAAAGTATATTTTTTTATAATTATATAAATTAAATTACAATTTAAAAATATTATCATAAATATCGACAAAACAATATTATATGGTGTTAGTGTTACTACTTGTTAATCAAATACACAAATAAACTTATCTTTATAATATTTATTAAGTTTGATTTCAAATGAAAGAATAAATAGCTAAATAGAAATGTTAACCTAATTGTTTTCCAATGATCATAATAAAACACAAAAACTATGACAATATTCCATAGGCTACGACCTATGTAGTGATTTCCTAGAAATTTTAGGAAATTTTTATTTTATGTATTTCATATTTTATAAACATAAATTGTATTTAAATTGTAATAATTTAAACTTTAAACGGATTTTGAGTTTAGACTCTTGTTATTTTTAATACTCTATTTTATTTTTATTTTTTAATTAATTTTTATTTGACCTACGAGCCGGCCCTATCCATAATTCTCAGGTCCCACAAATCGAAAGGCTTATTCAGGCCGGGCTAAAAAACCATTTTCTTAAATGGGCTCCAAAAATCGTAGCCCAACTCTATCAGATCACAGGTTAGGTCAGGCCGGCCCAACAAGCCTAGCCCATATTGACGACTCTAATGATTGGCACTACACAAAAATATGTGTAAATCTTAAACACAAAATTCAAGATTTGATCCATAACAAAGTGATCAAATACCAAGGAAACTCCTTCGAATGTATATAATAAAATTATCTAATCATAAGAGCGTGACTATCAATGTGATAGGTTGTGTAGTTAGTGAAGTTATTAAAATGAATTTTGTGTCACTGGTATTATAGGCCATGTCTTCATTTTGTGTCATTGAATCCAGTCTCGAAGTCTATTGACATGATTAAAACAATCACAAAGGTTGATACAAGGAAATTTTGAAAGAAAATGCAACCTAAAAACTTTCCACTATCAAATGTCCAAAAGAAAAAACATGTTAAGTTTCTAATTATAACAAATACAGTAACTCCAAATCAACTTATAAAAAAATAATGAAAAGAGCCAGAAGATATAAAATATGATATGCAGAATTTGTAACAAAAAAATGCAATAGATAACACTGACTACAAATCAATCTAGGAGAAGACAAATACACAAAAATATCAAGATATAAACAACATCGACTATAAAATGCCAAAAGGAAAGCATATTTGCAAGATTAAATTTATAACATATTCACATTTAAAAACAAGGAACAAATAGGACATAACAAATTATCCATATTAAATTTTAGATAGTTCAAATTTCTTATATTTGTAAGTTCATTTATTATTTTGTAAGGATGATTCTAATTTGAGCGAAACAATAAAATAGTCATTAGGCTTTTTTTTCCAAACAAGCTTATAACAAATTGCTAGCAATATTTATCTACGTTTTTTTTCTTCATAATGTTCTATAATATTTTTTAATTAGTTTGTATAAATTTTATAATATATATTTAAAAAATCCATTTTAATAAAATAAATATTTTTTGATAATTTTAAGCGAAATATACACATTCAACATGGATTTTTTTTTTTTTTTTTTTTTTACAAAATAACTTTATTTATTCACCATTTTAAGAATTTTGTGTATCACTCAAGTCTAGGTCCCAAGAACAAGTTGTAATTTTCTTTATTACTCCCAATAATCTTGGGTTTAACGATAATCCAATATTAGTAGAATATTTTATCTTTCCCTCCTAAAACCACCCAAAAAATAAAAGAAAAAAGAAAAAAATAAGAATAAATATGGTAACTGGAAAGACTTTCCCCCCATCAAATATAAATATATTTTAAAAAAACCCTAAAAATACTCCCAAAACTCTCAGGTACCAGCAAAAAATCGAGCTTTAATCCTCGAGGATTATGAATTTCGATTCACTTGAAGACTAATTATTTTTTGAGATTTTAGAATAATTTTTCGTAAGCTAGACGATTTTATTGTTGATCAGAAGAAGCTCAATCGAAACTGAATTGCTGATTTTCTGCCGATTTAATTTTTTCTGCTGTGAAAATGGGACATCAGCGGCCGAATACTCGCAGTAAAGGTAAAAGGAATAGAGGCGATGATTGTGCGGATGTCGCTGCTGAAATTTACAGGTGAAATTATTTTCACGTTGATTGTTGTTGTTGTTGTTGTTGTTATGTTTTCTGGATAAATTATACATTTATTTATGCTCAATTACATTGAATTGATTTTGATCGAATTTGCAACTTGAGCAAGCTGGTGTAACCATTTTGGTCTATTTTGGGTATAAAATGATATCTGATTTTATAGCAGTATTTTTCATTCTAATTTTTTTCTTGGTGTAGAATCTACTGATTTAATGTTGCAGTTTGAGGGCTGAGCTGATTTTATTGACTCTATATCCTGCATTTTTTTGTTGTTGAGATTTTAAGGTGTTTTTCAAGGAAAATTCTTTCTGCTCTTTTCATCCTAATATCTTTTGTTTGTCTTTAGGACCTGAATTGGATGTAATCCGGGTGTTGCTTTTGTGACTAAGAATATGTTGGTTTGTTAGACCAAAAAAAAAAAACAATAGCATAATTTTTTTGTTGTTCGAGATTATGCTATTGTTTTTTTTTTTTGGGTCTAACAAACCAACATATTCTTATTCACAAAAGCAACACCAGGATTACATTCAATTCAGGTCCTAAAGACAAACAAAAGATATTAGCCTAGCTAGTTCTAGGCTATCTATCCTATCTGCATCTCCCATTAATCACTGCTATTCTCCCATTCTTTTCAATCTATTTTCTATCCATTGTCTGTCTTTACATGTGTGTTTTCTATTTAGTACCTCAAGTATCTTGTGTGTACATTCCATTTGTATTTGCTTGCAAACTGTCATTGGTCTTGGGACTCGTTGTTTCCAGCATGCTTCATTTCTCGCTCCCCATATGTGATAGATAATTGCTGCTGTGATTGTCCATAGGAATGCTTTGCTTACTTTCCCATCAGCCTTTCTATCAATTCTGTTCCACCATCCGCGTATATCTTGCTAAACCATATATATTTGAAGCCACTTCATTATGCTTGTTAGGTTTGAGAGAAGGCACATTTGAAGAATAAATGCTCTATATTCTCATCTTTGCTTCCACACAGTTCACATTTCACATCAGTGATCAGCCCCATTACCTTCAGTCGTTCTTTGGTTAGTAATCTTCCATGCATAGCTAACCAACATATGAATTGATGCTTAGGGATACTACTGGTATTCCATACCCCTCTCCAGAATGGCCATTCCTCTCCATGTCCCCTTCTCCACATATAGCCACTCTTGACAGTGTATTTCCCTGCTCTTTTGAGCCACCCATTCTGAACATATCCGGATGCATATTATGTTTTTAGTCCACATATTTTCTTCCAGTACCAACATGAATCTTGAGGAGCATTATACTGCCACCAATCCGTACCTTTCAGATATACATGATTTACCCATTTCACCCACATAGTGTCTTCTTTGTTTGCAATATGCTAGACGTACTTTGCCACGGCTGATTCATTCCATGTTATCCCTTCTATAATCCCAGCCCTCCCTCTTTCTTTGGCCTACACAACAAGTCCCAGGCTATTAGTGGGGATTTATTGGTGTGGAGCTGACCAGTCCATAGAAAGTTACATTAAATTGCGGTGATTCTCTTCATTTTTTATTCTGTTAGGCAATATTAGTATAGCAGTCCAATAAGAGTACTTGAATCAGGACTGAATTTACAAGTTGTACTCGACCTGCATAAGGTAGGTTTTTGGAACCTCATGTGTTCACTCTACTACTCACCTTGCTGATCAAAGCTTCACAATCAATTGCCGAGAGCCTCTTTGCCAATATAGGGATACCCAAGTATTTAAACGGTAGTTTCCCTTTCTCATACCCTGTTAGTTCGCTTATATCCTCCAATTCCAGTTTATTCATTTTAGCTGAGAAAATGCTTGATTTTGATGCATTTGTGGTTAAACCTGATGCCATTGAGAAGGTTTTTAGCCCCCTTAACATGAGCAATACTGATTCCAGATCCCCTTTGCTGAAAATAAGCATATCATCAGCGAAACATAGGTGATTTAGGCGCAAGCTCTTACACTTCGTGTGAAACCTGAAGTTCTGTTGTGTTGCAACCCATTCGTGATCCTGGAGAAGTATTCCATACATAGCACAAACAGAAGGGGTGATATGGGATCCCCTTGCCTCAGCCCTCGTGCTCCCTTGATTCTGCCATAGCCTCCAGCATTTAGGACAATGGAATGTTGTGGTGTAGTCACACATTCCATAACCCACTTGATGTATTTGTACGTGAAGTTCAGATTGTATAACATCTCTTCTATACATTCCCACTCGATAGAATCATATGCTTTCTTAAGGTCTATTTTGATCAAACAGCTCCTCGTGGTGTTTTTCCTGCTGTATAGCCTAACCAGATCCTGACATCAAGATATTCTGAGCAATATTTCTCCCTCCTATAAATGCACTCTGGTTAGTTGAAATTATCTCAGGCAGTATGTTCTTCATTCTATTGCAAAGCATTTTGGATATCACTTTATACACAGTGTTACCACATGATATGGGTCTGTAGTCTCCTACATTATCCACATGTACTTTAGGGATGAGCGTAATCATCGTGTCATTAATGCCTCTAGGCTCTATGTATTTTGCTTGTTTTGAAAAATTCTAGTACCCCTTTTGTTAAGTCATTTCCCACCGTCTCCCATGCATCTTTGAAAAATTGCTATTGTTGTCATTTCATAACTTTCAGTCATTTATTAGTACAACATACTGAGTTTTTTTTAAAAAAATTACTACAACATATTGAATAAAAAATACAGGGTATGCTTTTCCTACATGTAGTTTCCACAATATCAACAAGTAATTACTTTATCTAAAAAGAACACAGTTGAGTTAAAAGTTGTATGTTTCTGTTAAACAAACTTCAAATCTCTTGTTCGATCAATGTTCAATAGAATAATTTTTTGATAATAGCAGACTGTATTCACAAAGATTAAAGAATCGAAGAGAGTTCAATTGAGTAATCCTAATTCAGAGCCTAGATTCATGACGAGGCCCTGTGTTTGGTGCTCAATGTGAAAAGGTGCAAATAAGATCATCCCTTGCTGATGTTTCTTAAAATCTATCGTTTTACATAGGGAACTCAATTATTGAGCTGAGAGATTCATCCTCTTACCCCTTTTATGATCTACATAGGAAAAATTAACTACTATACCCAACTTTGTGTTTTTCTATTATAAGCCCCTAACTCAAGTATATAATTCCTACTTCACTTGTTGTGCTCTTTTGCTTTCTTTTGGAGCAACATAAATACCGTAATAGCTGAATAATTGAATGCTGGACCTAAGTGGTGTTATAATGTCTATCAAGGATAACCCAACTTATTTATTATCTCTCCTTTGTGTCTTTGGTTGTTTATTTGTATTTATCAGTTGGTATTTTGTGTTGTCTGCTTTGTAGAAATGTTCTATCTACCAGGCAGGTGACAAAAGATGATGTTAATCAGCTGTACATGATATGGAAGCCTGCTTGCCAAGGATGTCGTATCAACACCAAAGATAATCCCAATTGCTTTTGTGGATTGATTCCACCGCAAAATGGTAATCGTAAATCTGGGTTATGGCAGAAAATATCCGAAGTGGTCAATGCTCTTGGTTCTGATCCTTCAGATGATTGTCGTGCTTCCCCGGAGACACCTGCTGGGTTGACAAATCTGGGTGCTACATGCTATGCTAACAGTATTCTGCAATGCCTGTATATGAATAAGTCATTCAGGGAGGGTGTATTCTCTATTGAACCAGATGTTTTGAAACAACAACCAGTGTTGGACCAACTAGCACGACTGTTTGCAAAGTTACATTTGTACAAAATGGCTTTTGTTGATTCTGCTCCATTTATCCAAACTCTGGAGCTAGATAATGGCGTTCAGCAGGACAGTCATGAGTTTCTGACCTTGCTCTTCTCTCTGCTTGAGCGATGTCTGAGTAGGTCTAGTGTGTTGAAGGCCAGAACAATTGTCCAAGATCTTTTCCGTGGAGGTGTGTCACATGTGACTATGTAAGTCCAGACTTAAATTAACAATACTAAATCTGTCGCTTTATAATGATATTTTTCATACTTTGAGTCGATTACATTACCCCTTTTATGACTCCAGAATTTTCTATTATTTACTTAATTTTTTATATAATTGACAGATTAGTTTAATCTTTGTCTTTTTCTTTTTTTCTGGACTAGATCATGAGCTGTGAAGGGCACTCATAATATTTTCTCATTATTTTCTGTAATGAAGAGTTAAAACTTCTGAATAGAGAAGGGACGAATCTGTAGTGCCTTCCATTGTATTTTGGAGTTTTTGATGCAATCACGAATGTATGAGAAAAATTTCCTTGAATTTAATATAAGTAACCTCATCTCTCTTCTATTAAAACTGAAATGGCAATGTAACAACAAATTTCCGGTTTATTCATATATTAAAGGCAGAGGGAGATCTCTGACTGTTGCATGAGGCTTTTAGTGTGTTCGCTCTGAATTAACAACAAAGGGGTTCAGAAACCACTCGTGACTGGGCATTGAACTAAAGATAAAAGGAGACCTTAATCTTAATACATCATATCTAGAGCTCACACTTAAGAACAATGTCTCCACTCTCTGTTGAAGCACATAGCCAATTTGTAGACTCTACTTTTCCTTGATGATTTGCATAAATGAACTGGTTCATTTGATTAAAGCTACTTGTCCAAATAAAAATTTTTCCCATGAAAGAACTTTGAAAGGTGAAAAGATCTGATAAGATTTGCTACTCTGGTATCTAGTGACATAGGAAGTTTTTTTCATCTAGCAAGTTGTATAGTGGAGAAGTTTTATTATGAGCCTGACCTATCTTGTCAAAGATGGAAGAGAAGAGCACCTTCATACAAAATTACTAACTTTAAAGTCTCCTAGATTCATGTGCTGTATCTTTTACTTCTTTAGGGTAAGTTTTTCAGATTGTTACTATTAACCAGTATAATTCATGGTCTCAATTACTTCTTATTAGTAAGAAGCTTTTGGCTGATACTTGTGTTTAGTTGAATTGATTGTGTGATTTGGAACTTATTCCCTGTCCAGTCCACCCAGTTCTCCCAGTTAGGTGCTTAAATAGTCATTTCCCTTTAATCAATTTCATCAAACAGATTTTGCTGTGGCTATATACTTGGATGTAAACAGGGTTTGAATAATTGGTTGGCCATTTCAAAAACATATTGACTGCATGTGCATGGACACCAAAAAGTGTCTGTCCCCTTCTTGAAAAAGAAAACAAGGAATTACTAATAGCCAGCTAGCACAGGAAGAACTTTTGTTGCATTTACTTTGTGATGCCTCCATTCCCTCTTTTCTAATGCAATGCAAATGCTAACTGTATGTCAAGTTCACCTTGAATAATGTACATCTCTTGTCAAGGAGTTTGTCATCCTGGATTCTCTTGGTTTCATTCTTCTTGCTCTCAGGGTTCATCAGATATTTTATATGACTGTCACCTTTGTTATGTCGGCCTTTGTTTTACTTGTACATTTGAAGCAATCTGTTCGTTTAATTCTGTGGTTAATTCTGCCTCTATGTTTTGGAGTCGTTAGAAGATTCTAAAGGATAATTTATTAATGTATAGGTGTTCAAAATGTGGAAATGAATCTGAAGCTTCATCAAAAATTGAGGACTTCTATGAGCTGGAGTTGAACGTCAAGGGTTTGAAGAGTTTAGATGAGAGTCTAGACGACTATCTTAGCGTAGAGGAGCTTCATGGAGATAATCAATATTATTGTGATTCATGTGCCACCCGAGTTGATGCTACTCGTAGCATTAAATTGCGCTCTCTGCCTGCAGTCCTGAATTTCCAGCTCAAGCGTTGCATTTTCCTTCCAAATGTATGTATATTATTTTTAAGTGTCTCACCGGTAAATGCTAGTTATTTTTTAAGAGTACATAAGGAAGTTGCTACATGCAATTATTAGTATTGAATAATTTACCATAATGGTCTCTAAAGGTTGGTAATGGTGCTATCATTGCTCTGGCATGAACCTTTTGTTTTCTCTGCTGGGAATTGTGAGTTCATTTGTCATGGCAGGAAGTTTGTTAAATTCCTTTTCTAGATGTAGAGCTTTCTTGCAGCATTTTATGCCAGATGTGCAGCGGACTCTCTTCTTCTGTTTGGTCATAGTTCAATGTTGTAGGTGATGAATTACATGCTTGATGACTTCCATAGAATTTGAGATGTTGGATGTGGCAATAGAACATTTAGAGACTCTAGTGGGCTCTTGATTAGAAATAACTTGTAAATGCTTTTACCCTTCCAAGCTCCCACAATGGAAGAAAAAGATCTATATGGATGATACCAATTAATAGAGAATATGTTTTAGTTATGTAAGTACATTTGTTTAAGGTCTTATGCTTTCTATGAGTTTTTTCAGCCCTATCTGAGATTTTTATGCCAATAGAAAATATAGAGAACTTCTCTTTTCAAAAAATAAAAAGATGATAAAATAAAAAGGTACAAAGAATTTGTATTACTCCCTACATTCACTTTTACTAGTTTAGTATTTTAAAATGGATTTTCACTTTTACTCGTCGCTTTAACATATCAAGAAAATTAATTATGTTCTTGTTTTACCCTCAACATTATTCCCCGAATCATTTGCCAAGACCCAACACTGCACATCAATTAATATGAGTATTATGGTAAAATACTTATATAAATCATTGTTTCGGGCATGAAAAGTTCAAAATGGATTAGTAAAAGTGAACAAAGGGGGTACTTCTTATTTTTACTTTATTTTGTATAATGTTGTCCTGACATGGATTTAAATGGAGAAACACGGTCAATAAGAATTCATATAGTCAACCAACTTGTTTTGGATTGAAGCGCAATTGTGCTTGTAGTTGTTGTTGTACCCTTCCCAGCTCCTTAACTTTTAGTACATGTATTATTTGAGTTGAATATTGAAAAAAATTAGAATAATCCTTTATTATTAAGAAATTGACTCTTGAAATGATTTTGCTACACTACCAATATTCTAGCTGAAGTTGATTTATTCATTTATTTATTAGATGTTTTTATATGTTTTGTTGGCTCTTTCTGATATGCACGTTATTTTCTTAGACTACAACGAGGAAGAAAATCTCATCTGCATTTTGTTTTCCTGAAGAGCTGAATATGACACGAAGGATATCTGAGCATTTCCAATCAGAACTAATATATGACTTATCAGCTATACTGATCCACAAAGGGTCAGCTGCAAATAGTGGCCACTATGTAGCGCATATTAAAAATGAGAATACACAGCAGTGGTGGGAGTTTGATGACGAACATGTTTCAAATTTAGGCTGTCAGCCATTTGGTAAAGGTTCATCACATTCTGCGGTCAAGCCTTCTCAAACTGAGCAACTTGACCACTCTTCTTCTGATGTAATTATTGAGAATGGGAATGGGCCTGATGCTGGGGAGCGGCGAGCATCAAAGACTGATGTCACTGAAGTGAAGACCTTCTTGTCTTGTGATGCTTATATGCTGATGTATGTCCTTAGACGTCCAAAGAATTGTGATAAAATGCCAATTGACTCTAGTGGTTATATAGCGGAAAAAGAGGCTTGTACATCTTCGGAAGTTGATAGTCATCTTCCACCCCACCTCTATGAGGAGGTAGAAAAACTGAATGACTCATATGTCGACTCGTGTGAGCAATACAAAATGAAGAAGGAGTCTGAGGTGAACTGCATCACGGAACGGAGGCTGGAGGTACGTTCAATCCTTTCTAAAGCTGCAGTCCAATCACCTGAGGAATTTTACTTTTGGATATCTATGGACTGGCTGCGTCTATGGGCGGACAACATCGTGCCATCGTAAGTTTCAATTCTTGTAGTGGCCTTTAATTTTCCTTTTCGTCTCATGGGTAAATCTTTATAAGGTAGTAGACAAACGAAAATATATTCTTTCTTTGTGGAACTTGTTCCTTCTATTTACGTGAATGCTGTTGTCACTTGTCAGAAAATCTTAGTTGTGCTTAGTTCTACATGTATCACTGAGTAATGAATAGATGAGGTGTTAAGAGTAAAAATCTGGTGAGCCCAGTTACAATACTCACTAGGAGCCCATCTGCAATGGTCTTGTTGGGTAGGTTACTAGATTTACTCGATACTTGTGCTTGTATATTGTAGCTAGGGGTGTTCATGGTTTGGTTTGGGTTGAGTTTTTGATCAAAAACCGAACCAATTTAGTCGGGTTTTAAATTTCTAAAACCAAACCATATAAAACAAAAATCATTGGTTTGGTTCTTGTCCTTTTGGTTGTGTTTTCGGCTTATGACTAGCTAATAATAAATTGATAATGACAAAACAATACAAACATGGGATAACTATTAACTACTTCAAATGAGCAGTAAAAACCCAAGTAGAGTAGTCCACAACAAATCAGCTTCATGGCAGAGAAAGTTATTTTTATTTACAGCA
The DNA here is from genome assembly GCF_900185275.1 of Solanum verrucosum. Classification (NCBI taxonomy): domain Eukaryota; kingdom Viridiplantae; phylum Streptophyta; class Magnoliopsida; order Solanales; family Solanaceae; genus Solanum; species Solanum verrucosum. The sequence continues at coordinate 387,902 of NW_026020441.1, forward strand.
ACACTACTTTAGCAATACCGTTCTGAGTATTTCACGTATAATCCTTGGTCTGTCCTAAAAGTTTGAATATAGAAATGCCCCTGTGTTATCTAATGCTCTGCTCTGCCCTCTCTTTCACTTCTGGCGCTATTATCTTTTATTTCTTTGTAACCTGTAAGTTCCACTGGACCAAACAATCGAAAAAAAGCTCTGACATTTTAAAGTGTATCAATTTCTAGTTTAAACTAAAGCAATATACTGATAATAAGAATTAATGTAACATTTTTGAGATATGATCATATGAAGACATAATGTGTTTTTTTTTTTTTTTTTGGATTGGACATGATAACAGACTATACATAAATTTATGCTGGAAGCAAAAATTACATCATTGAATCTACATCCAAAAGAGTAAAAGCAATAGACCAACACTAAATCCTATCTCATCTTACAATGATCCTAGGATATCTACTGTAGAAACTGGATCATCTAATATACTTTGAGTTGGAAATAACACAACTTTTAAATCATATAATATCAATATTAGATTCAACTAAAGGAAACAGTCTAAGTTAAATTATATTGAAGATAAATAACTTGATATGGCATAACAATTACTATTGTCTTCTTCAAATCCACAACATGAAACACAAAAGATAAATTTTAAGATTAAGAAAATGTAAAAACATACAAAGTTGGAGATTGAATCAAAGTTACACAAAGCTGTTGATGAAGAAGACTTTGGAACAAAGCTGTTGATGAAGAAGACTTTGAAACAAAGCTGTTGATGAAGAAATTTTGAGACATGAATAAGATTCTATAGTTATAACTCCTTTTATAGAAGTGGAAGGATTCATAAACCAAAAATGTTTGAAAGTATGAGAATATAAGCACACCAGTTGTCAAAAATGAAAAAGAAAATTCTAACTGACTATTAAAGCTTTGAGGGTTGGAGTGGGCTTTGCTCATTTGAGGGGTAATCTTGGATCCCTTATTTTCTCTTGGTGTGCACCCATATAGTTCCTATTTGCATAGAGGATTGAGTGTCTTCTAGAGAACCATATTTTGTAGGTTTCTCCTTTTTCGGTGGTATTTTTAATAAAATCTTTTACCTGATAAAAAAAAAAACTTTGCTCACTTCAATTAAGATCATTATCTCAAATCCTCTAACTTAAGGGGTTGTTTGATAGCTGGTTCGTAGATGAGTTATGTAGGTATTAAAATCTGCATCAGTAATACCACGTTTGGTAGTTGGTTAGGAGATAAGTTATTCATGTATAAAATTAATACGGTGTTCAGTTTGCAATTCAGAAATCCGCATAAATTATACATGTGAAAGTTATGAGGGAATTTACATAGATTTAATCATAACTAATCCATGTACTACTAATATCTACATAATTCTAATCAACTAAGAAACGCCCCCTAAGAATTTTTCTTCCACCAACACATGGAAATGTGTAATATTTGGTTTTCATGGACAAACGCCCACTAAATAACCCTAGGATGCAACAAAGGATTGGAAATGCATCCAACTGTTAAAAGGTAGCGGAACAATTGATAATGGCATGCTAACAGTGCAAATGTAATTTCATAAGTTTGGTTTGTAACGAGGAGCAAAAACATGGTTTTCTACATGGACATGTGCTTTCCGATTTGCAGAAACAAGTAAGTGTCTAAATTAGTTGGAATCAAGACTAATAATATTCCCAAACATAAAATTCAATACCTAGTCAAAGATTTCATCTTCTTCATTTATTCGGACTTCTATTTACCATTCTAAGCCTTAGCTTTATTTGCAATTAAAATTAATCATCTCTACAGTAGACTAAGCAATTTAATAAAGAGAATAGAAGTGAAACTAAAGAGGGACAAAATTTTCCTTACCTGCGTTAATGGGATGACCCGTGAAGTCAAAAGAAAGGCTGCGCTTAAAGTTCACAGAAGCTGCCGTGAATTAGCTTATGCTTGTAATTCAAATTGTTTTAAAGTTTGCTGCTTGTTCTCCTTTTAACGCGAGACAAGAAAAGCCACATTTTGGCATTATGGGCTTGGCCCAGGCCCAGTGTTGTGAAAGGCGATTGCCTCGTCGCCAATGGCGAGAGGTGAGGCGACCCCTCATCGCCTTTAGCTTTGTGGCGAGACGATCTTCAAAAGGCGACACCATGGCGACAAAAGGCGAGAGGCAAGAAAAGCGAGAAAGGCGTCACCTTTTGTATTTTCTTATAAAAAGGCGACCAATTTAGGGTTTTAAAAGTTAAAAGGTAATTTTAGGGTTTACGACTACACTCCTCCGGCAACCAGCCAAACTTTTCTAGCTACTCCAAAGTCCAACCAATACATATTTCTTCTTCTTCGGATTTCTTCTTCCTTGGTTTCTTTTTCCTTCTTCTTCGGACTTCAGAATCACTTCTACCTCTGTTTTGACTTTTGTTTTGTTTTTTTCTCATTCAAGTTCTAGAATTTTAGTATGTACTATCTATTTTCAGTTTTTGAATTAAAATATTTGCTAAGATGTTATTGCTATTGAGATTTTGATTATTTACATATGCAATTAAATATTCTAATTTTTTGGTATTAATTGCCTTGTGGCGAGGCAAACCCTTGTCGCCATCTAAAACACTGGGCCCAGTCAACCCCTTTATTTATTCTTTTAGATCATTACATAAATTTTTTTTATTCTTTTACTTTCCAAACCAATACATATATCATTATTTAAACCCCGTCTCACTCGTACCGTATAACATCAACATATTCTCAATGCACTTGATTTAGATACTGATTAAAAAAATATAACTAGTGTTTAGATGTAGTCAAATTAAGCCTGGATAAGTGAAACCATTACATTCAGTTAAATTAGAATAAGATGATTTACTGCCCTAATATATGCTTAATGCAGTGGTCTAAAGTATGCAATGATTAAGGTTTCAGTCATCAGATTTGATTGTTAAAGACTATCCTATATTTAGTTGGTGTTGTTCTTGCTTGGTATGTAGAGGATATGCTAAATTATGAGTAGCTGGTTTGTTGAAGGGCTTTTTTGTTTTAATCTCAGCATAAAAATGAGAGGTTTCCAAACAGTACTAATTCTCAAAAAATAAAATAAATAAAAAATGAGAGTTTCCAATACAATAATTGGTTCTCAGTATAAAATTATGCGTTAGCATTACTAAATACAATGTTTAATTTCGGGAATAAATGCTACTTCCTCATCCCCATTAATTTGATACAATTTGACGCGGCATTGAGTTTAAGAAAGGAAGAATTTCGAAACTTGTGATTAATACAAGCCATATATATTTGTGTGACTATAAATCATCACATTAAGGGTAAAATGAGAAGTTAAAGTTAAATTGTTTCTATGTATAGGAAGATATTATTCTTTTCTGACAGACTAAAAAGGAATGTGCATCATATAACGTGGGACAGAGAGAGTATTCGTGTAAGTTATGCGGAAATCAGTATTGTAATGCAAGATTGAATGTGAAATTAGAATATGTTTTTTTATTAGTAAATATCTGAAATAAGAGTACCTAAAACGTCAAAAATACCTTTTAAGATAATTCTTGAATTTGGTATTGTCAACACTATGTAACAATGTACATATTATTTTGCAACGCATAACAAGTTATGTTTTATTATTTGTTGCTCTGCTAATGATCTTCTTACTATAATTCCCATTATAACTAGTTCATGAACCAACCAATCTCTCGAGGTAAAAGACCTATTTTGTAGTTAGTAATAGTTTTTGTTGTATTACAGAATCATTGATAACAGTTCCATACAATGCACACATGGGAAAGTACCAGTTTCAAAGATTGGCTCTATGAAACGTCTGTCTAGTGAAGCTTGGACCATGCTATTCTCTAAGGTATTATTTTATGAAATTAGATTCTTTACTGTTTTGCGTAAGCATTTTGAGTTTTTTTGTGATACCTTCAACAACCATTACTCTGCAACTGCTGATTTCCTTTCAAGACTTCGAAAAATATCGATGCTTTATGATTTCCATGATATTCTCCTTTACTAGTTTTCAGTTGCAATCTGTTTTTCTCTGATATTGATCTGATACTTGCAATCCCAGTATGGTGGAGGACCAGTGCTGGCCAAGGATGATTACTGCGTTGACTGCCTCTTTGGAGTGGCTCAGTCAATGGCCCTTGCAGATAACTACCGGGATCGAAGAACATTAATGAAAGAATTTGCAGAAGCAGCCCTTGCGGGTGATTGTGTAGACGAGAAGTTGTACTACATATCAAAGCCATGGTACATCTACGTAATGTATTCTTTGTTTTAAACTTGTATAGATGTGTCTAATGAGGGAATATCTGTCACCATCTTAGTGCTGCAGAAGTTGTTTGAATAAAAGTGTTGTTAATTGTACCTGTGAGAAAGAGTATATTTTAAATACTATCTGCTGATGCAATAAAACAGTAACACAGTCTAGCATAACCTGCATCCTCTAGTTACTTCCTATAAGAAATGGTACAAAACGATTGGAAATGATCTTTCTGAAGAAAACTTCGTGCATCACACAGCATGTTATATCTGACGTATGTTTAACACAAGGGACATTTGGTTTAATTTTTCTTACCTTTTGGTATCACTAACTGTTAATACTCACAGCTTGTTATAACTTCTTTAATTTTGTACATTATTCCATTTGGTTGAGCTATCATTTACTGTCTTGATCTAAATTTCAAGAATGTGTGTGATATTGAAGCTATTCATGCAATGTGTCAATTACATCATCTTGTGTTTCCTATGTTCTCAACTCATCTTAGTCTCTGTTTAAAAGATACCTATTGATATTCACATGCAGTGCCAACTGAAGGGTGAATCAACTAAAGTTGCTACTTTAGGCCCCATATTTTCAGGGGCCCCAAATTTTCCTAATATGTGTATATACTAAATTTTAAGTTTTATACATTGTTCGTATAGATATTTTGTTATACTATTAGGTTATCTAACCTATAAGTAAGCCTCCTTAAAATGTGAGATTCAAAATCTTGAAAATAAGATATTACCTGCTACAACATGTAAATATGATCTAATAATATAAAAATTGTTTACACTAGCAGTTATATAACTTAAAATCATACATTGTTTTTTGAAAAAAAATTTAACGTCTTAAAGACAAGTACAATTTCTCATAATAACAAAAAGGAAAGATGGAATTGTCTTAGCATAACTTGTGAAAGAAAATACTCCCTCCGTTCCAATTTATATAACACCTTTTGTATTTCTAGAGTCAAAACAAGTTTTTTGGTTTTGAATTATCAATTATTGTGACTTGTAGTACTCTATACATAGTCTCCAAATATGTAAATTTTTTTAATGAAAATTCATAAAATTTAAAGATGCCACATCCAAATTCACAATTAAAATTGAAAAGTTTGACTCTCGAAATCAAACTGTGCCACATAAATTGGGACAAAGAAGTATCCTTGTGGGAATCTCAAAACCATACCTGTAAACAATATTTTTGTGCCTCATTTATTGATACAACCAACATCATCAATGAGTCCACATTATTTTTATTCTCTTTTACCTTTCTCTTCGAATAACGTGCAATTTCTCTTTTAATCTTTTATATTTCCTTGACCTTTTTCCTAATCACAGAAACAATTCCATAAAAATAAGAGAGCTCAAAGTAAATTGCTAACTCTCTTTTTTATTTTTTCTAAAATTTAAAGCATTACATCAAGCATATTGAAGCAGCAAAAAGTGAAAAAGAAAACTAGAAAAATAGACTTCAAATGAAATTATATGTATGAAGTTATTGTTTTTTTTTTTTAACAAATCCAATTGAAACTTTGCTTTAGGTCACCATTTTTGTTGAACCACCCTTTTTCATATGGTTCCTCTGTAGGTTACAACAGTGGCTCCGAAGGAAAAATGTAGACTCTCCTTGTGAAGCTGATGCTGGACCAACAGCTTCAATAAGGTGTCCTCATGGACAGCTGATGCCCGAACAAGCTTCTGGTGCTAGACGTGTGCTGATACCCGAGACTCTTTGGAATTTTACTCGTGAGATAGCTATGGCAGTAAAACCTGATGATTCTGTGGGTTGTTCAACTTTTCTTTCGGACTCTGAGCCCTGTACTCAATGCAGCATTCAACTCACTGAAGTTGCATGCTTAGAAGATACTCTAAGGTCCTGTATCAACTTATTAAAGTAATGAAGTTAGAATTACCTAGTAGCTTACAGTGTTTATATGATACAGGGAGTTTAAGCTCAAGCAACGGCAAAGTCATGAGAAGTTAGCAATGGGTAAAGGCATACCAATTCTTCCTGGTATCAGATACTACTTGTTACCATCTTCTTGGTTGTCTAAATGGAAAAGCTACTCTAATGCAAGTGGCAAAAGTGCTCCTGCTGAACTTGAAACTTTGGATGATGTCATTGGTTTTCTGATGTGTGAAAAGGTATATTTTTCAATTGTATATTCCATCTAGAGGCACTCTGCACAAGCTTTATGCATTTAGATATCTTCTACCTAGAGGAAGTTTCCACTTATTGCATGCGACAAGAAATTCTTCGTGTTTAGATTGACTAACGGACTGCTTTCTATGCTCCTAGAAATATGCAATGCATATAAATGCCTATAAGTTCTTCTGAGATAATTCTCTATAGTTTATTGAGATCTTGTTTAGGGAAATGTAAAGAAATAACCTTTTCTGATTTCGAGCTAAGCCATGGTTCTTGTGAACAGCATTCAAGACTTCTTGAAAGGCCTCCTGATCTGTCTTGCAAACGTGGAAGTATTTTCCAGAAGTCACCTGCTGTAAGTATATAATGTATTTTCAAATTACTGGTTGTCTTTAAAGTAACTTAAACATGATAGTGTCACCTTAGCTTGTTTTTGCTCATGTCAAAGTCCATTACAGTAGCTTATTAACATAATGTTTGCATTAAGTAATTACAATATTATTCCGGCACATTCAGTCATGTCTGATTTTATTTACCTCTGTACACCATTAAGCAGGTGCATAGTCTTGTTTCCTCCTTTTTCTTTATGTTTATGTTCTTCCACTTGTGGCTTTGGTTTTATCTTTTTGCTGAATACTTTATTTCTGGCGATGGATTTCAGACAGACACTTTGACAATTATCACCGACGATGATTGGAAGTTGTTTTGTGAAGACTGGGGTGGTACAGCGGCAAAAGGAATTACAGTTGAAGTTGATTTCTTGGGGAACGATTTTGTTGGATCTAGTGAAGATATGGCAATTTCTGAGGAGCATATGAATTTGAATGACGAATCGAATGTTGGGCCTGAGTCTAGAAGATTCATCATTAAGATTTCACCAGAGGTAAATTCATTTGTTCTTTTTTTTAATTTCATTAAACCTGGACATAATTTATTGAGCTATATTGATCTATATATTAAATTTAGGTTAAAGTTCCCAGGTACGCTTCCTAATAACTGCTAGTTATAGCTTTGAAACATTAAGTGTCATATTCTGTCCTCAGGTCTTTGGTCTAGTGGTAAGAGCACAACACGTGACGGGTGAATTTAGCTGCATGTCACGAGTTCAAACCCTGCCACAACTAAAAGCCTGGTGTTTAAGTGGAGATGAGTAGAGGGGCAGGTCTACTGTCTGATAATTTTCCAACTGTGCGTCACTAGTCCTCAGAGATTCTTGGTTATAAAAATTAAATTAAATTATGTGCTGGATTTTTGTAAGCTGGAGAGTACTGCAAATACATCTAAGTCTAGAGCATCTCTTACCATAACCTATCCTTGTGTTGGGAAGCAACCAGAATAAGTAATTGTCTAATGGAAGCTATGGTATCAGTTTAACAACTCAGGATCTCCTGGACTTTATAGATGGATTTACAATGAATTCAAATGTAATGCTATGCAAATGGATTTAGTGGAATACCTTAGATAATGATGATTCCAGAGCTGATTATGGGTTCTCTTATCACAGAAGGAAGTGGGTCATGCACCTAGGATTTAAAGGTCTTCGTCATTCTTTGAGAAGATCTGAAGAACTAGAATGCCAAATATTATAGGTTTTGCCTCTATGTTGTAGAAATCATGTTGCATGGTTTTCTCCTGTAAATTGAAAACTATAGGCCCTTCCAGGATTGATGCTATGTTTGTCTAAAATGTCAATCTAACACAAGCTCTTTGCATGATACTTTAACACCCTTGGAGCATGCTGACATCAGCAGGCAAAAAAATGAGTTCCGTTTGGGAGTTGTTATCCTGTGCATCTGCTGAAGGGTCAAAAGAAGCCTTTTGAGTTTCTATTGAATATGGATGAGAAATTCTACGTTTCATACTTTCCAGGTTTGTGAGGAGTGCATTGCTGAAAGGAAAAGCTGTGAATTAAAGAGGAAACTTAACTATTCCGACGAGGATATTTGTGTCTGCTTCATTCTCGGCAAGGAACCTCCAAAATCAGTTCTAGAAGCATCAGTGAACAGCCTGGAACCAAATCGACGGACCTCAAAGCGTTCCAAGAAGACAGCATTTGGAAACTCAGTGAAGTTGAATGTTTCTGGGTCCACATCTGTCTACCAGCTGAAGATGATGATATGGGAAGCTTTTGGGGTTAGCCACTTTTGCTCTTTGAATATATCGTATTCTGTAAATTTATTTTCCTTGGCTGACTTATTGTTTATGATGGGAAACCTTATTTGCTGAATAGTACTAGTTTTATAGGTGTACATATTAAAATCTGAAAGTTTTTCAGATGGGAATGTCTTGTAAAGGAACAGTGGTTTAAGAGTATCATAGTTAGATTGTTTTTACTCTTGGCAGTCAGTCAATTACGACACTCCTCTATGCATACTTGGAACCGGCTATTCTTTCACATTGGTGGAGTCAGTATAAGAAAATACTAGCATGGGCCATGAGATAATGGTATAATACGGTTATGTCTTTTAGGAACACCTTTCGATGCTGTAGAAACTTCACAGTTATATGATAAATTGTTACTTATTAAATTTTAAATCGTGTTGAGAAAACTGATTTGGGAAAGAAAACTCAGATGCCTTGGCCAAATTGCCTGTTAACCTTCATGGCTAAATTTCTGAACCCAGGCATATAAGATGACAAAAGGCCACATATACAAGATTACATGGGTATAGATTATTTGTTTCTTTTAGATGGATCATTTTTCTGGCTTATGCATTAGTTCATTTTGGTTTTAGGTTCTTGGTTCTTATCTAATAGTGATAATAGTGTCTGTATTTTCGTTGTGTGGTATGTAATTTTTCTTTTGACATGTGACGTACCAATAGGCCCTTCCCCAGACCCTGCGCATACCAGGAGCTTTAGTGCACCGGGCTGCCCTTTTTTCACATGTGACATATCATATCTTCACATAGTTGGAAATTCTTATAGTTGTGCTTTCATTTGTAGAGTTATTTGTTTAAAATAACAGTTATATGGTCCAGTGATGTTCATTTCCGCTTGACTTTTGCGCGTTGGTGGTGATGGCAGTTTACTCGCCTTACAAAGTTGACTGTTGTCTGTTTCTATGGACTTCTCCCTTTTGATTTGCAAACAAACTTATCTCTTTTAAAATTTACAGATAGTCAAGGAAAATCAGGTACTTCACAAGGGTTCTCTGGTAATTGATGGCGAATCTGCTTGTCTTGCTGACCTGAATATATTCCCTGGAGATGTACTATGGGTGACAGATTCTGAGATTCATGAGCATCGTGATATTGCAGGTTATACTGCTATGCCAAATGGAATGTCCTAATTTTCTAGATGTACTTCAAAAGTCTTGTATCTTAAATATGACATTCTTTACCAACTCTTACATTTCTCCGTACAGTCTTTTCCTTGGTCATTTCTAGAAATTGCAATTGAGCCATCTAATCTCCATGTAGTATTCTCATAATTATACTGGATCTGTTGTGCATAGGTTGTTGCTGCATTGTTTTGTATTATTATTTACAATGTCAAGGTATCATAATTAGCATTAACCACACATCACATAACATTTTGTATATGGAAGAGTGTGTTGCATCACTATTACCTTATCAAAAAAAATATATCTGCACTATTACCTTATCAAAAAAAATATATCTGCACTATTGCAGTAATGTATAACATCCACTAGTTTGGCATTTTATTAAACCAGTCCACATGATAACCTCTGGTTTATGCCTTTCTGTTAACATCAGTGGTCAGCCAGTGTGCCATGTCACCCTGAGTTTTTTTCCTGACCAAATTCAATCGTTTGCCGAAGTAGGAACTAAAACAGATTTGCACTTATCAATTATATTAATTTATCTACTTTCTTTTCAGATGAGCTTTCTGGCCAGAAAATGGAAGAACGAAAAACTGAAGAAGGTTTTCGTGGAACACTTCTGTCCTCAAGTCTCTCATCCCAGTTTGTCTCTGAAGCATCTGCATGCTTAAATTAATGAGGATGTACTCGTAAAGTGTAGCTGTTCTTCATGTTTGATTATGGAAGATTAAAGCTAGATCTTCAACCTGCTTAACTGGGTAATTTTCTGTATATTCTGCTCAATTTTGATGTTTTTTGCTTCATCTGTGTCTTCCTTATTTTCTTGTTTATTAAGTCATTAATCAAGGGATTTGTTGGATAGCCTTGAGTTAATGAAATCAAATTCTTTGATTATATACCAGAGATGATTTATACCTCAGACTTTTCCATGATCCAGGAGGTTGAGAACCGTTATGTCATGTGAACTTGTTTGTATAATACTTTGTATTTTGTGCTATGATACAGTAAAAACTATGGAACTAGTTCATAAATCTTAAAGATAACAATAAAAGTTGAGCCTGCCACATGGCGTTTTCATGCTTGAATTATAAACTTTTTGTTAATGTGAGGTCCAGTTAATTGAGTGATTTGGTTGTCCCTTCGAGATGCCAACTAGATTCATCGTCGTATCAAGGTATTGCCTGATCATTCTTTTTGTGATCTCCTTAGGGTTACTAGTGAATCTTTCAATGTTAAATTGATGTATTCCTTAATTCAGTTATTGATAGATTGTTGAGAGTTCCAATTGTACTACAGTCAGAACAGACTAGTCATGAATGCAAAATAACTTTTGTCAGGTCTTTACTATTGTGTGCAAACACTGGGTTCATTTGCTTTCTAGAACTTGGCTAATAACGTATTGTCACAGATAAGCAACTTACTAATCTTTCAGATCTGCTGATTTTTGCTACCTGTTGAGTTCAAAAGAATTCTCTCTTTTATTCTCATGTGGACATGCTTCTAGAGAGAGCATCGTTGTTTCCAATCATGAATTAACAAAAAATGTTCATTCTAATTGATCTGATCTAGTACTTCACTGCTAATCTTCTGATTTCTTCACTTTATTGTGTTTCAGATAAATCAGATTGGCTCACTTTGTTTTGTTGAGAGAGTATGCCCTGTTTTGTACGAGCTTTCATGTTATTAGCTCCTTTAAAAAACTGCTTGCAGATATGGTGAAGGATGATCTCCTAGTGCGAGTTGCTGTGTAGAGATTAGTATTATTTTGGTTTTAACCTTAAGCCCCCATTCGGTGCCCAATCTGTTGGTGTATTGTTCCTTTCACCTTCTTGGCTGCCTTTATATTAGTCGGGCAAGTTGTAGTTCTGAAAGGCCAGGTCTGGTTCATAGTCCTAGTTTATGGGACAGTTTTGTGCATTGTCGAACCTTATTCCCTTGCCTTGTGAATAGTTGAAGACTAAAGAGGCAGTCAAATGTACATGTCATACATGTGTGGAAGTTGTATCACATGTACTTCATGGTTACTTGAGCTTTAATTAGTATTTGATTGCCAAGAATTCCGACAATCCCTTCCCCTCTCCGCACATTTTAACAGAAAAGAAAAGAAAACCACTAGGATTTTTTGAGTCTAACTAATTGCCATTAATAAGTTTCAAGTGTATTACTTCATATTTTAGTTGATACGATTAGGATTAATATTTATCACTCGTCTCTATGTGCCGCTAAGGATAGGTGATTCACTCCCCTGCGCTACCCCCCACGAAACAAAGAAAACTAGGATTGTTGAGATTAATTAATTTAGGAATTCGGATAGATTCGAATGATTAACATATGAAACGAAGTTATGATGCTATTAAGATGTCTTTTTAATGTTTTTTACAAAGATAGTTTCTTAATGCATGTGTTGCCCGTGTATAGGGGTATACATGATCGGGTTGGTTCAGGTTTTTCAAATATCAAACCAAACCATTTGTGTAAAAAAAATTAATTTATAAACCAAACCAAACTAATAAAATTTGGATTTTTTTTTTAGATTTTTGGATTTTTTTTGGTAAAGTTTACATACAAACATGTAATTAACTTGTGCTCCAAATATTTCTTTAGTTCAATCAAAATATAATTATTTAAGGTGTTTCTTAAGAAAATAACACAAAATATGAGATGAGTATTGATAACACCAAAATATTCAATAAAAAATAATAATGAAATCACCATATAAAATTAATATTGCAAAGTCATAATGAAAATGATCATAATTTAAAAGTACTAAATCATGCTAAAATAAGTTTAATAAGTATTAGTTACATTACTAAATATTTAAGGAAAATTAAAATTAGATTATGTATTTAATTGTCTAAATCAATGTATTTTAATTGTCTAAACCAATGTTGAATTGATTTTCTTTTTGCATTAGTGTTAATTTGATTTTGATTTAAGTTTTACAATAATTGTCAATATCTATGAACTATAATCTTTATTGGACCATTTGAATTCTATGTTTTAAACTTGAAATAATATATTAAAAGATAAAAACTATGAAATAGTATAAGAAATATTTTAAAATTATATCAAAGTAAATATTTTTATGTATAAAATAAAATTTTAAAATTACATATATAATGTCGCGTTGTTTTGGTCTCAGGTTGGTTTTTTTTAGTTAAAACCAAACCAACCCAAATATAGTTGAGTTTTTTTTTTCAATACCAAACTACAAGTCCGGTTTTTTTTCCGGTTTGACTTGATTTACAGTTTGATTCGATTTTCGATTCTGTTTTGTACACCCCTACCCGTGTATATCAAATTATGTATGATGTGATACTGCATGAAAAAAGTGGCCGTGTCAAAGCAATGATTAAGAGTGTGACAAATTTAAGTTCTACTTTCCTTTTTCTTTAATTAGTAGCCATTTATGATTTAACTTATGTTCTCATGCACATAAGCACATGCAACACACGTGTCGAGAGAGTAGAATTGTTTAAAAGTCTCAAATACATTACCTTGTTCAAGAGGCATCTTTTTTTTTCTTCTTGAATTTCATGTCAAAAAAAATAACATTTTAGGTCTTATAATGTTTGTGCTTGGATCGACTACCCAAGAATGACGAGTTTCATATGAGCAATAGAATTTATCCAAGCCATTGAATTTATTCACATTAAGAGTTTGTTTAAACAAAGTAAAGAGAATTAAACACCATTTATTGACCAAATGAAAGAAGACACATTAGCCGATAGAGCATCATTAAAGAGCCCAAAATATTATTTAGGCATGTGAGGATGTTATATCCTCATAAGCCTAATATCCTCAATTAAACGTTCCAAATCTTGGTATGAAGCGCCACCTTCACCAACACTTGCTATTGCCAAATTGCTCATCTGTTTTGCCCTTTCCAAAAATTCAATTTTTTTCACATCCATCACTTCTATTACCATCCTCTCAATTGTGGCTCTATCACATACATCTTTCATGTCTAGTCCAAGCTTCCACACCTCTGCAACATACCTACTATTTACTTGTTGATCAACAAAATAGGGCCAACAAATCATTGGTACTCCCTCTACTATACTTTCCAAAGTCGAATTCCACCCACAATGAGTTAAAAACCCACCAATTGATGGGTGAGCTAGCACTTCTTCCTGTGGAGCCCAACTAACAATACAACCCCTCTCCTTTGTACTTTCAACCAATTCCATGGGAACATTAATGTCGTCGTCTTCAAGTCCAATAATTGAACCGGGCCTCTGGACCCACAAGAAGTTAGTCTTACTATTCACCAAACCATACCAAAATTCCAAGAATTGGGCCTTGCTCATTGTGGCAAGGCTTCCAATGCTGACAAATAAAACTGATTTGTTGGGCTGTTTGTTGAGCCAATCTATACAACTCATATCCTCTTTCCATAGGCTGTTGGACGTTGGCAAAGATTGAGAAGCTAGTTTTGCCTTCAGTTGAGTGTGAAGAGGCCCAATGGCGTAGATATTTGGACATAGAGCTCGGAATTGTGAGAGAATGGGTCCTTCAAGGGCTTCAAATGTGTTGAGTATTAGAGCTTGGGCTTGGACAATATGTTTCCCCTGCTTGATTACATGTTGGATAATGGGAATATCAAGGTCAGTTGCACGGCAGTAACTGGGAAGGTCTCGGCGTCTCATCACACCTTCCATTCCTGACACACTATTTACTAATGCATCCAAGTCATTTCCTGTACCAAGAATAAACAAATTGTAATTTTTTTTAAAACATGTATCCTATAAGCAAGAAAATAAATTATATTGTGATTTAATTTTTAATCACTTTAAAGAAAAATAAACTATAATTAATGTTTACTAATTCATTTTCTAATATTGCCCTACGGAAAAGACATGATATATAAACATGACTATTAACTTGGCTTCAACTGACAATTATGCCCTTCAACTTTGAGAGTGCACAAATAGAAACTTAACTTGTATAAAATTGAACAAGTAAACACATGTTTTCTACGTGACATAATGTATGTAGTATGTCACATATGACACAAATGGTGTCATGTAGGACAAATATGTCGATTTGTTCAGTTTTATACAAGTTTAAGTATCTATTTGTACACATCCAAAGTTGGAGGTCATAGTTGTTAGCTGAAACCAAGTTAAGGGTCATGTTTATGTATTATGTCATAGAAAATGACAACTCAAAACCTATAATTTATAGGCATAACACATAAATATGTCCTTTAACTTGGTTTCAGTTGACATTTATGTCCTCTTTGGATGTGTTCAAATAGACACTTAAATTTATATAAAATTGAACAAATAAACACATGTGTCCTACATGACATAATATACGTAGAACACCACATAGGACACAAAATTGTCATGTATGATACCATGGACAAATGTGTCTATTTGTTCAATTTATACAAGTTTAAGTGTTTACTTGTGCACACCCAAAGTTAAAGGACATAGATATCAGTTGATGGCAAGTTAAATGGCATATTAAGAGTCCATTTGGATTGACTTAAAAAAGTAGTTTTTAAGTCAAAAATAAAAAATCAAAATAAAAGTCAAAAAATAAAAAACACTTCCTAACTTTTTGACTCTTTTCAAGTTATTTTTTCTATATTTTTCAAACACTTCCAAAAGTAAAAAACTACTTAAAAGTATGTTTGACCAACTTTTAAGTTAATTCAAATACCCTCTAAATGTATTATGCCTAACATATATATATATATATATATATATATATATATATATATATATATATATGAGTTCATACAAAATGTTATCTTAAATAAATGTGGCAACTAACGCATTAACTTTCGTTATCACAATAACCCGGCTCGGCCGTCTCCATCTGCTAGCGTTGCTGATCACCTAATTTGGATATTAATTTTTTTTATTCTTTAACATGGATAAGAAAATAGTAAGATAACACATAATTTAGCTGTTGCACAATTGGACACTTTTGACTAATTACAAAGAGTGTTTAGATAATTCAAATATGGTGGAAAAACATTAATAAGCAAAAATCCAAAACTAATTTCTTGAAAGTACAAATATGCTAATTAGACTAACCTTTGAAAGGAATTTCTCCATCTTCAATAAGTTTTGGAACAGCCAAATAAGTCCAGATAGCACAAGGACTTATAGTATCAAAATAAAGAAGTGGGATTTTAGCCTCTTTAGCTATATCAACAGCAAATGTAAAAATACCATCAACTATGAGACAAGTAGTAGTAGTCATCATGACCATCTCTCTGAAAAGTGGGCTACTCACTTTCTCTACACCTTCAATAATCTTCCCTATTTGGTCTCCATTTCTTGGATTATCTTCTGGAAGTCCATCTGGAACTGTCACAAATTTGAAGTTTGGATATTTCGCAAAACGAATTAGAACGTCCGTGTAATTCAGTAGGCGTTGATGGATGTATTCAGTGTTGATGAAAGTGACATGAGTTTCTTGGTGAAGGCATAAGAGTTCAGCTAGTTTTAGCATGCAATTTACTGGACCTTGAAGAGGCAACGGGAAAATGAGTACGTGAGGAACTGCCATTCTCAATTTAATTTCCTTGGACACTGCAAAATTAAAATTCTGGTTGAGGTTTTATAATCTTGATGTATATATATTGAATATTAATAGTGGAAGAAATTAAAGAGCTTTCTTGTTGGTTTAATTTGACATGTGCAAAAATGTCTAACATATTTATGAAAAACAACTATAGTTTGAAAAAAGTACAACCTACTATTTATGAAAAACAACTATAGTTTGAAAAAATTACAATCCCCCTCTCCTACAAATAAAAAGAAATTCATTTAAATGTATTATGTATCAATTGTATTCAATTAAATATAGGTGAGAGTTTTGTATTTTATATCAATCGTATTCAAAAAATTATATTTATATTTTGTATCAATTGTATTTGTATTCATACGAATAAAATATGCATTAAACAAATATATAATACAATACAAAATAAATACAAAATACAATTCTCTCTCCTCCATCTCTCGATCTCAGTTTTGTATTTTTTCATCAAAATCCACAGAAAAAAAAACAAGAATACAAATGTGTAGCAAATCAAAGTGTAGCTTTTACTGTTTTTAAAAGTTACTTGAGCAACTTTCACATATAGTAAACATAAAAATCATATTTGTATGTTATAGTTATAGTTTGCTTAATTGCGCTCCATAACAAATTTTATGTTTGCTATGGAACTTTTGATTTGTATAATTTACTACAAACATTCAATTTTATACAAATTGTTCAGTTTTGTATAAATTCATTTATACATTGTAATTTGTATAATAAGATCTGTATTTGTATAATTATAAGTGTATATGACGAAAATATATGTATTTGTATTTGTATATACACTTTTCTCTCACTTTATACAAACACAAACGCATTTTATACATTTTAAAATGACTAATTGTATACCGAAAATGGCTAATTATTGTATACCGAATCAGATGACAAAAAAAGGGGATGTTTGTTGTGAATTACAATTAAAATAAACTATGACTATAACATTTAATTTGAATTAATAGTTTGTTATTTCATACAATTTTCCCATTTTTTAAAGCAACTTCAATATATTACTTTATTTATAATTTGTTCCAAATGTTCATACGACATGAATGCGTCGTTTACAACCCAACTAGGGAAAATTGATTTCCATGAAATTCTATGCAATAAGGAAATAGAGAATTGCATTAAATTATGAGTAAGCACATGATTTCATGTTTGAGGAATATATAAAATGCTGATATCTTTGAAAAAATTCATTGATCTTCATATATTTTTCCAAGTGGTATCTATTTTTAACAATGTTGTTATCTTTTATTTTTGTAATATTTGCACCACAAGCTTTGCATTTGATAACATTTAAATCATTGATCAACCAATTCATAAAGCTCGATCCAAAGCATTTCATATTTCTATTACTTCAGCTCAAGTATAATTTGTTTGTGATTTGCCTTGTCGATAGATTTTGTGATACATTTTATTATTGTCTTCAATAAATAAAAATACTTTTATTTATTTTGATTTTAATATTAAAAGTATTTATTAAAAGTTGATTTCTAATGTCACAACAATAAATATAATCATGAAAGCAATTTTATTTTTATAAATCATAACTATTATCTTAATGTTAAATTCTAAATTACATTAATAAAATATTTTAATATAGGACTCTAAATATCATGCCGTAAAAAATCTAAATCTTGCCCTACAAAATAACCAATATACTTGTTTTTCTTTTTCAAGTTGTTTTTCCCTTCATTTATTTTTTTAATTTTTTTTTCTTTATATTTCTCAATATAGTCCTTTTCTATTGACATTTCCTTCTGTTATTCTTCTTTATTTTTTAACTCCTCATTTTCTTTAGTTTGTACGGTAATAATCCTCAAAATTTGAATATTAATTTTTTTTTCTTCAAATTTTCTTTGATTGACAAGTTTATCATATTTGATATTAAGAAGATATCCTACATAAAAATGAAAAATTAATGATTTTTAATCTTTCGATAAATACATCATTAAATTATTAACTTCTTGATAGTCAAACATTGTTTTCTTTTTAGTCACTAAATTTAAGGTTTCCTTTAAATTAAACAAAAAAATATTAATACATCATTTTTAAGACTATTTTAATAATCAAGATACAAATTTTATATAGTAGTGGTCATATTATGTAACATAGCATTAAAAATCTATTTACGCAATAATCATTAAAAGTATTTTAGGAACAAAAAATTAACTATTCAAACACATTAATTTTATTTTAAGCTAGTTCAATTTTTCTTTCTAAAACTTGTCCAAACAAGCTTAGTGTCACGGACTTAGAGTCTCACTAAAGCTTTGTGTGACACTAGACAACGTATTCACTAATCTTTCAAAATCTTGTAAGCTCAAGAAAGCCCTTTGAAACTAAGATCGCTAAGAGAATGCAAGAAAGACTTAGAAAGACTTAGAAAGACTTAGAGAGCTTTGGAAGAAGGCTTTGTATTACTTTGTGGAAGATTGCTTACACTTTGTTGGATGAGTTTGCAAATGAGAGCCCCTCTATATATATTACTTCCTAGGGACTTAAGTGTAAATAATAATTACTTCACAAGTCCCTACAATATTTACACTTTAGTCCTAATCTAAAATTCTCTACAAGTTCTAGGAAATTCTAAAGCTTTCTTGAAAATATCTAGGGAGTTCTAGAGTTTTCTACTAACCTCTCCACAACTCTAGATTCTTCTCCCTTATCCTGATGCCGAATTTGAGGCGGGACATGACACTCTCCCCCACCTGTTGATGCAACGATCGCGGCGCATTGTTGTTGTTGCAAGAACTCCTACATTCAGTCCTTATATTGCCACAAGTCTTCATATCTCTCTCATGTGGCCTCCTCTGGAGTTTGTCCCTTCCAATGAACAACGAACATGGCACTGGCTTGTTGGCCTCGCTTCCTCTTTGCTTGGTAGTCTATGACATACTCGATTTCTCGACCGTGCGAGGCAGTGACAGTTCTAGGTACCCGTCTTGACTGGTTCCGGCTGGGATCATCCTTTTCCTTATGGTATGGCTTTATGACGCTCGCATCAAAGACCAAATGGATCTTGAAGTTTTGATGTAGCTCCACCTTGTAAGAGATCTTGCCCACTTTGGCAATGATCTTAAATGAGGTCTCATATTTTTGCACTAAATTCTGATGTACTCCCCGTAGTGCTTTAAAATGTCTTGGGTTGAACTTCACCAAGCCCATGTCTCCAACTTTGTAATCTGTGGGACGTCGCTTGCGGTCGGTGAATTTCTTCATCTTTTTGGCTGTCTTGTCCAAGTAGGACTTGATAGTGTCGAGCTGTTCCTCCCATACCTTGGCAAGATGGTAGGCTCCCAAACTCTTTCCATAAAAAGCGACCGACAAAGAATGTGGAGTTTGGGGTTGTTGAGTACCCATCGCCAACTAGAATGGTGTGCACCCGGTGGACTCACTCCTATGAAAATTGTAAGAAAATTGTGCCATGTCTAGGAGTCTGGCCCAATCCTTCTGTTGCGCACTTACATAGTGCCTTAGATTGCACTCTAGTAGGGCATTTGCGCGCTCAGTTTGGCCTTCTATATGTGGGTGGAAACTTGTGGAGAAGTGTAACTTTGTGCCAAGTATATCAAAGAACTCCCTCCAAAAGTTTTGAGTGAAGCGGGGACCTCGATCGCTAATGATATGTCTTGGCAGCCCCCAATACTTAACCACGTTCTTGCAAAATAGCCTGGCAACCTCTTTAGCAGTGGAACCGGCTGTGGTGGGCATGAAGGTAACATATTTCGAAAATCTATCCACCACAACCATGATTATTCCATACCCGTCGGACTTAGGTAGGGAAGTGATAAATTCTATGGTCATACTTTCCCATGGGCGTTTCGCTACGGGTAGTGGTTCCAATAGTCTTCCCGACTGCCGTTGCTCCACTTTGTCTTGTTTGCACACAAGACAGATCTGCACATAACACTCTATGTAAACCTGCATGCATGGCCAGTAGTAAACTGCCTCAATCAACGCCCTTGTGTGTCGCTGCTCCGAATGCCCAGCCTACGGTATGTCGTGGCCCTCCTTAATGATTTGCCTCCTGATAGACCCAAACTGTAACAACCCAACTTTTCAAAACGTCTAAATTAACTCGTATCTTCGTGGAAAGACAATGAGGGTGAATAATAAATTAAGAATGATGTGGTATGTCATATTTTAAGTGTTCAAGGGTTGTATCTCAAGTTTTGAAGTTAGGTAAGTGGCAAAATAAAAGTTGGCGAAAGTTATTGTAAGTTCCTTTTTAAAGATTTCTCTAAAATTTGGGTCAAATGTCTTGGATGGTTTCTCCCAATATATAAAAAGTTAGAAGACCTATCACTCATTAAATCGAAGGCCTACGAGTCTAGTTTGCAACACACAAAACCCCGTATTCAACCGACATTGGAGTAAAAAGTTATGAGGGTTTTACTACGGACTGCCGGGGAAGAATCAGGTCGGGTAAAAAATGTGGTATGTCGGCTAACTCAACGTTTTAAGTCATGAAAATTCTTTTCACTTCCAAACTAGAAAGAAAGTTAAGAGATGGTTCCTATGGAGTTCTTGCATGATGAAGGTTGGTTTTTGACGATTTCTACCATTAAAGGTTGACCCCGTGCCTAGAAATGTGATCTCTACATGTGACAATCATTTTTCCCTCCTATTAGTTGCGTTTGGAGTTAGTGTTTAAAGATATAAATTTGTAGTTATTGGTGTTTCTTCAAGGTTTACACTTGGTTAACTAAGGTAATCATCTCGAGACCCTTTTATGGTTGTTTTTATGAATTTCTACGGACGTTTCGACAAGTTGGGGCAATATGGCAAATATGCTGATTTAAGATTAATTATGAAATGTTTATAGGTGCATTTCAGTTGTGTATATATAGTGATTGTGAAGCTTAGGTCATAAGGAACAACTTTCGTGAAGGAACTACGGTCTTTCGAGCGTTCATTGGAAAGGTATGTTAAGGCTATTCCCTACTTACTACATGTTTCCTTAAAGCTTAGGAGCAATGTAATTGGGTTGTTATCCTTGTTACACTTGTAGCCATTATTGTTGATTGTTGGCTGCTCGAGTTGATATAATCCTCCCTTGTCGGAATTCTTATTCAGTTAGTAGCGTCCCTATGTTGGACACGACTTAGAGGCTATTTGTATAGGTTGCTTATAACTGAATTACTTAGTTTTAGCGATTAGATTGTTATTGTTTCCCTTGGGGCTATTATGGTTAGCTGCAGGAATGTGATCTATGCCTAGAAGGGCTATGTTCTGCCTACAGGGCTATATGGATGCCTAAAAGGGCTATGAGTTGCCTACGGGGCTATATTGATCCCTAAAAGGGCTATGAATTGCCTACAAAGCTATATTGACGCCTAAGAAGGCTATGTGCTTCCTACAGGGCCATGTTGTTGCCCAAGATGGCTATGAGTTGTCTATAAGTTATATGTTGATGCCTAAGAGAGCTATGTGTTTCCTACGGGGCTATATTAATGCCTAAGAGGGCTATGTGACTGCCTACAGGGCTAGGGGGACTACCGATAGGGGTATATAGGCTGATTGGCACCTTTCGGGCTTATGGGGGCCTGAGTAGGTGGTCTTGTGTGCTGTTGCACCTGCTGAGCTTATGGGGGCTTGGTTAGGTTTTTGTTTTATTATTTTTGACAAGTTTAGATTTAAGAGTAGGTCAGTACACTTATCTTATCCTTGATTTATTTATCAGATTATTCTAGTATATCAAGATACCTCCTCATAGTCTATTGCTTTTCATACTCTGTACATTATTTCGTACTGACGCCCCATTGCCTGGGGGCACTACATTCATGCATGCAGGTCCTGACAGACGACCGAGTAGACTTCCTCAGCAGCAGGATTGTCTTTTATCCAGTTGGCTAGCCGCTTTCCTCCGGAGCTGCCAGAGTTGGGAGGTTTGTTACCTTTTGTTGTATATATCTTTATGGGTAGGCTGGGGCCCTATCCCGCTAATCTTTACTACTCTTAGAGGCTTACAGACTAGTGTGTGGGGTGTATAGCTATGTTATGGCCATATTGGTCTATGTTGTTGGTTTGCTGAAGCTTGTGAGCTGTTTGATGTATTGTATTGATATATACCTGTTTTTAGTTTTGGTATGGATGTCATAGTGGCCTCGACGGCCCAATCAGGACTTCTGTGCTAGTTGGCTATTTATTTATATGATCTCCTGGAGTAGCTGTTTCTTTTATAGATCAGTTGACAGGGGCCTTGTCGGCCGATAGATTAGTTTTAAGCCGAGATATACTTGCTTGTTTTCTTGATTGCGTGTGGCTGCCATGCGCTAGTAGCAAATGGTTCAGCAGGGTCGGCTCGGGCCTGAGTTTTGGCATTAGGAGCCAGTTGCACCCCTCGAGTTTGGGGAGTGACACAAACTTGGGTACATAGACCCTTTGATCGGTAATGAGAAAGAGACCATCTTCCACCCAAAAATGCCTCGTCTTACCTTAGGCGGCCAACTCCATAAGCTTCTTGGCATCTGGATTGTGTTGCATGTCATCCTTGATAGCATCTTGGATGTCGCAATGAGCTGTAGTGATGGCAATAAACTCGACCTTCCTACTTAGTGCGTCATCCACTACATTGCCCCTTCTCGGCTTGTAGTCCAAGACGTAGTCAAATTCAGCTAGAAAGTCTTGCCTCCTAGCTTGCTTCGAGGAGATCTTCTTTTGTGACTGGAAGTAGCTAGTGGCCATGTTGTCTGTCTTGACCACGTTATGATGTTTTCCCTCTCTTTATTTTAATCCTTGCTGAAACTTTATCTTTGATATTTTATTTTTGCATGTGTTGTGTCTAAGTTGTCGTGTTTGTTGCATGTCAAAATTGATTGTTTTTCTTGCTTATATGGGTAATTCCTAAAAATAGTTGATTAATGGTCACGTCACGAGCTTACACCCTGTACATGGCCGGCACTCGAGAACCATTGTTGATCCCCAAGTAAATTTTTGGCCTGACTAACTACTTAGCGAAAGACTAACTCAAGCAGATTTAAGCTTTAAAACAAAATTTAAATTTAAAGTCTCAAAACTTCTCAAAACACAAACTATCTCAAAATAGTATACTCAAAACTATCTGAAAATACTCTGATAATAATAATAGTTTACCAAAATAGTTCAAAGGAAATAATGAAAGAAACTCAATAGTACCTATCTGTAAAGCCTCAATAGTCTAGTAGAAGTTGAAGTTCAGTTGGAATCCATATAGTCTAGTAGTTTTTTACTATGAATAGTCCCCATTCAACATGAATGTCGGAACAAGACCCACGACACCTCAAAACTACTAAACTGAAAGACAAAAGTGGAGTCCTCTAGAATTCAAAGAAGACTCACCAAAGCTAGCAAGAAGTGCAAAATGATCTCAATGAAGCGCTTGTTGATGATCCTGAACACCTGTATTTGCATCATGAAAAGATGTAGGTTGAATGACATCAATACATTAGTATGTAATATAGCTGAGAAAAATAAATAATGGAACTGAAAAAGCTGAAGCAAGATACTAAACTGAATGTAATGCATAAGTAGATATAAAATCATTTAAAAGCTTTACAAATAAATATGTTAACTCAATAAAGTATGTATGTGTATATATATATACACTCTTTACTCTATCTGAGAAATTCTCTACCCGACAACCATCATTATAAGCTTTGTGATGATACAACATCTCGCCTACGTTGTCAGAACTGTCATATACCTTGTTGAGGTATGGAATATACTCAAATCATGGATCCTTATAATAGGCCTTCTCAGAGGCTGTGAAGAGTTGACCGAATGTCGGTACGATCCAATTCCACACTGACTACGTCATTTATAGGGAATGTGACTTGTCTGAACTCTTTCCTATATCGATGATCAATATATATATATATATAGTACTCTTTCTTTATGTAAAAATGATACATATAGGAATCATATAGTTCCCTTAAACTCTTCTCAAAATTAGGGTTAAACTTTGCTCTTGAACTCACTTTTAACTTCTCAAAATTTATTTATGACAAAAAGATTCTTGTTCAAAGGATTCTCAATCGATACCCAAAATTAGGGTTCATGTGGAATATAAACAAGAACAACAACTCAAGGATCTTAATGTATGATATATAACAACTCATGATCAATGATTTAGAACCAAAAATCAATAATGTAAGTCATCTCAAGAATTTTTAAACTAAGGTTATAACCCTAGATTAGTTTTTTACTGACTGAATTCAGATGTAGGGTGTGAGGACGAACTCAATCCATCTCTATGATTAGCCTTACATACCTAGAAAAATAAAGTTCTTGGCGAAACTCAGGAATTACCTTGGAACCCTAGCTTTTCTCCCTTTCGATCCTTGCTCTAAGTTTTAGGAAGTGTTAGTGAAGTAATGAGGGCGATTAACACTGTCTAAACACTTAACTAGGTGTAAAAACGTCGAAGTTTAGGCTTAGAAAGGATGAGAAAAGATCGAAATATCCTTAATCAGCACTGCCAGAGTGATCTAAGGATATGACCTACAACTGTAGAGCTTTATACAGACCGTACTTGTCATAGTTACTGGTCTTAGATTTTAATCCACTTTCCATGACACTCTTTCTACGAGCCGTCAAACTTTATACGGTCCGTAGACTCATTTCGTAGAACTCAAGTTCAAGCCCTAAAAATCTCACGAAGTCTGGAACCATTCTACAAGAACTTTCTATGGCCCGTAAACCTTTCTACAACCCGTAGGTCCTCTCATAGGTCTAAAGTTTTTTTTATCAATTTTTCTTTTCAAGTTTGGAACCCTTCTAGGGGCAGTTCCTACGGCCTTTGGAAGTTTCTACGACTCATCCTATCAATCCGTAGAACTTCATACGGTCTGTAGAACCAGTCTCAACACACTTTTCAGCAACTTTTTCCTTTCCATTTTCCGAAGTTTTACACCTGCAAATATAAAAAATTAGGCTGGCTAAAAAAAATTTGCAAGTACATTGTCTTTTCTTAGGATGTGAGCAAACTATAATAGGTCCTTGTTCCTTCAATGATTCTTTATCATTTTCATACTAATACTCTAAGGTACATCCCATATACCTTTAAATATGTTAATCATGGCAAGAGAGTCTAATTCTATTAAGATGAATATTCTCTGTTCTTAAATATAATGTTGAATACTATCCTGTATAGCTGTAATTGGCTCTGCACATATGCTGGTAGAATTTCTTAGTTTCTTTGTCTTAGCAAAATTGTTGAGCTTTTCCTGAATTTTCTCTAGTAGCTCTATTAATATTGCATTTCATCCATCCTAACCCTGACCTCTTTCAATGTATCAATTAATACCTTATCTGGATCTATAATCTTTTAAGTGTTATACCACTTGTGGCCTTCACAAAATTAACCCTACATTAAACTAACCTCTAAAATTATGTTATGTTGCTGATACTGTTTAATCGATGTCACAAAGTGTACTAGATATAATTTTTTTCTGATTGAAAAGTTAGGAAAGTTAGTCCTTTCCTTTTCTGGTATATATGAAGGCATTGATTTTTTTTTTCAAGATAATATTTTTTTTCAATTTCATTTCCTATGATAAGTCAAATATAATTTTTATAGTTTCTAATAAAATAAAATGTTCCCTTCTCACATTTATAAAAACAAATTAAACATAACTTTATTTTTAATTTCAATTTCATAAATTTTAAATTAAATAAAAGATATTTGAAATTTATAGCCGTTTATCTATTTTTAGCTCATGTTTTGGCTATTTGAAGTTGAAACTTGAAAATATGAGTTTTTGAGGTAAAGATTTTTAAAATTTGTTTGAACATGCATTTACTTGAAAATAAAATAAAATTTTGTGAGAGAAGATCCAAAAAACCTTAAAATTGTTAGGAATTAGATTTTAAAAACTTGAAAATATTCAAAATAATTTCAACAAGATTTTCCTTTTTTATTCCATTCAATGGTGGAGGGCGAATCTGTCAATTTGGTTGCCTTATTGTGCTCACCACCTCTTTTCATTCAAATTCAAAAATACATATAGAATAAAAAAGAAAATTATAAATTCAAAGGCCGTCTCAGCCAGTTTTTACGACTATATATACTACTTGTGTATTGTCTTAAGTCTTAAACTCATTCATCCTCTTCCAGACTGTAGAGAGAGAAAGCAAGTCGGCTACAAGTCATCATCCGTTGCCTTTGCTTTTCAGATCCATCTTCATTTCCTTTTCGGTAATCTAACCTCTCTTCTTCATCAGATCTTGCTTTATTTACTTGCTTGTTTGCTTTCAATTTCTGCTTTGAGATCTGCTCTAGTTCCTTATGTTGAATCGCTGCCTTTTGTTCTCCTGATTACTCTACTGCTCTAATTAGTTAGTAAAACTTGGATTTAGGTGTGATATTCCGTTTGATTTTTCCAGATCTGTTGTTTTAATGGTCAATCTGTCATGAACTTGATCTGCTCTCAATTTTCCTAGATCTACTTTATTTTTACTACTTGCTGTTGCATAGTATCTCTACATACTCATTTTGGTTACCAGAAAATTTAGCTGAACTTTGACGGATCCATTTTTTTGGCTGCTATACGGGAAAACGAAGCCTGTTTTTATGATGATAAGTGTCCACCGTTGTATTCATTTAACCGAGCTCCAAATTGTCTGGGATTTAGAATTTACTAACTAACAAGTAACAAGTAAAGCGGTATATGACTAGGGACATTTAGTTGAGTTCCGAATTAATCTTCTGATGTTGTTTTATGTGTTGATACCTTCATGTATATATTTAGGTCTTACTAAGTGTGCTGATTTTACTTTCAGTTGATTAAAAATGGCCGACGGTGAGGATATTCAGCCCCTTGTTTGTGACAATGGAACTGGAATGGTTAAGGTAGTCCTTGTTCATAGACTATTGTTTTTACAGGAAGCACTTGTCATTTATAACATTTCAATTTAAGCAAACTGCATATTCTTTTTTATGGAATGATTTGTGTTTTGAAATGCAGGCAGGATTTGCTGGCGATGATGCTCCTCGAGCAGTGTTTCCCAGCATTGTGGGTCGTCCCCGACACACTGGTGTTATGGTCGGAATGGGACAGAAGGATGCCTATGTGGGTGATGAAGCTCAATCTAAGAGAGGTATCTTGACCTTGAAATATCCCATTGAGCATGGTATAGTCAGCAATTGGGACGATATGGAGAAGATATGGCATCATACTTTTTACAATGAGCTTCGAGTTGCTCCTGAGGAACACCCTGTTCTCCTGACTGAGGCACCCCTTAATCCCAAGGCCAACAGAGAGAAGATGACCCAGATTATGTTCGAGACATTTAATGTTCCTGCTATGTATGTTGCTATCCAGGCTGTGCTTTCCCTGTATGCTAGCGGTCGTACCACTGGTTCGTACTAGGCTTTACATGATCCAACTTTGTCTGTCCAATGAAATAACTGTGTTTTAATTTTGACTTAATAAATTACTTTTGACAGGTATTGTGTTGGACTCTGGTGATGGTGTGAGTCACACTGTCCCTATCTATGAAGGTTATGCTTTACCACATGCCATTCTTCGTTTGGACCTTGCTGGTCGTGACCTTACTGATAGCTTGATGAAGATCCTCACTGAGAGAGGTTACATGTTCACCACTACTGCTGAACGGGAAATTGTCCGTGATATGAAGGAAAAGCTTGCTTATGTGGCTCTTGACTATGAGCAGGAACTTGAAACCGCTAGGAGCAGTTCCTCCATTGAAAAGAACTATGAGTTGCCAGATGGACAGGTTATTACCATTGGTGCCGAGAGGTTCCGTTGCCCAGAGGTACTCTTCCAACCATCGATGATCGGAATGGAAGCTGCGGGTATCCATGAGACTACCTACAACTCCATCATGAAATGTGATGTAGATATTAGGAAGGACCTCTATGGTAACATTGTTCTCAGTGGTGGCTCCACCATGTTCCCTGGTATTGCTGATCGGATGAGCAAAGAAATCACTGCTTTGGCTCCAAGCAGCATGAAAATTAAGGTTGTTGCACCACCTGAGAGAAAGTACAGTGTCTGGATTGGAGGATCCATTCTTGCATCCCTCAGCACATTCCAGCAGGTGAGCTTTTGTTCTTCTTTGCGTTAATTTTTTTTCCAGTACAAATTACATTAGCTAGTTAGACTGAATATGTGTTACTTTGTGCTTGATCAGATGTGGATCTCAAAGGGCGAGTATGATGAGTCTGGTCCTTCCATTGTCCACAGAAAGTGCTTCTAAGGTGCTGCTATATTTACTTAAAAGTGCGAGTTTCCTGTCTGTTTTCCCGGTTTTGCTATTATGTCGCCAGTCAATTTGGTTTTTGCTGGGATGGAGAAGTTAGGTGGTGGGGGCTATGAATGCAGGGTAACAAACAACAAATTGCCAGTATTATCTCATGTTTCCATTTAATGTGGTTAATGTTCTCTACATACTTGTGAGGTGCCTCATGCATTGCCCTCTTCTGTCTGGCTACACCATCCCTTGGTCGAAGTGTCTTATTTAGGTTGTTTGTAGTTCAAGGAGAGTGATTGTGATGTTTTCTCCTTGTCTTTTCTCTCATTTTCTCCTTTTATCTGATTTTGCTCTTTTGTGGTTCTTTTTTTTCTTGGACCCAATAATGTCAATATTTATTGAATGAGAAAATTCCTATATCATATCAGTTTGAGGAAATCATTATTATTTGTGTGGATACAGGACTTCAACTCTTTGTAGGCGATATTTTGTATTCTATTGTGCTGTTTTGGATGTGGCTTCAGAACTTCACATTTTCTCTTAAATTTGTTTGGCATTTTGCAGCAAAAGTTTTGAGGCTATAAAAAGCTTCATTGCAGATTACCCTTGGATGAGGGGCCTCCACATTCACATTGCCTGTTACATATTTGTTTCTTTTCATCCAACTCACAGCATACGCATTTATTGAATTTGACCTTCTATTTTAGGACAAATCTACTGTAGGATTGGAGGGATTTTTGAATTGTTTTCTTGCATGAGTTCATTGATGGTATTGTTTTGATTAGGAACGATTGTTCGGTACTTTGGTTTCGTTATCTTGATTGGATATACTTAATACCGAACTGAAATTCGTTCGGTTCTCTTCTTCAGTATGTGCATGGTTGGCTGTTTTTAAATTTAGAAAGGGGCTATTTTCTGTCTATTTTGAACAATGAGCTATTATTTATTCCCCTCATATTATATAAATTCTATAGTAATATAAGCAACTAGTGGTCACTGTCATATAACTACAGCAACAACTAATTAACTAATTCTAATTGTTCAGTTATTTTTTCTCCTTTTTAAATCCAGTAAAGCAAAGCAGCCTGCTGAACTTGACATCAATTTCTTAGCAATACTGATTTACATACTAAAACAAAACAAAATGAGGGTTAAAACAAGAATGATATTAAGGTGTGTTCTGCATGGAGGAAGAAAATGTTTTTCAATTTTGGTTTGTCGAAATATTTTTGTTCATCCAATTATCCTTAAAAAGATATGCATTTCTAAGTATGGTTTGAGGGCCTGCAACCCCGATAGTATAAAGTATAAAGAAACAAGAATTAGATTGCATTGACTGAGTGGTAAACAATAGATAGATCAGTAACAAATGAACAAAGATCATGCCTTGACGGAGATCTCAAACTATAGAAAATGTAAGCTAAAAAGTCTTGAATTACAAGAATGACGAAAAGATTATTCATGTCTAAATTCTAGTGTCTTCACAATTCTTGCTCCTGTTGTATGTATCTCCATTTGTACTGGTCGACGTCAGAAACTCAGAATCTTGCATTACGACTGTTTTGTCTATAAGCTAAGCCCATTCGTTCTAAAAAAAAATTATTATGTGTGAGGCATAACTAGTACTAGTTGTATGAGGACTATTATTAGAGTAAATTTTAGGAATAACAAAGATAATAATTATATTAGACAATTTCCAACCCATCTCTATTTTACCCTCTATTCTCGGAGGATAAAATAGAGAATGCCATCTCCAACCCATCTTCATATTACTCTCTATTCTCCATTTATAGAGATGTGAATAGTAGTTTTTCAAATTTTGGAGAACTATTATTCACCTTTCTATTTCACTTTCTGATTATTTTAATATTATTTTCATTATATCATTAATTAAGTTTTAATTATTTTTAATTATTTTTTAATATAATATAACATCTAAAAATATATTATTGACAAGTTACTACTTTCACCCGAATTAATAATTTTTCTAATTTTTTTAAAAAATTGTTACTTTAAATATGTAACTTAAAATTATATTAATATTATTTATACTATATAAGACTATTAATTAAGTCTTTAATATTTACAATTATTTTCTAAGTAATATAACATCTAAAAACATATTATTGTTAAGTATATTACTTGCATCTCGAATTAACAATTTTTCTAATTTGATTTTTAAATTTTTTTTGTCAACTTTAAATATGTAATTTAAAATTATAAGTACTTTTTAATATGAAGAATGCACAAAATTTACATGATAATTCAAACAATCCACTTTTATGTTATAGTGATAAATTATTAAACTACACTATTTAATGAACATAAAAATACTTGATGCAATAGTTTAAAATTGAATATATAGGGAAGTAAATTAGTATACGAAATAATTGGATACAAGATGAAATTGTTAATTTAAACAATATTTAGCTACACATTAAAAAAAATGCATTAATAGAACATTTATGAGTGCAACTTAATAGTGTTGAAAGTTCAATATTTATGTACAATTTAAAATAAATTTTACGGTGATGCAATAGTTATTGTGTAATTCTATTTCATCAATGATTTCACTTTTGTTTGAATTGTTCGTTAATATGTATTATACATAATATTGTTGCAATTTATGTTATTTAGAAATTTAGAATAAAATATAATTTTATATTAAATGAAGAATTTGAAAATAAAATTTTATATTACATGAAGATTATATAGATTATAGGGTGATTATTTGAGAAGAAATGATTTATATTATGAAATAAGAAAATAAAAATGAAATAGAAATAATAATATAATATTGAAGAGAGAGAAAAAGATTTCTTTTTAGAGAGTAAAATAGAGAATTGGGTTGAAGTTGATTGTCTAAAAAAATAGATAACTCTATATTTAGAGAGTAAAATAGAGTATAGGGTTGGAGACGCCCTTTAGTGCTTTATAACTACAATTTTGCTATTTGCGCTCCATAGCTATATTTTATTTGCTATGAAGTTCTCTTTTTTGTATAAATCGCGAAATACGTTCTTCTTTCATACAATATTATTTTTAAATATATTAGCTAAAAAGGCTCTAATTTCTGTTACTAAAAAGGAAAAAAATTGCATAACTCATGCACATTACGTTTTAATAGGATTTCTTTCCTACAATGAGATCTTCAGCAAGATGAACTCCATTGTAACTGGGTTCATCAAATCGACTAATCTAGAGCAATACAAACAATAGAGATTAATCTAATTTTTGAGAAATCAACATTAAACTAATGTATTTAATGCCCGAATCAACCTGGAGCTCACCAACAACCGTTGAGTATCATGTGCTTCTATTGGGAGATTTACTAGTTGAGTACCTGCACTTGTAGCACGAAATGCAGTATCCTCAATAAGGGACGTCACGAAAGAATGTACTGAATATGTAAGGCATTATACAACCATATGTAAAATGAGAGCTCAAGTGAAACCAAATACAATTAGATAAGGATTAGAGACCTTCTTTGCTTATACTTGTGGAATCGTGTATGTTACATTCTTTTCTTTACTTTTCTATGTGTTATAATCTTATAAGACATAATACAAATGACCAGCTGATAAGTGGTAGAAGAGGATGACCCATGCTAGACATTTTAACCTTTGGGATACTGTTCTCATAATTACACAAATTGGTATCAGCCCATGCTAAACTTTCACCCCTGAGCTGCCACCCTTCTATACCAATTGGGATCGACCCATGCAAGGCTTTCGCCCCTAGGCTGCCACCCTATACCAATTGAGATCGACCCATGCTAGGCTTTCGCCACTGAGCTGCCACCCTTCTATACCAATTTGGATTGACCCATGCTAGAAATTCCCCCCTGGGCTGCCACCCATAAATATACAAATTGCTTCACTTAGTTTCTTTAATCGTTGAGATTGTTGTTTGGGTGGTCATAATCATTTTTGAGATTTGGAACTACGAGTAGTAGAAGACATGAGAATAATAACTTCAAGGCATAACAATGATGTAAGGAGCTATGTAACATCAATGCATTACTTACAAGCTTAAATGACACAATCGACTCCAATTGACTAAGAGAAGAATTCACCAAGGTTGCTATTGCGAATACCATTTCTACACTAGCACATAAGAAAATAATTACACAATTGTGGAGTAATAAACATATAATGAAGTAATTCGACACACTAGGAAGAAAGGGAAAATATTATTAGCTATATTAGAGATCGTACACTGGCACCATGTTTCCTTTACTAGGAATAGATCTTAGGAAACTCCCTTTGCTGATATTCATCACAATTATCAGATTTCATGCCAAGAAATATGGAATCGAATAGCCTTAAATACCTTGGCTTCCGACCAACGTGACTACAATGATTCAACCTTTCCTTCAAGTGTTACTCTATAATATAAGTACAAAATAAAGCTAATATTAAAAGCTCATCTGATCATAGGATTGCAAAACAATAGTTAAAACACATGACGAGAAGTATGATTATTCAACCCCCAAATACTTGGTGTATCACCACACCCTTCTTTTATACTTCACAATAACTCTAGTCAACCATCCTATAAGGCAACCCACTGCCCCACAAAAACAATATGTAAAATAGCCCATAAACAGTCACAAAATTAATAACCACTAGAACAACCTCCCAAGTTTACACTCTTCTTTTCCACCTCAATTGATACGATTCTCACAAGAGAAACGATGATAATATGCGGAAATCGAAAAGACAGAAAGTAAAGGATAACTAATTAAACACACAAAGAGGAAATCAAAGGCAACCTATGGGTATATTAAACCCAAAGACCTCAATCGATTAATCCTACAATAGCACCTAACTCTTACGACAACCTCAAGGGAATCAATATCCCAAGTAATCGACATTTCTAACCAAAAGACAACAAAAGCTTACCAAGCTCTCAATACTTAACATGAGTTTTCAGTTTTCAATATCAAAATAATCTAAGTCTAAAATGAACCCTAACTAGCTATTTATAGGTTTTAAAATAAAAGACCCAAAAGTGACCCAGAATGACAATGGGCGAGCTGGGTCGGGTCGCCAAGTGGATTGGGCGATGCGCTGACCTGGTTGGCGAGCTTCTCTGCGTGATCTTCAGCCATGGTCACGTTCTGGATCATTAGGCGAGCTGGGACCATCGCCTAAGCCATTGGGCAATGCGCCAAGTGGGACTTGCTCGCCAAAAGTGCCTTCTTTAGTAATCTTCAAGGCATGAAAGTCCTTGTTTGTCATCAACACCATCTCGAGCACCTCCATCTTCATAAATAACCCTTGCATCTTTTGAAGGTCTTGAGCTTGGCTTCTAGTAAATGGCCTTGATGAAATCCGTATTGCATCATTCTCTCCTTCTTGAAAAGAATTTGTCCTCAAATTCGACGGATCATCATCACCAACAGTTGGAAAAGGGGATAGGTTGCACACATTGAAAATGTTATGCACTTGATATTCCGGAGGAAGGGCAACCTTGTAGGCATTGTCGTTGAGCCGCTCAGTATTGGAAATGGTCCATCACCTTGCGGCATCAACATCGTCTTGTGATGGGTGGGAAAACGCTACTTGCGAAAGTGTACCCACACCCAATCACCCGGTTCAAACACGATCATATTACGGCCCTTGTTAGCCCTTTTTGCTACATCTTGGTTCTTCTTCTCTAAGTGCAGTCGTACCTTTTTATGTAGCTTCCGCATGGCTTCAGCTCGCTTACTCCCATCTAAGCTTAACACAACATCTTGAGAAAGATGAGTGATATCTAAAGGGGTTAGGGGGTTAAAACCATAAACCACTTCAAATGGAGTCATGCTAATAGTACTATGAATAACTCGATTATATGCAAAATCAACTAAAGGCAAATGTTTCTCCCACGAGGCCAACTTTCCCTGCATGACGGCATGTAGCATAGAACCCAAGGTTCTATTCACAACTTCAGTTTGGTCATCAGTTTGTGGGTGACACGAAGTTGAGAACAACAACTTTGTACCAAGTCTACCCCACAATTCCTTCCAAAAGTGACTAAGGAATTTTGGATCCCTATCACTTACAATGGTTTGAGGAATTCCATGCAATTTAACAACATGCTCAACAAACAAAGACGCTACATTGGTAGTATCATCACATTTATGACATGGAATGAAATGAGCCATCTTTGAAAATTGATCAACAACGACAAAGATGCTATCTCTACCTCTTTTGGTCCTTGGCAAACCCAAAACTAAGTCCATTGAAATATCAAGCCAAGGTCTTTGAGGGGTGGGGAAGGGAGTGTATAAACCATGGGGAAGGAGGCATGACTTAGCACGTCGACATTCAACACTTTGACCACAAATTTGAACAACATCTTTATGCATTTTAGGCCAATAGAATTGTTCCTCAAGAATTCCCCTAGTTTCTCAATACCAAAATGACCCATTAAACCCCTATTGTGTTCCTCCCTCACAAATAGTTCTCTCCAAGAGCTCACAGGCATACAAAGTCTCTTGCCTTTGAACAAGAAACCATCAAACTTGGAATAGGGAGTAGAAGACCTATCCCTCATCCACCTTTCCCTCTCCCATTCCTCACAATATTTGAAGATTTGAGCGAATATAGGATCCCCGGGATACAATGCCTTCAAACATTCAAAGCCAATCAATTTAGAAGACAAATTATTTATCAAAACATGTTTTCTAGACAAGGGATTGGCCACCACATTTTCCTTTCCCTTTTTGTATTGGATTACATAGGGGAAAGTTTCAAGGAATTCAATCTATTTGGCGTGCCTTTTGTTTAAGTTTCCTTGGGCCTGAATATGCTTTAGGGACTCATGGTCAGTCCTAATGACAATTCTTTGGGCCACAAGTAGTGTTGCCAATTACCCAAAGCCCTCAAGGCATACAACTCAAGATCATAAGTGAAATAATTCAAAGTAGCACCTTTTAGCTTTTCACTAAAATAAGCAATGGGCTTTTGGTCTTGCATTAAGACGGCCCCAATGCCTACTTTACTAGCATCACATTCCACTTCAAACATTTTATCAAATTCAGGTAATTGCAATAAAGGAGCGGAACTAAGCATGAATTTTAAAGCCTCGAAATCCTTGGCTTGTTCCTCTCCCTACTTAAAAGGTTTATCCTTTCGGATTACCTCTGTCAAGGGGGCTGCAATGGTACTAAAACCTTTGACAAATCGCCTATAAAAATTGGTCAGCCCATGAAACTTTGAATATCATTTATGGATTTCGGAATTGGCCAATTCTTAATAGCATCAATTTTAGACTCGTCAACTTCAACCCCTCTTGAACTCACAACAAAACCTAAGAATGAAACTTTATCAACATAAAATGAACACTTATCAAGATTAGCATAAAGTTGTTCCTTCCTAAGCACATCAAACACACATCTCAAATGCTCAACATGATCATGCATGGTCTTGCTGTAAATCAAAATATCATCAAAATGGACAACCACAAATTTCCCTAGGAAGGGTTTCATCGCATGATTCATGAGACGCATAAAAGTACTAGGAGCATTAGTGAGACCAAATGGCATCACCAACCATTAATATAGACCAAACTTGGTCTTGAAGGCGGTTTTCCATTCATTACCAGGGTTCATCCGGATTTGATGATAGCCACTCCTAAGATCAATTTTCGAAAACACACAAGAACCATTCAACTCATCAAGCATATCATCTAACCTAGGGATAGGATGACGATACTTTACCGTTATTTTGTTGATGGCTCGACAATTAACACACATGCGCCATGTTCCATCTTTCTTTGGAACCAATAGAACCGACATGA
Organism: Solanum verrucosum; assembly: GCF_900185275.1. Classification (NCBI taxonomy): domain Eukaryota; kingdom Viridiplantae; phylum Streptophyta; class Magnoliopsida; order Solanales; family Solanaceae; genus Solanum; species Solanum verrucosum. The sequence continues at coordinate 424,150 of NW_026020441.1, forward strand.
CACATGGGCTCATGCTCTCTCTAACATAGCCTTTGTTGAAGAGTTCCTCAACTTGCCTTTGTAGCTCCTTGGTGTCCTCTGGATTGCTTCGATAAGCCGGCTTGTTTGGCAATTGTAATCCCGACATGAAGTCAATTTGGTGCTCAATTCCCCGAAGAGGGGGCATTCCACTTGAAAGCTCATTTGGGAAGACACTCTCATAATCTTGCAAAAGAAAGGAAATGGAATTGGGAAGGGAATAATGAGATTGGTTAGTTTGTAGTACATGATCCCTATGTGTGATAAGGATCAAATAACTTTCGGACTCAATTTCCTCCCTTATCTCTTTATAATTAGCCAACAACACTTGGGCCTTTCCTTTCAACTTCCTTCTCTCCTCCTCTTCTTGGCTCTCGGCCTCCACATGTTTCTCTTCACACTTCTTCTTTTCCCTCGACCCATTCATTCTTTGATATATATCATTGACTTGAGAGAGGGACATATGATGAAGAACATATTTATGATCATTCAACACAAGTGAATATATTTTGGTTCTCCCATCATGTTTGGTTGAACGATCATGTTGCCAAGGTCTCTCGAGTAGCATATGACAAGCTTGCATTGGGACCACATCACATAGAACCTCATCCTGATACTTTCCAATCTTAAACTTGATCATCACTTGTCGATGCACTCTCAATTCTCCACACTCACTCAACCATTGAAGTTTTACGGTGTAGCATGCTTAGTGGTAGGAAGTTTTAAGAATTCCACTAATGCAGTGCTAGCAACATTTGCACAACTCTCACTATCAATGATTAAGGAACACACATTATCCTTGATGAAGCACTTAAAGTGAAATAAATTCTCTTTTTGACTTGGATCATCCAAGGCCTTACTAACCATTGCTTGTCTCACCACATATAGATGAGCGACACTCTCTCCTTCTTTGACACAAAGGTCTGGTTCCTCATCTTCAAACTCATTCTTTTTTGATGATCTTCTTCACAACCTTTTTCTGGCTCCCTTTCTTCACTAAGATATATTTCCCCTCCTTGAAGTAGAGCAATCAATCAATTGGGACACTCACGCATTATATGACCCCATCCCCTACATTTGGGACATTGAATACCTTTAGGGAACTTGGTTGGGTCAGTGATACCTTTGTCTCTAGGTGGATACTTTGGAGTGTTTCCTTCAAATGACTTCTTCTCATAAGGCTTCTTAACATCCGAACCCTTGTTCCAACCCGACGATGTTTGAGATCCCCCTTTGTTCTTGCTCCAAGAATTGGAAGATGAAGTCTTATACTTTGCCACCTTCTCCTCCTTGAATTCTAGCTCTATCTCATGGGCGACTTCAAAAGCATCATTCAAAGTAGCAAACCTATAAAGGGTCATCTTAGAAGAAATCTCTTTGTTCAACCCTACCTTGAAGCGAATCATGGCATGCTCTTCAATTTCTTTATATTCCAACTTCATGACTATATTTTGGAACTCGTCATGATAGGCTTCAACACTTTTGCTTCCTTGCCTCAGGTTATACAATTTGGCAAGTAATCCTTGACGGTATCTTTCCGAAACATACTTAGCTCTCATCAACCTTTTCAACTCGGGCCATGGTGGAGGATGACCTTCTTGAACAACTAAGTGATACCTTTTCATGTATTCCCACCAGGTGACAACATACCCCTCGAATTGCGCGATAGCATAACTACTACTTTTGACCTCCGACAATTCATTCACATTGAAAATCCGGTCACATTGCGACTCCCATTCTAAGTAAGCATCGGGATTGCATTCCCCTTTGAATGTTGGAAGAGTCATTTTGATAGAGTTGATGCCAACATCTCGATCTCCATGGCCACCTTGGTCATTGTAATGATAACCTCTTTGATGCCCTCCTTGATAGCGGTTACCATGTTCTTCTCTAGCTTCTTGACCAACTTCATGGTTGCCATTGACTTCCCATTGATTTCCACCTTGAGGATGGTTCCCATGTTGTCTCCTTTCAAATGTCATTGGACCCAATCTACCTTTTGGTCCTCCTTGCAAGACTTGGTCTCTTGATCGATTTATTGGTGACTCATTCCATGGCGCTTCTTCACCTTCACCTTTATAACCTCCTTGATCTTCACCATTCCTCACCTCATTCACGGGATTTGGTTGTGGTTGTGGTCTTTGGTAGGGAATATTTTGGTTAAGTGGTGTTTGGTAAGGATGGCTTTGAGTTGGTGGAGTTTCTTGACTAAGCGAAAAATGGAACAGTCGATTGGAACTTTGGCTATTTGAACCCAATTGATTGAAAGTTGGGTGCAAATCTTGGTGGAGGGTTCCCGGTATGAAAGTAGGAGAATTAGTGTTATCATGCCCATTTGTAGAAGCACGAAAGGTAGCTTGTGGTGTGGAGTCATTGGAGTTGACTCTACCTTCCACAGTAGCAAGCCTACTGTCCATCCTTGCTATATCACCTCTCACGTTGTTCAACACGTCCAACAAAGTTGCCAAAGTAGTTTCTCCAATTGGTGCTTGAGTTTCTCCTCCTGTCTCCATTATACCTGCAATAAGACAACTCACAAACAACAAACAACGTTAGGTTAGTAAAGAACTCATAAACACTCTTGTTTACGCACCTTTAATTGCCTCTCAATTGGCGTGACTAATGTTGACAATTGTTTATACTTCATCGATCACAAAGTATCAATTTCAACTCTAGGTCGGAATGGATTCTTGTTTGAAGAAGAACGGATGACTCGATTTAAACAAACGGACTGGAATCAAGAATTAACCAGGAAATAAAAATGAGAAAAACACGAAAAGAAAAGGCATAAACAAAAGAGTGAATTCAAGAACCAATAGTCAACAAGTAGAGTATTTACGAGTTGAAAATCGATTTAGGATTCTTGAGAAACGCTTGAGAATCAAAAGAAAAAGAAACTAAGAATTCAAAACCTGAGATTAGGAGTAACTAGGGTTTCCAATCGCCGAATGACTGTTTTCTTCGCCTAAGTTGAAGTTCAGCTCACCAACTTGAAGATGGACTCACCAAACTCTGCAAACGGACAAGAAAACTTGGCGATAAGGGTGGTAGTTCGGTGATGTGCCGATGGGACTTGGCGACCAAGGCTTGGTTTCGCCGAATGTTCCAGTAGCTCCCTCAAATAGGTGGCCAATTCGGCGAGCAACTTGCCCAAAGGGCGAGGCGCCGATTGGTTAGGCGATGCATGCTTTTGCTTGCCCAATGGACCCTCTGCAGCTCCTTCAATACCCTGAAATTTGAAATCTAGTGGTCCCCCCTGCTATTGTCCTTTTGTCCTTTAGGACTTACCCCTTTTAGTAATTTCCCTTTTACAAACACTTTTACTCTTTCTCTTTCTTCCCCTTTTGAATCAAACTTTTGCCTTTTCAAATATTCTCTTCTTTGAAGATATAAATGTTCTTCAAGAACTTCAAGAACAAGATGAACACCAAAATAAAATTCTTAAAATTTTTGTCTCGGAATTTCACGAAAATTTAGGTGAAGGCTCTCCTTGATATGAGGAACAACACCCAATACTTTTTAAACTCCAATTCCAAACCAAAACCTTCAGATTTCAAAACCCACTTTGTCTTCTTCAAGCTTCTTTAAGTCTTCAATGGTGGATTCTTCAACAAGGCTCCAAACTCCTTCCAATCTCAGCCTAAGACTCAAATATAGTTGGAGAACACTATTCCAACCTTAGAAACTCAAACAAGACTCAAATCTAAGAAACCCATTTCAGCAAAATCTCAAAAACGAAAATGAACAATTTTTTTGTAGCAACAAACCCAAGACTAGAATCGTAGGGATCATACTAAGCTTGACTCTAATACCAAATGATACAATTCTCACAAGAGAAACGATGATAATATGCGGAAATCGAAAAGATAGAAAGTAAAGGATAAATAATTAGACACACAAAGAGGAAATCAAAGGCAACCTATGGGTATATTAAACCCAAAGACCTCAATTTATTAATCCTACAATAGCACCTAACTCTTATGACGACCCAAGGGAATCAATATCCCAAGAAACCGACGTTTCTAACAAAAGACAACAAAAGCTTACCAAGCTCTCAACACTCAACATGAGTTTTCAATTTTCAATATCAAAATAATCTAAGTCTAAAATGAACCTTAGCTAGATATTTATAGGTTTTTAAAATAAAAGGCCTAAAAGTGACTCGGAATGACAATGGGCGAGCTGGGTCGGGTCACCAAGTGGGTTGGGCGATGCGCCGACCTGGTTGGCGAGCTTCTCTGCGTGATCTTCAGCCATGGTCACATTCTGGAGCATTAGGCGAGCTGGGACCATTGCCTAAGCCATTGGGCGATGCGCCAAGTGGGCCCTGCTCGCCAAAAGTGCATTCTTCTGCAATCTTCAAGGCATGAAAGTCCTTGCTTGTCATCAACACCATCTCAAACACCTCCATCTTCATAAATAACCCTTGCATCCTTTGAAGGTCTTGAGCTTGGCTTCTAGTAAATGGCCTTGATGAAATCCGTATTGCATCATCAATGCAACTTCATATAATAATTTTTAAGGTCGCCCATCTGCTTCCCACAATAATACACATTAAACAGCCTAAAACAACTTCAAAATTCATTTCAGCATAATAGAAAGATATTTTTAATCACCACCCCATAAGCTCTAAAGAATAAGTACGTCTAGGATGCTCCAATAAGCTAATAATTGGAGGTTGGGGCAACCCCTTACCTTGGCTATCTTAATCCATTTTCCTTCATTACTATTCTTGTAACCTTTTCTATACCACAAAATAAATAGTAAAATTAGTACAAGTATTACATGAGTATAGGGAAAATGACCCGAGCTTGTAATACAAAATTATTACCTTATTATTTTGGGAGAGAGTAACAGCACCTTGGTTGCAACATATATCTTCACTTCCCTTGAGTAACTCTCTAATACACTGAAAACTAAGGAGGAAAGATGTGACTTTGTGGGTTCCTTTGCAAGAAATAAGCTTAAAATACATAGAACCCTAATGGTAAATTATGATGACTGTTTGAAAGAGAGAGGAGTGATATTGAGTGGCTTGGGACACTTAAGATTTGGATGAGGAAAATGAGAGATTCACATCATATTTTTAGCCTTTTAAAGGCCTCTTTTTGCCGACTCTTTCCCCTCTTTATTTCAAGCCACCACTTGGCTTTAAAATGGACCATAAATACTAAGTAGGTGATGCACCTATTTGGACATTTTAATTACCTATTTGTAGGCTTGGATAGATTGGGCTTTGCCCAAACTTGAGTGCTGGGTTGGGCTGTCTATTCTTCTCTTTTTCTTTTATTTAATTTGGGCCTCAAATATGTCCATTAACACAGTCTCAATCTGGTCCACTAGCCTTGACTCCATTAACTTAGTCCATATATCTCAAGTAGCTAGGTGACTCACCTACTTGCTTAATTAAGTCAAGCAAACCCCTCAATATTTTATTCCATTTCTAGACCTTAATACCTTTAACTTAACTTAAAACTTATATACACCAGGTCACTTTAAACTTTAGACTCAAATACCACCTTATGATCTCAAGTTTAAATACTTCCATCGATATCAACTTAATTGGGTCACATTAAAATCTACAGACAGTTCACTTTAAACCTATTCTATTGTCACTAGTCGCATAAGAAAGTCCATAACTATACCACAAGGCAATTTATAAGCGTCATATAAATAGAACTAATACACGTAGAATACGGGGCATTACAAAAGGATAAGTTGAGTTGTTCAAGGATGAACAAAAGCTCTAAATATGGGGTAGTGATTTGGGGTGTAATTACATATTCAAACACCATATTTTACCCATGTTTTAGATATAATCTTATGAATATCCTTTTATTTATTGAATATATGTTTTAATGTGTTAATAGTGATGATTAGGATAGTTTCAAGCCAAAACAACAGACTTAAAACATGAATTATAATGTAAAGCTAAGTATCTCAGACTGACCAAGTGAAAACTGAAATGAAATCTATGGTGCAAGGTGACCTTCTTTGAGATAAGCCTTGTGACACACCTATCTTGAAAATAAGAATAAGACACTAGAAGAAAGAGACTGGAGTCTGAAATGGCCCGCATTACATACCTCTTCCCTCCGAGATGGGCCTCTCATGTCACCCCCTATTGTCAGATTGAAGTTGACAAAGTCAAAGTAGAGTTTAAGTAGGATTCGGATTCCGAGGCTACTACTATATATGTCATTAAAATGATACTTTGAGGGTCAGGAGCTATTTTCAAATGTTAGATATACGTAGTAGAAGTTAGGCATTACTCATAGAATAACATATTCATAGTAGTTAGTTTTGAGGGTTTAATTTAGTTTATAGTAGATTATTGTCGAACAAACAAGATTCTCTTGTAAGAGATACATTAATAAAAAAGTTGCTTATTTAAAGACATAAAATCACTATTGAAGTTGTCTCGAATTTTCAAAAAAACACATTAACTTTGCAACCGTCCTATTACCCCAATAAACAATTATGAACTGATATTATTATATCATTTTTTGATCAGCCCCAGATTTTAAGAAGCACGCGTGTTCTCACATCAATCAATACATGACACGTGTTAATTTAATTAAAAATATATATATTTTTTCATTTTAAGTTTTTTGTTTATTTCTCTCTCTCTCTTAATTTTTGACTTATTTTAATTTTAATTTCATCTTAAATTTCACTTTATCTTCCACCCCCACTTTCAATTTGATTCATCCCTCCATTTTCTTTTTTTTCTTCACCTCCTACCCTCACCCCACCCCCCACGTCAAGTTGAACCCCTCTCCCCTTTTTATACTTTTCTTTTTCTTCTTCTTCTCCAATCAAATTCTTTATTTCAGTGATTTTTTATAAGAAAGAAATCATACTATTTTCTAGACTTTATTGAATTATTGATAACAAAAGTAATCATTTTTCTAAGAAATTTTAAAATTTTGAAGGTATCATCAATTACTCCTTTTCATATAACTTCAAAATTAGAAATGATAATTTTAAAAGAATCAATGAATTCCCCGAAAATTGAAAGAACTTGATTGAAATCGGATAAAAAAAAAGCTATATGATACTCCCTCTGTCCCTAATTACTTGTCCACTTTTGAATTGACACACCTATTAAGAAAGTAATTATTGACATAGTGAGTTTACCATTTTACCCCTATTAATTATGAAGTGGATGGATTAAAAATTTAAGCTTTTAAAGAAATTTTACCGTTTTCAAAGTAATTAATTGAGGGTATAATAGGTAAAATTATTTTGTCCTTTCTTTGATTTGTCAAAATGGACAAGTAATTAGGGACAACTATAAAAGGAAAAGTGGACAAGTAATTAGGGACAAAGGGAGTACTTCCTAATCATCTTGAAATCTAATGGGTTTATCAAATTGTTCGAAATGTAAGAAAGTATTTAAATAAAATTTTAAAATTAAAGAGAGTAAAACTAATAGTCATAAAAAAAAGGAAGGTAATGTTGTGGTAAATATGGTGACAATGAAAGTAAGAAGCTTCAATGGAGATGCCAATGAGTTTTTGAAGAAGAAAAAAAGAGAAAAAGTAATAAGGAAAAAAAGTTAAAATAATAAAAAATATATTTTATAATAAAATACTTTGTAAAAATAAAATTATATTAGTTATTTTAGGTTGCTCACTCTCTTTGAGAGAGCTCTATGTAAGGTAGAAAAAAATGATGTAATAATATCCATTCAAGATTGTTTAGTGGGGTAATAGGACACCCACATAGTTAAAGCGTCTTTTTAAAAATTCGGGACAAGTTCATGTGTCACTTTATGTCTTTTCTCTTAACATTGATATTCTTAGTAGTTTAAACTATAACAGTTATTGTTTACCATTAGTTATGAATAGATAAACTCATTACTAGGATTATGAAACTTATAGTAGGGATGATGATTATAAATTCTTTACAATAATATATCCTCATGAAGGAGTGATCATTGTGTATTAGAGTTTTTGTGTAAAAAAATTTAATGGTTGCAAATATTAAGAACTCGTCCATATTTTGACTTGCTTGATAAAAGAGATTAAGATTAGGAAAAATAGACCATTAACAATAATTTAGAGCTACCAATCTCCAAATAATAGCTTGAGCTCAAGAGATGATAGCTAACATGCGACTTTTGATTAATGAACAAATGAATTCAACACCCAATGCCGACAAGGACTTAGGGTGATATTCTCTTAATTGGGCCAAGAGGCTTTAGGAGACTTATAGATTCGCTAGTTTTGCACAATTAGTATACCTAAATGAGTTGATAGTGAATTATCTGTTTGAGTTTGATATTTTAGTCTTTATTATTAATAAAAATCTAAGTAGTTAGTAACTTTCCATAACCCCACCCCCAATTTTTCAATAGTAGAATTTAAATATCAAGGCTCTTTGTAGGATTCGACCTCAACCTAATTTGGTTACTATAAAAATGACAAATATTATTAGCATGTTCTCCGGCATAACTGTCCAGCAACAACGTCACCAGGAAAGCAAGTTGAGAGATTTTGGTTACAGAACTTCACAATATATAGTTCGTGAGTCATGAAAACTGTGATGTGATACAAGTGAGGGATAAGAATTAATATATTTGAAGGTTAACCCTAAGAAACATTTTGCATGAACTTTAGCTCCATATATATTTGCATTTTCTTTACGTTATGTGTAGAATTGTGTAATTGTTGAAGAGGATCCAAAATTCTCTGGAACGGTTACACTTTAGTGTTTATCTTGACCGATCTCTATTATATTTCATCCCGCAGCTTTGGAGCTAGATGGATTCATGACATGATTCCAGATCTTCATGATATAGTCCTGTATCTTCAACGAACAAGGTCAACCTCATCGATCATGTCTAGACATTGGATCCAGTTGTCTTTGCTGAGTCATGTCTGTTCTATTTCTTCGTATCATGTGTCTAATCATGAACACCCAAAAATCTAATCATGAACGGCCAAAAAAATAATAATAATCTTTAATAATTCTGTTTTGTTAAAAAAAACGTAATAACCAACCAAAATTAAGGGTAATAAAAAGTACTTACTAAAAATGATTTAGTCATAATTAGAGTAGAAAAGAAAATGTGAAGCCAAACGAAGAAGTCTCTCCACCATAGAAGGTGATATAGCACCCAATAAAACATTTTATGTGTCCTTCATATTTTCATCCCTTGAAACATCAATTGACAACATCATTGCCTCTTTCCTCTCTCCAATATAATAATTTGTCTAACTCAACACCCAAAGGATATTTGATTAATTTTGTTAATCAAAAGGCAAAAACAATGGGAGCATGTGCAAGCAAGCCTAAGGTCTTGGAGGGTACTGCTCCTCATGTGGTGGGAGAAGACATCATGAACAACAACAAGCAAAAAGGAATTGTGGGCGATGATGTTCCTAATAAGCCTCACTCTCTCAGTAATTTGTTCAAGGAGGTATATTTAATTATTACAATCACCACTTTATTTAATTTTTCTTTCTTTGTAATTATCCTAATGTTACATGTATTTTGTGATAAAGATGGAATATATAAGTAATGAAGGTATCAATTAGGTAATCCTGAGATTATTTATCCCATACATGATGGGATACGTTATCACATGTACATAGTGAAATAATTTATTCCGAGATAACTTATGTTGCATAGCTTATTTCAACAGAAACTTATGCCGAGCGAAATAGGTTTAAAATATTTGGATTGGATGTAATTACAAAGTGTTAATGGATGCAGGGAAAAGGCTCAGAACAAGTGAAAGAGGAGACATCCACAGAAGCCCAGCTAGAAGTTTTACCAAAGACAGAGGAGACACCAGAAGCATTTCTTGAAAATAAAACAGAGGATGTTATAGAATCAAAAATAGAGAAAAGAGTTGAAGAAATAAAATCAGAAGAGGAAGTTATAAAATCAAAAACAGAGACAACTACTCCGGCACAGAAGGAAGAAGTTATAAAATCCGAATCAGAAACAGAGATAACTACGCCCGCACAGAAGGATGAAGTAATAAAATCAGAAACAGAGGTTTCCAGTGAGAAGAAAGTTGAAGAAACAGTACAGGAAGTCGCTCAAGTAGAAAAGAAATCATCAGAAGAAGAAAAATTTGAAGCTCCAGTGGAAGAGAAATCAGCAAAAAAACCTGTCGTTGAAGAAAAGAAATCAGGAAAATTTTGGTGGGACAAGTAAACAAACTAACCATAAAAGATCTAGAGATGCTATGAAGTCTCCTTAATTACAGATGGTGGTATGGTACAACTTTTTTAATTGAAAAAGTTGGGATGAGCAACACTTAATATTTCATTCTCATTATCATACTATATATATATTTTCACCTTATATTTGACATAATTTATTTCTAATTTTATATACAAGTCACAAAAATATGTTTTATTTATGAAGCTACACTGAATGGAAGTTTATCCGACTTTCAAATTATTTTGATACATTTCAATTTTTAAATTTGTGACAGAAAGTAGAATAAATGAAGGAGTAGTTGAAGTTCTTATCACAATTCATGAACCCTTTAAGAATTCTTTAACAAAAGATTTTCAACTTTTAATTGTGATTTTTTTTTCTAAATACTTGCATTCAATATTTGATTAGATTGGAAATCGGGATGAATATTAAAGAACAGACTAAATTTAGTAAAGGAACTGTGTTATTATCATGACCCAAAAATCGGGCGTGATGACACTTGCTTTTTTCTCACTAAGCCAGGTTAGCCTAAACCCAAATTGATAAAATAAATGCAGAAGTAAAAACAGATTAAGGAACTAAGCATAACATAAACATGCGAAAATCAAACATAGCTCAAAGTGCCCCCAAGAATTGGTGTCACGTGTACGAGCCTCTAAGTATTACAATAGAATCAAAAGAAATAAAGTTTAAATGTCTTTGTATCTAGAACATAACAAGAATATAATGAAAGAGTAAGTGATGTCTGCCGAGATGACAAACAATTACCTCACGAACTCCCAAAACAAGCCTTAGACGAAGATGAAAAGGAGATGATCAAGACGATCCGTGCTAGTAACCTACACAAGTGTAGAAAGCAAGAGACTGAGTATCAACTAATAATGGTACTCAGTAAGCATCCTCACTAACCCTAAGTAAAACAATACATAACACAAGTACTCCCAACAGTCCATCTGAACCTTCACACAACATGCAGACCAGGCCAACGTAACAATCTACGATTCATGAAGCACATAGCATGTGTAATCACATCTCAACATACACCTCAACATATAAAGATCATCATCACAATCTTGTGTATTCAAACAACCATAATGACCAGTGGCGGAGAGAAGATTTTCATCAAGAGGGTTCCAAAAAATTAATCGCGTAAATAATATCCACAATAAACGGGTCGGATTAAACGGGTCGGATTAAACGGATCGAATCAATAAGAAAAGGATTTTTTAATAATTGACTTTGTAATTAGGGGTTAGACTAATAAATCCTAAATTCCCAATCAGTGTTTTAATTTTTTGGAACTAAACATTGTTTTCTGATTGCATTATTATTTAAAAAAAAATTAAAACGCCTAAAATATAAGCTGAGAAAAAAATGCCTCTGCCCGGATTCGAACACGCGACCTCGCGTGCAGTAGAGCGAATTCCTGAACCCCCAACGCCATTGAGCTACGCCTTTGGTGTATGTTCAGGGGGTTCAATAGTATATATATACACGTATATTAATATTTTAATTTTTATATATATAGTGTAATTTTTCGACGTGAACCTCCTTGGTTCAACGTAAATCCGCCCTTGATAATGACTATAAGAAATCACCCATAAAGTTCAAAGAACAATAATGATGTGCAATGCAATGTAGTGTAATGTCATATATAGTGATGTATGTATGTCCTAACGATACACACCCACTGAGATTCAGGCCGAGACCCACAGAGGACTCATAGGGTCCATGTATCCACCGAAATCATTTTCCTTCAGCATACACATCAATCGCCGGAACTATTTCTCTTCGTCATAAACATCAATTGCCGAAATCATTTTCCTTCAGCATAGGCGAAACCATTTTCCTTTGACATAAACATCAAACCAAATCTCATCATTGCGGACTTCTTTCTTTTCTTGACTTTTATGAGAGCCTCTTTAATAATATTAACTCCCATACATTGTTGAATGTCAATGTGACTTCTTCTCAACTATTTTGTTATCTTCCTCAATCTTGAGACGAATCGCAAGATTTTCCAGCTTCATCTGATTACGCTTATGATTTAGATAGTTTTTGAAGTCTCTACATGAATGAGGTATTTTTTCAATCATTGTAGCCACTTGAAATGCTTCATTGACCACCATACCCTCAACAATAAGGTCATGAAAAATAAGTTGAAGCTCTTGAACTAGTGTACCAACTGTTTTGTTGTCTATCATTTTATAGTTTAGAAACTTGGTAACCACAAACTTTTCAAGCATGCGCCTTCAGTCTTATACTTTTTCTCAAGTGCATCCCCCATCTCTTTCGAAGTATTCAATGCACTGTAGATGTATAAATCATCCTCTAAAGCACTTAGGATATAACCCTTGCATAGGAAGTCTGTTTGTTTCCATGCCTCAACAATCAAGAATTTTTCTCTGTTTGACATATTAGTGACATGCATTGGAGGTTCTTCATTGATAAACTTCTGCATACCAAGAGTAATAAGTCAGAAATATATTATTTGTTGTCATCCTTTGAAGTTCACTCTAGAGATTTTTTTTTTGTTTTTCTCTACTGGTCGTACAACTGTTCGGCTTGGTGGTGCACAATCACAAAAATTTTAGCGCCTTCATTTGTCATTTTTCCATTATCAAAATCATCAAACTGATTCAGAAAGTAATAAACAGAATTGCAAACTCTTCATAACAACAACGATGAAGTTTTTATATTTTTCAAATCGTTGTTCAAGTATGAATGCTAATATTCAAACAAAGCTTTTATATTCTTCAAGTTGACATATTAATTCACATTTAATATTTAACAGATTGGTAAAGGATTTTATAGTCTTCGAATCAAATGCACAATCTTATTTTTCTAGCAAAATTTATATTCTTCAAACCGAAATAATAGAATATCAGCAAATTTTTGTCTTAAAAAAATCAAACACAGTTAATTTTCAAAAGGACTATAAAACAACATAATTTTTAGTCTCCAAACGATAATACAGATTAACAATAAAAAAAGTAAATACATAAAAAAAACTCCTGAACTTGACATCAAAAATTACTTTAGCACTTTAACTTTACTGGGGTTTATTCACCCCCTAATCTAATATGAAGTGAATTAAATATCACCCTAAAAATATACTACCAATCTCACAATGGAAAGTATATTACTCACGCGTCATGTCATTGCTATATAAACACCATATCATTGCCACGTCCGTTCCATGTAGAATTCTTTTTTAATTTTAAAATTTTATTTTTAATACATTTTTTGCTTATTTACAACTTCTTCTTTTCATTATATTTTTAAACACTAATTAATTTACGAAAAAAATATTGGCCATTTGCAATGATTTTTTTCTTTTTAAATTCTCTTCCATTACTCACGATTACTTAAACTGCCATTATTTGTCATTAGTGTTAGTACACAGTTTTTAGTTCCTAATTTATTCGAGAAAGAACAAAAATTAATCACATAGTGATTTTACCATTTTATCCCTATTAATTATAAAGTAAATGAATTAAAAACATAAGATTTTCAAAGAGTTTAACCTTTTTTAAAGTAATTAATTGAGGGTATAATAAGTAAAAAAATTGTCCTTTCTTGATTTGTCAAAATGAACAAGTAATTAGGGACAACTAAAGAAGAAAATATGAACAAATAATTAGGGACAAATGAAGTATTTGCATTGCTTTCACAAAAAACAAATTTCTTTCTATACACTTCACTTGCATTTCCGTTGTTATCATTAGTTCTTAAAATTAAAATTTTCTATAGTCTCATTTTCCTCCGTTGATTTTTTTTTTTTTTGGTGATATTTAAAACTTTCAAAAACAAACAATCAAATTTTGAAAGTGTAGAATAAAGAAAATTATGTGGTGGTTGAAATTTCTTATGACTTTTATGTGTGCATTTAATAAGAAATTGATAGGTTAATATATTTTGTATGTAGCGTAAAGTTTGAAGAAAGAAAAAAATAATGGGTTTGAAAGGTTTAAAGAAGGAGAAAGGGGGTGGTGGGTCTCCGTGTGTGTGAGATTGTGAGAAAGAAGATGGAATGGAAAAGTGTGGTTGGAAAAAAAGGAATAAAAACAGATGGGTGGATGGGTGTGAGGAAGAAAGAAAGAAAAAAAGGGTCCACTTTTTTTTTTTTTTAAATAAAAATTATAGTTATTTAATGCGCCTAAGTTTTTTTTATCTGTCATGCCAGCTATTTGAGTGATATTTAATTCACGTCAAATTAGATCCGGGGGTGGGTAGGTAAATAAACACCCGTAAAATTGAATTGTCAAAGTAAATTTTGCTGCCAAGTTTAAAAGAATTTTTATATATTTACTCTAATAAAAAAAATAAATTTCCTTATAATTGTTATCTAATATGTATTACCAAAAGATTTAGAACAACAACTTTGCATAAATTTGTAAGAAACAACAAAGTTTAAAGTATTATTTCAAAAATAGTAACTTAAAAACTAGTGTTAAAAATAGAATCCGAAACAAAAAACAGAAATAGTATTGAAAAGAAGAAGATTGAGTCTATTGAATGCATCATATATCCTTAGGAAATTATTTCTCTCAAATACCCGAGTTTATTGGAACCTTTCAGAATACTCATTCAACAACAATTACATTTAGCTTGAAAAGGCCCTTAGTGAGGTAGCCTTTTACTAAGAACATTTCTTTCTTACTTATTACAGTTTTTTCACTAACAAGCACAAACTTAAGCCCATTTTTAATGAATAGTCCGAAACTAAATTTCTCCTAATTGTAGAAACGTGCAAGACTTTGTTGAGAGTCAACACCTTGCCAGAAATCATCAAAAGTACCTTTCAACATCCTTCAATCTTGGCGCGGATCCAGTATTTTTCATGAAAAATTCTTTATCGAATTCAACGGGAGTGTAGCTTGCATAGGCTTTTTTTTTTTTTTTTTTACAGAACAAACATGTTGAGTAGTACCAGAGACAAGAAATCATTTCTTTGGGTTTCCAACCCAGTTGCACTCCTATATCATAACACAGAGGTCATCCACATCCTCAATTTTTTCCACCATGTTTATGTGACTCTTGCTCTTGTCCTTATCAGTCCTTCTTTGGGAACTTTGTGACCAGCTTTTCTACAATTATAGCAGTTGCCTCGGAACTTTTTCTTGGCTTGCTCCTTTTTAATCCCGTGAATTTCTCTTTTCTTATCGTAGCTATAAATGTAGTAGAAACTCTTATCCATATCTAGACTAGGTTCTCGGGAAATGTCAAATTGTACGAAATTAATAAGGTTTTGAACTTCTTGATCTAGTTGATTATTAATATGAGAAATGTCAATTATCAAATTATATATTTAAACAAAACTTCAATTTCATATAGATTTAATTTTATATCATGATTTAGTGCCAAGGACCCTTAGGGGTCGTTTGGTAGCTGAATAAAATTATACATGTATTAGTAATGTGGGTATTAGTTATGCAAGTATTAATAATGTGGGTATTAGTTATGCACGTATTAATAATGTGAGTATTAGTTATGCAGATATTAGTAATGTGAGTATTAGTTATGCAGGTATTAGTTATGTGGAGTTTAGTCATGCATAAATTATTCCTTTGGATGTTATTTTTTTATATTAAAAATTAGTAAAATTATATTTTTAAAATTAAAATATTTCTTTACGGTAATACTTTTTCCTTCTATAACTTTGTATTTAAATTAAAACATTTCTTTAATTTTGTAGAAGAAGAAAGTAGTCAAGTGGGAGTGATAAGAGTAATATTGTCATTTTAACTTTTTATTCATGTATTAGCTATACACATATTAATTATTTCACCTTCTATTCCGCATAAATAATACACAAATTTCCTCATAACTTATACATGTATTAGTTGTGCGAATTTCAAAAATTGTCAACCAAACGTCGTATTAATTTTATACATGAATAACCTTTTTCTTATCCACCTATCAAACACTATATTAATTATATACATAAATAACTTTTTTCTTATCCACCTACCAAACATCGTATTAATCATATAAATGAATAACTTTTTTCTTATTCACCTACCAAAGTCGTATAAGTTATACGGACTTTAATACATGAATAAAACTTGTTTTGTCCAGCTACCAAATGATCCCAAGAGCTTTAAAGGGGGTTCTAATCTATTTTAGTTACTTTGTAATCAAACAAGGAGATTTCTTTCCTTAGAAAATTTGAGACCATTGATGCAAATATGGATAAAAGATTATAGTGGAGAAGAGAGGGGATTCACATAATATATCTCATTTCTCAAAACAGATGGGTGGATGGAAGGGGAGAAGAGGGTGGATGGGTGCGAGGAAGAAAGAAAGAAAAAAAGGGTCCACTTTTTTTTTTTTTAAAATAAAAATTATAGTTATTTAATGCGCCTAAGTTTTTTTTATCTGTCATGCCAGCTATTTGAGTGATATTTAATTCACGTCATATTAGATCCGGGGGTGGGTGGGTAAATAAACACCCGTAAAATTGAATTGTTAAAGTAAATTTTGCTGCAAAGTTTAAAAGAATTTTTATATATTTACTCTAATAAAAAAAATAAATTTCCTTATAATTGTTATCTAATATGTATTACCAAATGATTTAGAACAACAACTTTGCATAAATTTGTAAGAAACAACAAAGTTTAAAGTATTATTTCAAAAATAGTAACTTAAAAACTAGTGTTAAAAATAGAATCCGAAACAAAAAACAGAAATAGTATTGAAAAGAAGAAGATTGAGTCTATTGAATGCATCATATATCCTTAGAAAATTATTTCTCTCAAATACCCGAGTTTATTGGAACCTTTCAGAATACTCATTCAACAACAATTACATTTGGCTTGAAAAGGCCCTTAGTGAGGTAGCCTTTTACTAAGAACATTTCTTTCTTACTTATTACAGTTTTTTCACTAACAAGCACAAACTTAAGCCCATTTTTAATGAATAGTCCGAAACTAAATTTCTCCTAATTGTAGAAACGTGCAAGACTTTGTTGAGAGTCAACACCTTGCCAGAAATCATCAAAAGTACCTTTCAACATCCTTCAATCTTGGCACGGATCCAGTATTTTTCATGAAAAATTCTTTATCGAATTCAACGGGAGTGTAGCTTGCATAGGCTTTTTTTTTTTTTTTTTTACAGAACAAACATATTGAGTAGTACCAGAGACAAGAAATCATTTCTTTGGGTTTCCAACCCAGTTGCACTCCTATATCATAACACAGAGGTCATCCACATCCTCAATTTTTTCCACCATGTTTATGTGACTCTTGCTCTTGTCCTTATCAGTCCTTCTTTGGGAACTTTGTGACCAGCTTTTCTACAATTATAGCAGTTGCCTTGGAACTTTTTCTTGGCTTGCTCCTTTTTAATCCCGTGAATTTCTCTTTTCTTATCGTAGCTATAAATGTAGTAGAAACTCTTATCCATATCTAGACTAGGTTCTCGGGAAATGTCAGATTGTACGAAATTAATAAGGTTTTGAACTTCTTGATTTAGTTGATTATTAATATGAGAAATGTCAATTATCAAATTATATATTTAAACAAAACTTCAATTTCATATAGATTTAATTTTATATCATGATTTAGTGCCAAGGACCCTTAGGGGTCGTTTGGTAGCTGAATAAAATTATACATGTATTAGTAATGTGGGTATTAGTTATGCAAGTATTAATAATGTGGGTATTAGTTATGCACGTATTAATAATGTGAGTATTAGTTATGCAGATATTAGTAATGTGAGTATTAGTTATGCGGTGTTTAGTCATGCATAAATTATTCCTTTGGATGTTATTTTTTTATATTAAAAATTAGTAAAATTATATTTTTAAAATTAAAATATTTCTTTACGGTAATACTTTTTCCTTCTATAACTTTGTATTTAAATTAAAACATTTCTTTAATTTTGTAGAAGAAGAAAGTAGTCAAGTGGGAGTGATAAGAGTAATATTGTCATTTTAACTTTTTATTCATGTATTAGCTATACACATATTAATTATTTCACCTTCTATTCCGCATAAATAATACACAAATTTCCTCATAACTTATACATGTATTAGTTGTGCGAATTTCAAAAATTGTCAACCAAACGTCGTATTAATTTTATACATGAATAACCTTTTTCTTATCCACCTACCAAACACTATATTAATTATATACATAAATAACTTTTTTCTTATCCACCTACCAAACATCGTATTAATCATATAAATGAATAACTTTTTTCTTATTCACCTACCAAAGTCGTATAAGTTATACGGACTTTAATACATGAATAAAACTTGTTTTGTCCAGCTACCAAATGATCCCAAGAGCTTTAAAGGGGGTTCTAATCTATTTTAGTTACTTTGTAATCAAACAAGGAGATTTCTTTCCTTAGAAAATTTGAGACCATTGATGCAAATATGGATAAAAGATTATAGTGGAGAAGAGAGGGGATTCACATAATATATCTCATTTCTCAAAATTGACTTTCAAAGAGTTGGGCCTATTTGCAGTTAGTGCTACAACAAGTTCCTCCACCACAGACAGAAACAGAGAGCTTTAGAGAAATGGCGAAAAGAGCAGAGAATGAGCAGCCACAAAAAGCTTTTGGCTGGGCAGCCAGGGACCCCTCCGGAATCCTCTCTCCCTTCCATTTCTCCCGCAGGTACCTTCTTCATTAAAGGTCGGCTGCATTGCTAGTATAATTCTTTGAATTTAATAAGTATAAACATGCATGTTGTATTCTCTTTGGAGTGATTATATTTTTTTTGAAACATTTTATACAAAAAGCCAATTGTTTTAACTCTTTGATTTATGACCAGAAGAAATGAAAATTGTGGAATTTTTATACATGTTTGAACTGATGGCAGAGATAATGGTGATGATGATGTTACAGTGAAGATACATTATTGTGGAGTATGTCACTCAGACTTACATATTTTGAAGAATGAATGGGGATTCACAAAATACCCCATTCTCCCTGGGTAACACCACTTTAATTTCATGTTAAATTATCATCAGTTGTCTTCAAAACTATGCTTATTTTTAATTCTCTTTCTACATACTCAGATGCAAAAAATTGTACATACAAAATTATTTAGGTTAATTATAATCTAATAGATGTGGGAGAAGGGAAGGACAAATGAGAGTTTTGGCATTATTTCCACCAAGTTAACCTTGAAATTTTCTTGTTGAAGAGATGATTAAAGGGGTATAATGGGAGAAAGAAAGAGAATATTCTCCAAGAAAGCCTACAACAATCTGGTTCACATAATTTTTGAGTTCAGAAACCTCTTGGAGATTTGGAATATGTTCTGCTTCTTGAGCCATTAAAGGAAATGGGTGCTAGATTTTACTTGAAGTGTGCCTCACAGCTAAATGTTGAATGTCTACACCAATCCCTACCAGGCCCCGTTGCAAGGTTCTTTTAAGATTTGCTTGAAAATGCCAACGATAGGCAGACAATTATTAGGCTTTGTCTAAACAGGGTAGAATTTCTCTTTGATGAATCTTAATTGAAACACCAAAAAATAACTAAGGGACTAGAGTATATTGTTCAAGTAGCTCACTCAAAGGAAATTCAGAGCATCGTTGTTACGCTTTATGCAATAGAAGGGGACTGTCCAATTCATTAGTTCTACTAATCAGTAGAAATTTGCTTGGATTACTGATCAATAAAAGCTTAGAAAACATCATCTAAAATCATTAACCATTCTCTTGAATTACATTTTCAAAAGTGCAACGACTGTTAAGTTTATTAATCCTACTAGAATGTACTGGAGCTAATCCTTTTGGAACTGGTTGCAACCAGGGGATGCTTATCAATGAAATCATGACCTCATCCAAAAGTTACACATTATAGCTCCTTCTCATAATACTTACTCTCATATCTTGAATTTTCATGACTGTTCCAATTTAATGGCAGAAGTGTTAGTTTTAGCTTATATTACAGCATAAATAATTTATTTGTGTGCAGGCATGAAATTGTTGGTTTCGTGACAGCCGTTGGCAGTAGTGTCCATAAGTTCAAGGTTGGTGACAGAGTTGGAGTTGGGGTGATTGTAGGCTCCTGTCAAACATGTGAGATCTGTGAACAGAGCTTGGAGAACTATTGTCCCAACGTGATATTTACCTACAACTCCACTGACCATGATGGTACAAATACCTATGGCGGTTACTCTGATATGATAGTTGTTCATCAGCGCTTTGTTCTTCAATTTCCTGAAAATCTACCTTCTGATGCTGGGGCACCTTTATTATGTGCTGGAATCACTGTATACAGCCCAATGAAGTACTATGGTATGACCGAACCAGGCAAGCATTTGGGTGTTGCTGGATTAGGTGGCCTTGGTCACATTGCTGTGAAGATTGGAAAGGCCTTTGGGTTAAAAGTTACTGTCATCAGCACCTCTCCAAAGAAGGAAGATGACGCCATCAACAAGCTTGGTGCGGATGCTTTTGTTTTAAGTAGTGATCCTGCAAAATTGAAGGTACGTAAGTGGAAAAAGAAATGAAAGTAAAAGGCTTACAAATCCTTAAAAAGTGATGTTCTTAAGAAGATTAAGAAAGCAGTTCAGCAATATTAGTAAGCACTGTTTGTGTGTTTAAATTGTAACATTAAGCTTAGTTGCTTGTTTTTCTGGTTTCCGTTCCCATTGTAAGATAAATTTGCATAATTATTTCCAACTACTAATCTTAGCTCCCAACTACTAGATCCCTCGTCTTTCTAGCTCTTGAACTTTTTCACCGAACAATATGCATTTATGTGTGGACTGATTCAAGCAAAGTTGTTTTATGGACATTTTGTTTTGGTGGTTGTCTATGAAGGCTGCTGTGAATACCATGGATTACATTATTGACACCATTGCTGCGGTTCATCCATTGGCTCCGTTGCTCAGTTTACTGAAGATGGATGGTAAGCTTATCACTGTTGGATTGCCTGAAAAGCCACTGGAGCTTCCAATTTTCCCTTTGGTTTTGGGTAAGCCACACTGATTTGGAACAACAACAAGATGTTACTTTTAGTTTTCAGCCATTGTAAGTGCAACATCGTATATAATTAATCTTGCAAATTTTGTTATTAAACTATCAGGTAGGAAGCTTGTTGGAGGAAGTGACATCGGAGGCATGAAAGAGACGAAGGAAATGTTGGACTTTTGTGCAAAGCACAACATTACTGCAGATATCGAGCTGATTTCAGTGGACAACATCAATATGGCCATGGAACGACTTGCAGAATCTGATGTCAAGTACCGATTTGTGATTGACATTGCCAATTCATTATCGCCGTCCTGATTGTTCAATGTAGTTGCTGCTGCTTCTTCCTTCATAAGCAAAAACTTGATTTTACAAATCGAGCAACATATGATTGAAATTATGTAGCAAGTTGATATATGACTAGTCAGCTTGCTGCAGTTATTATTACTATTACTATTAAGACAATAAACCTTTGAGCTTCTATGCGTTCTCATGGTTCATTAAGTTTTGTCTCATTTTGCTAGAGCTATTTTGAATAAATTAGTCCTAAAGATATTAGGAATGAAAAAGCAAGTAAAATTGATGTAACGGATTAACACCTTCATCAAAGATGGTGAGATAATGCATAAGTACCTCCATGAACTGTACCTGAAATCTCAAGGTGACACACCTAATTAAACTTAACCAGGGTACTATTAAGTTTAGTTAGTCGCCACAGAAAATTGACTTTTAGTGACGAACAGGATTCCCACTATAGCATTTTACGTTTAGTGGCAACTCTTATGGTCACTGAAAATGACTTGACGTGATGACATAAGTTGCCACAATAGTGTTATACATATAGTGGCAGCTCTTGTCGCTACAATAGAATGAGCTTTAGGGGCGACTAAATTGTCATTAAACTAGTTATATTTTTAGTAGCAGCTCGAATTGCCACTAAAACCTATTTTTCCAATAACTATCAAAAAATTGCTTACAAATATTAAATGCATCCAGACATCCAGTATTTTAGTATATGTCCAATATTGCCAATATTGTTCAATGTCATTGTACATATGATAAAAAGAAAACATTAAAGGCCTTCAAACTCTTCTCGATGCCATTTGTGTTCCTGTCCCTGTAATTAAGATGGAAAAATAGAATTACTTTGACAATTCTCATAATCTAATACTAAAACAAAAAAGGTAACCTCAGAGTAAAAAATTACAAACGCATTTAAGAAAGCAGAAGGGACAATATGATCGATGAAAATTGTACATAGTTTGATCCTAGTATATTTAGCTCAAATCATAAAAAAATGTCAAATACCTATAACATATATCTCTTAGGTGTTGCAAAAAGCTTGAATCCAATTAACTGAACTTTTTTCTCTCAAATTAAATAGTCACGTCTCAACTAGTCCTCAGTGGACATGCATGTGTAGGGTGGTGCCTCTCAAGATTGTTATACAACTCAGTAGTTATATATATATATATCATGTATGATGTATGGGAACTTTGTAACTTTATCTTATATAAACAAAATTTTGAAGCAAAACCATAGGCACAATCCAAAACTATGAACAGATTGGCAAAGTGCACCTTTTCACTTTACAGACTTATATATATGCTATGACATGTTCAAGACTCTAGAAGATAGAGATTAAAATGTTCCTTCATGATCCACTTGTCATCGTTCTAATAATTGGGATAACACTTATAAGTGCTAGAAATACATAAGATATTCTGAATAATAGTTTTCTCTATTAATCAATGATACAGTAGAAAGCAAATATTTATAGCTATACAATTGTAGGGTTAGAGTTCTATTCTAGGAAGGAGTATATATTGTTATAAATGTATATTCTGTAAATCAGTCCTATTCTAAGAAAGAATATATTTTCTGATTATTATACAATTATAGCTTTTCCTAACATCCCCCCTCAAATTGATACCGGTGATCACAAAGTAGCAATTTGGAGAAAAGATAGTGATGTCGTGCTCATGTCATCGCCTTTGTAAACAAATCAACAAGTTGATCATGAGAAGGAATGTGTTGTAGGGTGATGAGATGATTGATAACCAATTCTCGAATGTAATGGTAGTCCACCTCTATATGCTTTGTGTTTTCGTGTTGCATCGGGTTTGTGGCTATTTTAATCGCGCTAGTGTTATCAACATGTAGCATTGTAGGAGATGTAATAGCGACACTAAGCTCAGATAATAGCCATCGTAGCCAAACAATTTCCGAACTTGCTGCCGACATAGCACGATACTTAGCCTTTGTAGATGATTTAGATGTACGGTATAGTTTCTTACATTTCCAAGATATCAAGGATGTGCCAAGAAACATGCAGAACCACGAACATATCGAATGACACGAAGTAATGCAGTGTGATGTATACGGTAAGAATTAGCCACAAACTGACTTAAAACTTGTACTGCATATGAGATGTCTGGCATTGTCACAATGAGATAAACTAATGATCCCACCAACTACTGATACAATGTTGGATCATTGAATGGTTCTCCATCAACCTCCTTGTACTTAGTATTAATCTCCATTGTGGTGTACACAATCTTGTCATTAGTAAGACCAACCCTTGCAACAAGATCACGAGCATACTTTTGTTGTGTAAGCATGATCCCAGTAGGCAGGTATAGAACCTCAAGTCCAAGAAAGTATATCAGTCGTCCCAAGTCCTTCATCTTAAATGAGGTATGCAAGAATTCTTTCAACTTAGTAATATTCTCTAGATCATTTCCTGTGATAATGATATCATCAACATAGATGAGAAGTATTGTGATGCCCACTGGAGAAGTACGAAGAAACAAAGAATGATCTGAAGAACTCCGAGAGAAGCCCACAGTTTGAATCATGGATCAAGATTTGTCAAACCAATCTCGGGGAGCCTGTTTAAAGCCATAAAGAGATTTTCGAAGACAACAAACTGCATTTTGTCTTGGCAGAACACACCCAGGTGGTGGTTTCATAAAGACCACTTCTTCCAGATCGCCATGGAGGAATGCGTTTTTCACATCCATCTGATGTAAGGTCCAACCTTTCATTGAAGTCAAAGTTAGTAATGTCCGTACCATTGTCATCTTAGCAACAGATGCAAAAGTCTCCTCATAATCCACCCCATACTCCTGTTTGTACCCTTGAGCAACTAATTGAGCTTTGTAGCGATCAATTGTAACATCTGCCTTAAGTTTAATGGAATACACCCATTTACTTCCAATGAGAACTCCAACTATTGGTTTATCAACAAATGCCCAAGTAGAATTTTCATTCAATGTACGAAGCTCTTCCAACATTGCCTCTTTCCAACAAGTTTGTGTAGAAGCCTGAGAGTAATGTAGTGTGGTATGCATGGCATAAGACTTACCGTATTTCCCTGGAGAGTAACCAAGTTGTTCAGGAGCATGGCGATCTGTCTGACTAGATCGGCGTGGGGGAGTAATTAGATGAGAGGATTCATTTTCGAAAGATGAGGATGCGTATGTAGAGTTAATAATCAAAGAATAGGATGGCTGGAGATCATCATGATCATAGTTCATGGGCTGCTCCAGAGGATCATTAGCTACCACATCATCATCAATCTTGTACAAATAGGAAACATATTCTGAAGCATGTTTAGAATTGTGTTTGTAAGAAAATTGACCCTAAAAAAAATTAACATGTCTAGATACACGAAGTTGGTGCCGAGATGCATCATAACATAGATACCCCTTTTGGGTGTCACTGTAGCCGCAAAAGTACATTATGCTGCCTTTGCTGAAAGTTTTTGTCGTTCAATTGCTGGAAGATGGGCAAAGCAAACATAACCAAAACTCGCAAGTGAGAATAATCAGGCTTTTTATGAAATAATTTGAAGTACGGTGTCTCATTAGCAATGACTGGGGAAGTTTGTCTATTAATCAAATATACAGAAGTATGTACTACTTCAGGCCAAAAACACTTAGGCATATTAGATGTGCCCAACAAAGCCAATGTAGTTTCCAAAACATGCCGATTCTTCCTTTCTACGACTCCATTTTGTTCCAGAGTATGAGGACAAGTGTGTTTAGAAATAATTCCCTTGTTTTTGAAAAAATCAACAAGATTAGTCTTAGTGTACTCTCCTCTAGAATCAGAACGAAATATTTTTATAGTTTTATGGAACCGTGTATACACATACTCAACAAAATTCATAATAAGAGTCGGAACCTCAGATTTATTTCGAATAAAAAACACCCATGTGTAGGGCTGGGCATTCGTTATCTCGGTTCAGTTTCAATTTTTTTTGATTTTTTCAGTTTTCAGTTCTTGTATCATGTGTACCGAACACCGAACTGAAATAATTCGGTTCGGTTCGGTTTTTATTATTTGGATTCGGTTTATGTTATTTCGGTTCGATTTTTGTTAGTTCAATTTTTTTATGGGCCTGCTTAGTGTGCTTTTTAAAAATTTGTAATTTTTTGGTTTATTTTGTTTATATTTATTTATTTTTGCTTATTTTAGTATTTTACTTTGTTTTTTAAATTATTGTATGAATCTTCCAAGTTCCACACCATGACACCAATCTTGTAGACTTGCACCGACGTCAATCCGTCATTGACTCATTGTTCCTTTTTTTCTTTCAAAAACGAGGAACATTAATATAAATTTACTTTTCTTTTTTTGTTTAATTTAAAAATAAGAATAAAAAAAAAAAACAGAGAATCTTAATATTTTGTCAATTATTCAAATATAAACCTAAGATTTTATTAAAGACGTGTTGGCATGTCATTATAATGTGTCTCCAAGTAAGAAGACTGTTGGCATGTCATTATAACGTGCTATTGGTCGACTGGAACTGGCGAGTGGCGGCTGCTGCTGCTCGACGCCGATCGCCGAAAGTGGAACTATGGCAAAGTGGGAAAGAGTCGCTGTTGTGTCTGGCTGCCTAGTGCCTGCTGCTTGTCGCTTGAGTCAAAACTCAAAAGTGGAAAAGAGAGTCAACAATAAAGTGTATAGTGTAAAGAGACATAGAAAAGTGGAAAAGTTTGAAAAGACACAAAAGGTCTTGATTCTTGTGCACTCTTTTGACCTAATTTAATTTTGCTTTTAAATTTAAATTATAATATTTATTATTTAATATAGGGAAAAGGGTCAAATATTCCCCTAAACTATTCGAAAAGGTCTAGCATACCCTCGTTTAAAGTTTGGCTCACTTGTGCCCTCGTCATCCAACTTTTCGTCAGGATATGCCCTTATGGGCGTTAAACGCCAAATGGAATTGCCATGTTATTTTTACATTACCACGTGGCATTGGAAAAGGGTCAAATATACCCCTAAACTATTCGAAAAGGTCTAGATATACCCCTTCTTTTAAATAAACTACCCGACCCGTTTTCAACATTTTTTTTTAAATTTTTATTTTTTTTCGGTAAATCTCGAAAATGAGTAATTGACTAATAAAAAAATAGGAAAAAGTATGAAAAACATATATAAAATTAACGCCAAAAATTCGCAAATAAATATTGTAACCTTAAATTCAACAATTTCAACAATTTTTTAAATTTTTTATTTTTTTTTGATAAATCACGAAAATGAGTAATTGATTAATAAAAAATATGAAAAATATAACCTAAAAATTCAGCATAAAGTCATTTTCATATTTTTCATATTTTTTATTAATCAATTACTCATTTTCGGGATTTATTGAAAAAAATAAAAATTTTAAAAATTGTTGAAATTGTTGAATTTAAGGTTACTATATTTATTTGTGAATTTTTGGCGTTAATTTTATATATTTTTCCTATTTTTTATTAGTCAATTACTCATTTTCGAGATTTACCAAAAAAAAAAAAAAAAATTTAAAAAAATTGTTGAAAACAGGTCGGGTAGTTTATTTAAAAGGGGGGGGGGGGGTATATCTAGACCTTTTCAAATAGTTTAGGGGTATATTTGACCCTTTTCCAATGCCACGTGGTAATGTAAAAATGACGTGGCAATTCCATTTGGCGTTTAACGCCCATAAGGGCATATCTAGACGAAAAGTTGGACAGTGAGGGCACGAGTGAGCCAAACTTTAAACGAGGGGTATATCTAGACCTTTTCGTATAGTTTAGGGGCATATTTGACCCTTTTCCCTTTAATACAATATATTTTGGTAAACCGAAATACCAAATAATACAAAAATTACATAACAAAAGCCGAACCAAAATACTGAAAAATACAAAAACTCATATCGAATATCGAATCAAAAACCAAAATACCAAAATTCTTCGATTCGTTCGTTTTTTCGGTGTTTATGCCCAGCCCTACCCATGTGTATCTAGATACATGATCAATAAATAACACAAAGTACTTATATCTCATCCTTGACAAAGTAGGATAAGGACCCCAAACATCGCTATGCACCAAATCAAACAGATTCATAAGAAGATGAGCTGGATGGAAAAAAGAGCTTGTGACTTTTCGAACCGGCACAATTAGAACATGTCAAAGGGAGACTGGAATGAATGACATGTGTTGCTGGAAGAAATGATTTGAGCATGTGTTGAAGTCAAGAGGAATGCGGATGACCCATCATATTATGCCAAAGAGTGAGCAACTTATTCGAGCGAGTAACATCCGCGACAGAAACGGAAAGAAAACAATGATGCAAATGATGATGAACCGACTCTAGAAGAAACATTCTGCCAACTCTTCGCCCCTTGGCTATGGTCATCTCGGTTTTCAGATTCTGAACAACACAATCATTGGGTGAGAATTTTACAACACAATTCTGATCAACTAGCTGACCTACAGAAACTAAATTACCCTTCAAATTAGGTACATAAAGAACGTTAGATAAATTTCCAACAGAACCAATACCCGAAGTGAGCAATGTATGCCCGTTTGCCGTATGAATAACATGTTTAGAAACATCATCATACAATGAAGAAAATTGGGTTAGATCCCCGGTCATATGATTGGAAGCACCCGAATCTAGATGCCAAGTAGATTTAATAGAATTACTTGTACCTGAGGATGCCGAGAGTGGACTTGAGATGGCTCCGGGAAGGTCAGCTTCTATAAAATCTCGATTTAGCCTTTCAAGATCATTTCCAAAAGGGAAGGAACCAGCCAATTTAGTGACATCCATTTGGTATGCTTGGTGAGCAGGCCGTGAACGATTTGGACGATGACGGCAGTTCAAAATATGATGGCCAGTAATCTTACAGTAAGCACAACATTTTTTCTTAGGACAATTGGCTGTTATGTGACCAACGTCGTTGCATTCATAGCACTGGACACTTCTCTTAATATTTCCTGATGAAGTACCGATAGTTGATTTTTGTGCAAGTAATGCAACAACGGGTAATGGCATCGACTTCATGGTCGCTTGAGTTCCAAGCCTGGTCTCTTCATGCAAGACGACTGCCAACACAACATCAAGAGCAGGTGTAACTTCTCTGTTCAACAAACTGCCACGAATCGACTAGAATTTAGGTTGAAGTTTCATCAAGAACTGTACCATCCTTGTCCTTTGTCGTTCTCCCAACAATTCCTTGGGCCCTGCCGTAGACATATATCTCCCATAAATTTGTTCCTGTTCTGACCAGAGTAGCTGCAAGCCAGCATAAAAGGAACAAACATTCTTTTCACCTTGTGTATATTCAACAATGTTGCGTTCCACTTCAAACTCTCGTGGTAGATTGGTTTGTTGGTAGACGTTACGCAGGTGGAGCCACATCTCTGAAGCTGAACTAAATGGTCTAAGTCCCATAGCGATGTCAGCATGTACCAAATTCAGCATACAAGTGATTACCTTCGAATTATTCAAATTCCAGCGATCCAACTCTTTTTCATTTATTGGCAGACTAGCAGAACCATTTGACCACCCAAAAAGGCCCTTTCCTTGAACAAAAATTCCAAAGTGGAATTCCCAAAGAGAAAAATTGGAACCATCCAATTTTGTGAAAAGCAAATCGTGCGAGGATGATTGTGAATTCATTGAGGAGACAAAATACAACATAGAAAGAGAGAAAAAAAGGGACATATGGTTGTGTAGAGAAAACAAAGAGACAAGAGGAACGCAGGAAGGTAACAAGGTACATGTGTAGAGAAAGCAAAGAGCATGGAAAAATTTCTAAACAGTGGCTCTTGATACCATGCTAGAAAGACATAGGATATTCTAAATAATAATTTTCCCTATTAATCAATAATACAGTAGAAAGCAAATATTTATAGCTATACAATTGTAGGGTTAGAGTTCTATTTTAGGAAGGAATATATATGGTTATAAATGTATATTCTGTAAATCAATCCTATTCTAAGAAAGAATATATTTTCTGATTACTATACAATTATAACTTTTCCTAACAATAAGTAGTCTCACAGAACAAACTCCTCTTTCATCCACTAATCAAGATAACATTTAGTAGTCTCATAGAACTCAAAGTTGTTGTAATATATTGCTCATATATATATTATAATTTTTTCCACAAATTGCTTAACACATTCGAGCTACCCTAACGTATATAGACTATAAGGCATTAAATTTTACTACTAGTAAAGCAACATTACTTAACCAATGATATGAACTATTATCGAACTTCAAATAATATGGTGGATAAGTTACAGACAACCATCTGCTGATCGTTCCTTGCTTTAATAATACATTAACTTAAAGAAGGATTACCCCTAACTGTAAGAGAAAAGGAATTTAACGATTTTTAAAATTACATTTTACACCCCAAAAATCCTAATCATTAATTAGAAAAAGATTTAACTTGGATTAGTCAAACTTGTCATCAATTTAAATTTCAACACTTATTTATCACCCTCCACGAGAGAAACTCAATTCTCTCGTGTTACTACAAAATTACATTTTACCCCCCAATAATCGTAATCATTAATTAGAAAAAGATTTAATTTGGATTAGTCAAACTTGTCATCTGTTTAAATTTCAACACTTATTTATCACACCGTACACAATTATCTCGTGTTACTACTTAGACAGATCGAGAGATTTAGAGAAATGGCTAAAAGATGAGAGAATGAGCAGGCACCAAAAACTTTTGGGTGGGCTGCCAGGGACCCCTCTGGAAGTCTCTCTCCCTTCCATTTCTCCCGCAGGTACCTTCTTCATTTTAGGTTGATTGCATCACAACCTTTTAGAATACAATTCTTTGAATTTAATGAGTATAAACATGCATGTTGTATTCTCCTTCGAGCTATTACATTTTTTTTTGAAACATTTTATACAAAGGCCAATTGTTTTAACTCTTTGATTTATGATCAGAAGAAACGAAAATTGTGAATTTATATATATTCCTATTTGAATTGATGGCAGAGAAAATGGTGATGCTGATGTTACAGTGAAGATACTTTATTGTGGAGTATGTCACTCCGATCTGCATTCTTTGAAGAATGAATGAGGATTCACAAAATACCCCATTATCCCTAGGTAACACCATTTTAATTTTTATGTTACAACACTATTATATACACTTTTATGTTAAAAGATCACTGATTGTCCTCAAGGCTACGCTAATGTTTATTCGCCTTATTGCTTATGATGATTCAACATGATCCAAATAGAAAGAGTTGCAATAGTATGATTTATAAGAATAAGGGAGCTCTACTTTTTGGTATTTCCTTTTTCTCTTTCTAGATACTTAGATGCAAATGTTCTATACATACATACAAAATATTTAGGTTATAATCCAACAAATTAAACATGGGAGAAGGATAGGACAAACAAGTGTTTTGACATTTTGACCAAGTTAACCTTGATCTTTTCTTGGTGAAGAGATGATTAAAGGGTATCATGGGAGAAAGGAAGTGAATGTTTCCCAACAAAGTCTTTTACAATCTGTTTCCACTACTAGAGTCTTCATTGGTAGAAGACTAGCAGTTCACATAATTTTTGAGCTCAGAAACTTCTTGGAGATTTGCGAAATGTTTCGCTTCTTGAGTCATGAAAGGAAATGGGTGCTAGATTTTACTTGAAGTGTGCTTCACAGCTAAACGTTAAATATCTACACCAATCCCTTTCAGGCCCTGTCACAAGGGAATTTCAAGGTTTGCTTTAAAATGCCAATGATAGGTACATATTTTTTAGGCTTCATCTAAAAGAGCTAGAATTTCTCTTTGATGAATTTTAGTTGAAGCACCAAAAAATTAACTTAGGGACTAGAATTACATGTTGAAAAGTCCAATGACTGCTCGGTTTATCAATCCTACTAGAATGTTAGCTAAGATTAAGATCAATTTTTTTTAAAAATCTTGTCTCAGTTTTATAGGTCTTCTCTCCTAACTAGAAAATAAAAGAGGTCTTTCTGGGGCTTGATTTAGCCTAAACCATGTGCGTAAAGGTCATAGCTTGTAGTATCCTTTCAAATAATATTCCACCATTAAGTGCTAAAGTTTTTTTTTATTTTAGGTTTGCTTCCTTACTCACAACCACCATCCAAAAAGGAGTTGGGGGAAGGGACACAAATTGAATTAAGCCATTTTAGTTGCAAAAGCGCTTATTATGTCCGTTAAACCCCTTTGTTATTGCACCAAAGGCAAGGTGGTAATTTCTTCTGTGTGCTCAACTAAACTGTTTTAGATTTTGAGAAGTTACTGTTGTTATTCATGAATTGATACAAAATTCCTTAAGAAGAGGAGAAGTTAAGAGGAAAAGAGGAAGTAGAGAGATCAGAAACTAGTAAACTGATTAGAGAATAATATTTAATCTAATATCAAATACATGGTGTGTGATCCTTTTATAATGAATCACAACCGACTCACTTACACAATAGCTGACTAACAGACTTAATAACTAACTAACCGATTAACTACTTCTTACTAACTAGATAGAAGTAAGTACTAAGCTGCCCTTTCTCTATTGATATATTAGGTGACATCAACACTCCCCTTCAAGTTAGGTGTATTGAATATATTGATAACACCTAGGCTGTTCTTGACATGTTTATGCTCAACCTTGGGCAGTCCTTTTGTGAGCAGATCAGCTAGTTGTTCTTTGGTATGAATGTATTGAGTAGTTATTTGTATTTTTTCTCTAATAAAATGACAGTCTATTTCAATATAATATGTTTTGTCCTTTAATCGAAGGATTAGCTTCTATTTGTAGAGCACCTTTGCTACCACTAAACACTGTTGTCACGACCCAGGGGTACTCCCTAGACGTAACATGGCACATAGAACCCCGAAGGATTCCTTGTAAGCCACTTAGCATATCACAACATATGATTATAGAAAAATACGAAAATTAAAAACATTTTTTCAATACAATCAAAGTCTTTTATAAAAGCAAAGCGGATGTCTTATTACACTTGTCTCAAACCATCTAATACTTGAAAAGAGTTAGGGACACATCCCATACAAAATCTAAACATAAAAGAAAGACATAAAAAGGAAAGGGTGATCAAGTCCTCGATGCTATGAGGACTCACCAACACTTCTCTTCTTGAGCTACTATGAACCTAGCCACGAGGATGTAAGTCAATATCGTTGAACCCTACATTTGATAAGAATGTAGGCAAAAGTATGCGTTAGTACAATAATTTACTAAATATGATAGCTAACATAAATCATCAACATAAGCAAATAAGAGACATTAGTCAAGATAAGACACATACCATAATCATAAGAGATAATAACATAAGTCGTGAGCATAAGAGCTAACATCATAGTCATAGGCCTAATCAAAGCATCTAGTTTAGCATGACATAAAAGAAACACTTCATAAGTCACCTCAAGGCAATCTTGTGCAATGCATGGATAAGACCCCATAATCCCACCTGCCAAGCAAGTCACTTTAGGTCCTTATTCATATTTACCATCTTTTGATCTCATATTTCTCATAGACAAGGGAACATTCAGCTTAAGTCACACACGTATTGGAAGGGCCTTTCAAGCTACAATCCAAATTAAGCATACATCATAAGCATAAGTCATAAACATAATCAACATATAGATCATCATATCATAATGGCAACATACCATAATTACCCTTAAAACATACTTGTGCAATGCATGAACAAGACCCCCATAAATCTCACCCATGCTAAGTAAAGATCCTTGAGTAACCATGGTTCATAATTCATATTCTTGTTGTGGGAATAAGCCTTAACTAACATAGACCATGTGAGCTTAGCATGGAATCCAGTGTCTACCCCACACCGAAAAGGGGTTGCTCTACTTGCCTAAGGTAGAACCATATTATTAGCTTAGGTGGATCCAATAGCTAAGTAACCTACGAGGGCACATAGTTTATGGGATAAGGAGATTGCTACTAGAAATCCGGCCTCTAATATCGTGAGGGGTTCCATCCCAAGAGATTGCTCCTAGAAACCCAGCCTCTACTAACGTGAGGGCTTCCATCTCATATCAATATCCACTCGGTGCTAAGCATAATTCCCATTTGAGTTCATATTAAGTCTTGACTTAAGATCATAATTATGGAAGAATGTCTTGACATTCAATCCAACATAATTCATACTAAAGCTCATAGATTCGATAGGTGAGACTAGTCTTCCAACCTTAGAATCACTACATGTGACAAACCTTTTACATCGTATCATATTCATGCGTAAGTGTGTACATGAACATAACCTCCAACAACACAACACTAGCTCATAATCATATTCAGTTTACTCTCAAAGTGTTCATAAAACATATATACATAAATCTCATAATCATGTATAATTCTCATACTTTACTCTTCAAGGACCATTGATCACATTACATCAACACATCTAAAATTACTATATTAGACATGGATATTAACATGATTCAATTAACTCAACTACTACAAGCATAATCTCATAATATTCTTCTATAATCAACAAACTTACATCACAAGATTATTAATTGAGTAATATGGGGTTTTCATGGGTTACTGGGGAATTCAACGTAAAACCATAATAAAACATCAATTCAATCATAATATAAACTAAATCAAACATAAAAATCATTTTTTAAAGGAACCCATGACTTGGAGACAAAACCCTAGCTTTTGGGAAATTTCTATCTTAAAAACATGATATACTACTAATTCAATCATAATTGATCATTATCCACTCAATTGAATCAACAAACAACAATACCCACAATATTGATAGGAACCCTAACTAGAATTGGGGATTCATCTTCACAATTGGGGGAAACATTGGGCTTCATGGATGAAAGGGATCCATGAATGAATAAACCATCATACCTTAATTATAAAGCCTAGCAAGCTTGAAACAATGGAGTCTTGACTTGAGTTAGCTTGACCCTCTTCTTCTTCTTCTTCTTTGAGTTTTCTAGAGAGAGATTTTTTTTGGAGAGGATATACTTTTGGAAAAATATTTGGGGTTTTGGAAATAATGATGTGAATGGATTTATTTTGACTTAGAATGAATTATATAGGGTCTAGGATCAGGATTAAAACGATCTAGTTTAGGTATTATATGCATATAACCTTGAAAAAAATAATTGACAGGTGCCTTTCAAGGAAGGCTTTCACCGACCATTCATTGATTCACGACCAGTATAAGCTATCGTAAACCAAAGGCCTGGATTTTTTTCTAAGTCTATCTCCACCGTCCTTGAACTCTTGCCTTAGAATATTTTTCACAAGGCATGGGTTCAAGGATGGGTTCACTGACCGTAGACTCTTCCACCGTCCTTGAACCCTTGCCTTAGAATATTTTTTCACAAGGCTTGGGTTCACTGACCGTGGACTCTTCCACCATTCTTGAACCCTTCCTTGGACCCTTGCCTTAGAATATTTTTCACAAGGTTTGGATTCAAGGATGGGTTCATTGACCGTGGACTCTTTTACCGTTCTTGAACCCTTTCTTAGACCCTTGCCTTAGAATATTTGAGGTGTTACAATATCTCGCCCTTGGGAACATTCGTCCTCGAATGACGATCTAGACACCTTACAGAAGTAAAGACTCAAGACAAGCAGCCCATCATGCATACAACATCAAATTAATGCAAAATTCAAAGGATGATACATCAACTCCATCTCAAACATAATCAATGCAACACAAGGAGGTAGGAACTACATCTAACAACCCATTATCATCAACATTGCTCACATTCACAGGAGGAACTACCTTCTCCAACTAAAAGCATGCTCAACACAATATCATGGAGCCAATATGTAGTCACTCTAAAAAACATACTAAAACATGTTCATCAACTCATCTCATGAAGTCAAATATGCAACTCATACTAAATGCACAACAACATAAGGAACATAAATCATGAAAACTCATTTTTTCTGTCTTAGTAAACATGAATTTCATCAAGAACATTCATAACATAAGGAAATCATGGAAACACATAAATTACACATGGCTTCACATAAGCACAAACCATGAGGAACTCACAATTTAAATGCTAAAGGAGGAATAGAAGGAAAAAATATGAGGACATCGGGACATCTCATGGGCCCTTGGCCTCCCTAGTAGCACCCTCACCTAAAAACCCTCACTAAAAGACCACTCCTTAACACCTTCATGGAAACAACTCCCTTGCTCTCTTTTATTTCTTAACTTGCCGGTCTAAGATCCCTACAGATATTTCTAAATTAGAGAGGTTCTCACTAACTCCAAACTCTTCTTAAGGGATTTACGAATGCCGAAACTTCAATACCCTTCTATATCCTAGAGACATGGAAAACCGGATACACCGGTAACACTCATTAAGCAAATCTAGCTCACAAGTAACCTTACCAACACCACTCAAGATCTCATATGAGCCTACAAAACCGGGACTAAACTTCCCAAACTCACTACACCTCTTAAGGTGAGAATTTCAAGTCAAACTAAATCATGAACATCAAGAACACTCAACGACCTTGATATCTGAAGTACACTATCTCCCCCTTAGGAGTAAACCTATACGGATTTTCAAAGCACAATTTCTTTCAACTCTAAGGTCGGATCTAGTTACCACTAAGCTTTCACATCCACCTCACAAGATGATTCTAAACCATGGTGAATTACACTTCTACCCTTCTTAGAGGAGTCTACTCATTCAACACATCTAGGCATTGCTTAAACACCTTATTCATCAAATCTATCCACATACCCCAAAACTCATCATGGCTAAGTCGGGTTCTACCATCAATACACATAACCATAATGCAACCCATTTATACCAAAGATAATATCAAAGTCTGTCATGCCAAGTCTATCAAGTCACAAAAGACATGCAACACCAGAATCTAAATAAGCAAAAAACACATACTGGGAGCAACATTTGGAGGACACTCTTGTTCACCTCTAGCTTGGAGGGCATATAACCTATTCTTGCTTGGGAGCATTGGAATCTAGACCACTAAGAGAAGCTTGCTTGGCCTCTCTCCCTTTAGCCCTAAGTATTGGAAAATCTCTCATCTTGTGACCCTCATTACCACAACCATAACAACCATCATTGCCGGCTAGCCACCTACCATAATGCTTCCTTACACACTTACTGCAAGTAGGCTTAAGCAACACATATTCACTATTACTCCCTCTTTGAGGCTTAGGGTTAGACACCCTCTCTTGGTTGGAAAGCTTTTGTTGGGTCATAGGTTGACCATATCCATCGAATCTATCATTGGAGAAATTCCCATAACCGGTTCTAGCTCTTTTCACCTCCCTATTATTGTCTTGGAGTTTCTCATCCTCCATTTGTTGGGCATACACCATAAGACGAGAAATATTCATATCATGATCAAGTATGGCCATACGACATTCTTTCACTACCAAGTCGGACACACCTGACACAAACTTACTCATTCCTGACCTAAGATCAAACACTAGAATTGGAGCATGCTTAGACAGTTGGGTGAACCTCAATGCATATTCCTTGACACTCATATTACCTTTCCTAAGGTTAATGAAATGAAACACTAAAACTTCTCTCATCTCTAAAGGGAAGAACCTATCTAGAAAAGCATTCTTGAACCCTTCCCACGGGACCCATTCCTACCGGTCTAGCCTTTTTCCATTTACTAAACCAAACATGAGCAATCCCTTTGAGTTGATAAGAAGAAAACTCCGCCTTCTCTACCAGAGTCACTCCTACAAAGTCCAACACCTTGGAAACCTCTTCTATAAGCTCTTGAGGGTTTTCCTCCATCCTTGACCCATAAAATTCCGGAGTTTCTATCCCTGCCTGAGCCAACATTTGGAAACCAAACCTAAATTTCTCACTTGTTACTTTCTCTTCCAAAGGGTTAATTGGAGCTTGAGGAGGAACTTCTTGATCCACATTGTCTTCCTTATCTCTTCTAACATTAGCCCTTATAGTAGTCATATCCTGAAAACCATTGAGCACGGATTAGGGGAAAGATCTAATAGAGTAAAACTCCATAGACCGACTTAGAGAATGAATAAGTGAAGTATCCTACACATCTAATAGCCTCTCATTCATAAATGCGGTGCTCTTCACACTTATGAACATGACTATACTAGACGTGGTTTGAGACATCCTAGAACCATTCTAAACCTTATGCTCTGATTACCAAGTTTGTCACGACCCAGGGGTACACCCTAGACGTAACATGGCACATAGAACCCCGAAGGATCCCATGTAAGCCACTTAGCATATCACAACACACGATAATAGAAAAATATGAAAATTAAAAACATGTTTTCAATACAATAAAAGTATTTTATTAAAGCAAAACGGAAGACTTATTACACTTGTCTCAAACCATCTAATACTTGAAAAGTGTTAGGGACACAACCCATAAAAACTCTAAACATAAAAGAAAGACATAAAAAGAAAAGGGTGATCAAGTCCTCGATGCTATAAGGACTCACCAACACTTCTCTTCTTGAGCTACTATGAACCTAGCCACGAGGATGTAAGTCAATATCGTTGAACCCTACATTTGATAAAAATGTAGGCAAAAGTATGCGTTAGTACAATAATGTACTAAATATGATGTCTAGCATAAATCATCAACATAAACATATAAGAGACATTAGTCAAGATAAGACATATACCATAATCAAAAGAGATAATAACATAAGTCGTGAGCATAAGAGCTAACATCATAGTCATAGGCCTAATCAAAGCATCTAGTTTAGCGTGACATAAGAGAAGCACTTCATAAGTCACCTCAAGGCAAGCTTGTGCAATGAATGGATAAGATCCCATAATCCCACCTACCAAGCAAGTCACTTTAGGTCCTCATTCATATTTACCATCTTTTGATCTCATCCTTAGCTTATTTCTCATAGACAAGGGAACATTCACCTTTAGTCACACATGTATTGGATTGGCCTTTAAAGCTATAATCCAAACTAAGCATACATAATAAGCATAATCAACATATAGATCATCATATAATAATGGCAACATACCATAATTACCCTTAAAGCATACTTGTGCAATGCATGAACAAGACCCCCATAAATCTCACCCATGCTAAGTAAAGATCCTTGAGTAACCATGGTTCATAATTCATATTCTTGATGTGGGAATAAGCCTTAACCGACATAGATCATGTGAGCTTAGCATGGAATCCAGTGTCTACCCCATACCGAAAAAGGGTTGCTCTACTTGCCTAAGGTAGAACCATAATCTTAGCTTAGGTGGATCCAATAGCTAAGTAACCTACGAGGGAACGTAGTTTATGGGATAAGGGGATTGCTACTAGAAACCAGGCCTCTACTATCGTGAGGGGTTCCATCCCAAGAGATTGCTCCTAGAAACCCGACCTTTACTAACGTGAGGGCTTCCATCTCATATCAATATCCACTCTGAGCATAATTCCCATTTGAGTTCATATTAAGTCTTGACTTAAGTTCATAATTATGGAAGAATGTCTTGACACTCAATCCAAAATAACTCATACTGAAGATTATAGATTCGATAGGTGAGACTAGTCTTCCAACCTTAGAATCACTACATGTGACAAACCTTTCACATCGTATGATATTCATGCATAAGTGTGTACATGAGGATAACCTCCAACAACACAACACTATCTCATAATCATATTCAGTTTACTCTCAAAGTGTTCATAAGACATATATACATAAATCTCAAAATCATGCATTGTTCTCATACTTTGCCCTTCAAGGACCATAGATCACATTCCATCAGCACATCTAGAATTACTACATTAGGCATGGATATTAACATGATTCAATTAACTCAACTACTACAAGCATAATCTCATAATATTCTTCTATATTCAACAAAACCACATCACAAGATCATAATTGAGTAATGTGGGGTTTTCATGGGTTCTGGGGGAATTCAACATAAAACCATAATAAAACATCAATTCAATCATAATATAAACTAAATCAAACATAAAAATCATTTTTTAAAGGAACCCATGACTTGGAGACAAAATCCTAGATTTTGGAATTCTATCTTAAAAATGTGATATACTACTAATTCAATCATAATTGATCATTATCCACTCAATTGGATCAACAAACAACAATACCCACAATATAGTAAGGAACCCTAACTAGAACTGGGATTCATCTTCACAATTGGGGGAAACATGGGGCTTCCTGGATGAAAGGGATCCATGAATGAATAAGCCATCATACCTTGATTATAAAGCCCAGCAAGCTTGAAACAATGGAGTCTTGACTTGACCTAGCTTGACCCTCTTCTTCTTCTTCGTCTTCTTGTTCTTCTTCTTCTTGTTTTCTAGAGAGAGAATATCTTTGGAGAGGATGAACTTTGGGGAAAATATTTGCGGTTTTGGAAATAATGATGTGAATGGGTTTATTTTGACTTAGAATGACTTATATAGGGTCTAGTATTAGGATTAAAATGATCTAGTTTGGGTATTATATGTATAGGAAATGACCCATATAACCTTGAAAAAAATAATTGAAGGGTGCCTTTCAAGGAAGTCTTTCATCGGCCATTCATTGATTCACGGCTAGCTCTTTTTTCTGGCTAGCTCTATTCTCTTTTCATCTTTTCTAAATTCTCGTGCACTTATGTGCCTTGGTGGATCATCTCTCCCTGTGATTTTTGATCTAGCCATTTTTGCAAAAACTTCGAAGCTAAGTTAAATATAGATTCACATATGAGCAAAAAATGGTGTTTCTAGGTGTGGAATTTCTCAGGCTAATCATTGAAACTGATGTATAAATGATACAAGGGCGCAGGAAAAAGGTGAACAAATGCTCTCTCGGTGCGTCGCCAAGTCTATTGTGGGAACCAAGCTGACCGCCGAGAGTCACATGTCAATTAGTACATAAAACGCGCAGTTAAGAGCGAAATGGAACTGGTAGGCGAACCGCTGAGCAGTTCGGCGGAATTCGGTCACCTCGCCTATCAACTCAACGTGTCCATTATCAACCCAGCATTTCGACTCTCACCTAGCAACCCCATAAAATATAGCTTACACACACATAAATCAATTTCAACGAAAACACATAGAAACTTCTATTCCCATCAGTAGCAATCCAACTCAAAGTATAGCTAAGTGGGAACTCCTCGAATAATGCACTAGGTGCCACATTAAGATAGAAAATACATGTAATTTCAGTAACTCAGAGACTCAGCAGAGGTTTAACACTTTCATCATTATGCAAATGAGTACAATTATAATATTTTTAAACGTGAGGTTCAGACTATCAACCTTAGATGCTGAATAGATGCTAACGAAGTGCCAGACAGCAATACAATCCAAATCTGTGCATAAATCAATGAACCACAATATTCTAAAAGTGCCATATAAAACTAGGGTGCATGTGTGAGTTTGGTAGGATGAAGAAATGAGAGAAAGTGAGTGAAATAGGACTTTTAAACCTGTGGCCTGCAAAAACCGTCCAGTTCCCGCACGTTCAGCGCTGTGAGTCAAGTTCGCCAAGTTATTTGGCGACACGCAGAATGTCTAATTTCTTCGCCGAAGTTAGCAGGACCTTTGGTTTATGTAGGGATCCCAACGGTGGTCTCTGTCGAGATCGCCAACAAAGTTGGCGATGCGCCAGTAATATTTCTAGACCACTGAGCTTTACGAAAGCCCATCTGAGGATGCCTTCAGTTAGACCGCGGAAGAATTTTAGTTCGCCGAACTTGTCGGTGACTCGCCAACTAAACCTGTTGCTCGCTTTCATACATCTTTTCAAGAACTTCCTTAGCTTCAACCTGTTCAAACAAAGCACTATTATTTTATCAAGAAAATTAAAAAGCAAGTAATTGTTTTGGGTTGCCTCCCAAATAGCGCCTTAGTTAACGTCATGGCACGACGTAAGTCAATGCGTAAATTGGATTTTTGGGGTTGAACCTAGTGCATCTAGGTGATCCCACTTGTTCATGCAGATGAGGCTGAGAAAGCATGATCTTAGGCATATTTATATGCCTAAGTTGTCAATAATTATCCATAAAGTGCTTAAATAGAGGAATAATCTTGAGTCTATTAGCTTTATTTTTGTTATACTTGTGATGAATGTGCACTTACACATATGATTAGTTGTTTCAGGAACTCTCAAAGGAAGTGGAGTGGAATGAAGAAAGACGGAGCAAAGATGTGCAAGAAAATGGCCAAGGCAAAAACCACCAGTGGCTGGCGCACTGGTTGGCGCGGCGCGCCACTGGTGGTACGTTAGAGAGGAGTTTTTGGCGTGTTGAGAGACGCGACGCGCCAAGGCCCAACATTCAGAGGCACCTCTCAGGCGTCGCGCCAACACTGATGCAGCTGGAGCATGTTTGTGGGGCGATAAGAGGCGCAACATGTCCCTCTTTTACCGACTTTTCCAAGTTTTAAACAGTAAATAAGATTCCTAATTTGAGTAGGATTTGTTCCCAACTTTTCCTACTATTATAAATAGATCCTTAGGGCTCCATAATCATCGTTCGACTTTTGATCTAAGTGTGCAAGAGCAAGGATTTAAGTTTGTAATAGGTTTTTATTCTTTAACTCTTCTATTTTTCAAAAATTACATGAACGATTGTATTTTCTTGTTGTCTAATAGCATGAGTAGCTAAACGCCCTAGTTCTAGGACTGTAGCTACGAATTGATTGTTGACTATTTGAGGTTGTTTGATTAAGTTTCGGTTGTCAATATAAGTTACTTCTATATTCTTGTTTTAGTATTTTATGCATGCGCAACATAAGATAAATTTAGTGTCTAATCTTAAATTCGAGAGATGAGAGATTAGATAGACCAGAGAATATAGAGAGCTTGGTCCATTCATTAGATTGAGGTGATTAATGTTCAGGAGTGACACCCAGACGAACACCTTGCTTGGTTATGAAATAGGATGAAATATAAATGCTCGCCAGTTAGTCTATTTATCCCAGTTCAATGATGTAGTTAGATAGCTAACTGGGGTAGGCGACGAGAGGTGTATAACCCGGATCATACCATCAACCCTATAAACCAGTAACTTGACAACTGAAATTAATTCTACGCTAATAATATGATACATGATATTCAGTATATGCTGCAGCCCTGGAATTGCTTTTAACTTGCTTGAAACATTATATCAAAGTTGTTCACAATTAGTTACTTTTAATTAGTGCATAATTATTAGTAGATAAAAAATAAATCATCACTTCTTGAAAAGGTTATTTTTTACTTTTAGTTGTATAAGTAAGTGAATATAAGTTGATCATAAGTCCCTTGGGAACGATAACTCGTTTCTTTAAGAATCTATATTACTTGTGCGACCACATACACTTGTGTGTATATTGGAGAGCAACAGGTTTTTGGGGGTCCTTAGAAATTGATTTATATTCAATCTTCTTAAATCTACAATTAGAATATTAAGGTATTAATTACTTGATCTTAGCTTGTTTATTGCAGGCACTTGATTTTCAGGTCTGGCTCGAAAGGGAGAACTTGTCTAACCTTACAATGAACCCGAAAGATTTTTACGTCAGAGCAGACAAATAAATCAGGGACGACAAGGAGAATTGAGGTTAGGTCTTTCAAAAAACTTCGATGATGGTAATCAAGAAAATGTGAATAACTCAAAAAACGTGAATAATCCAAGGAGCCCTAATAACCAAGGAGTACCACCTGTCGTAGCCGCAAGACCAATCCATGATATAGCAGTCCCACTCACAGCCAACTTGGCATCTAGTATTAGGAAACCTTCACCGGGGGGTAGATTTG
This sequence comes from Solanum verrucosum, assembly GCF_900185275.1. Lineage (NCBI taxonomy): Eukaryota > Viridiplantae > Streptophyta > Magnoliopsida > Solanales > Solanaceae > Solanum > Solanum verrucosum. The sequence continues at coordinate 467,327 of NW_026020441.1, forward strand.
AACTAAAGCAGAGCATGGTGCAAATCCTCCATACTAATGGGTAATTCACTGGTCTCCCCCATGAGGATCCTCAAATCCATCTTTTCATAGAAATTACCAATACATACATCCCAATTGGAGTCTCATCAGACTATGTAAGGTTGACTTTGTTCCCATACTTATTATTAGGAGCTGTAATACGTTGGTTAGACTTTGAGCCACCAAAATCCATCACTACTTGGGATGATCTAGCGAAGAAGTTCCTGAGTCGATTTTTCCCATCCAAGAAAACCGCGAAGCTGAGGGGTGAGATAATAAGCTTTGTTCAAAAGCAAGGGGAAGACATATACCAAGCATGGGCACATTTCAAACAAATGTTGATTGCTTGCCCACACCACATGTAAACCAATGAGGTACTTGCTCACACTTTCTTTGAAGGTTTAGACTATAATGTTCATTCTCTTCTTGATAGTGCAGCAGGTGGACAGGCCCTATCCATAACGAGTGAAGAGTTTTTCACCTTACTCGATAAACTTTCTGAAGGGAACCAAGGGTATGATGGGAAAATGTCTAGAACCCCAACCCAAAAGGCTGCAGGGATCTTAGATGTAGACCAAGCTACTGCCATAAATGCCAAATTAGATGCAATGCAACATAAAATAACCTTACATTTTAAACAAATGGCTCTAAATCAGGCACTGATAAACGTGGTAAATCAAGCAGCAAATTGGTGTGAGGTATGTGGTAGTGGAACTCATGAAACCGAGCAATGTGAGGTAAACCCGGATTCCATAAATTATGTGGGTAATGCGCAAAGGGGTGGAATGCTACAAAATTATGGTAATACTTACAAATCTAGTTGGAAGAACCACCCTAACTTCTCATGGGGTGGTAACCAAAACTAAAATCAGGCTCAAGGGGTTAACCAATACTGTTCTCAAGGGGCTGGGCAACAATACTACAATTCTAACCAAGGCTCAAATCCTAGTGTACCAAAAGGGGGGATGACCAATGAAGAGCTACTCCAAAAGCTCATGGCTGAAATAGGGACCAAATTAAATGCTAGGATAGATAAGCAGGATGAGAACATTAAAAACATCCAAATGTCCCAGTTGAGTTTAGAGAAACAAGTTGCGCAAGTGGCTAATTCTTTGAACTTGTGTCCCTAAGGTGGGCAGCTCGGTGATATTGAGCCCAACCCAAAGCAATTGCATGTGGTAAGTACTAGAAGTGGGTTGCAATTAGAGGAACTAGCTCCAAAGAAGAGAGACACTGAGGTAAGTAATAAACACAAAAAGTTGGAAGAGGTAGTAAAAAGTTCCAATGTTGAGGTACCCATTCCTCAAAAGAAATTACCACCTCCATTTCCACAAAAGCTAAAAAAGCAAAATGAAGAAGAATGCTTCGGTAAGTTTCTCTCTCCTTAAATAGGTTCACATTAATCTACCTTTGGTTGACATTTTGCAGGGTATCTCGAAGTATGCTAAATACATGAAGGACATTGTGGCTAGCAAGATGAGGCTCACAGAATATGAAACTGTAGCACTTACTGAGGAGTACAACTCAAGGATCCAAAACAAACTGCCCAAAAAGTTAAAAGATCCAGGTAGTTTTACTGTGCAGATTACAATTGGGCAAAGTGTTCATGCCCGGGGGTTGTGTGATTTGGGGGCAAGTATAAATTTGATGCCCTTATCTTTGTATCCAAAACTTAGGTTGGGTAGTCCAAAACGAATCACTGTTATTCTCCAACTTGCTGATAGATCCATTGCTAGGCTAGAGGGGGTGGTAGAAGATGTGTTAGTGAAAGTAGGTTCATTGATTTTTTCGGTAGATTTTGTGGTCTTAGACTTTGAACCCGATTCTGAAGTTCATTTCATTTTAGGACGACCTTTCTTGGCCACGGGTAGGGCATTGCTTGATGTAGCAGCTAGTCAACTAACCATAAGGGCACATGATAAGGTTGAGGTATTTGATGTTTACCGCGCTTTAAAATTACCTTCTATTTATGAAGAGTTGTCTGCTATTACTGTGGTTGATCGCATAGTAGAATCACAAGTAGTTGTGCTCGAAGATCCTTTAGAAAGAGTGCTAGTGGGTCATGAGATAGAGGGAGACACTGAAGCTCAAGAGATTGAATCATGCTTAAATCTAGCACTAGTACACACTCGTAGGAATCAAGTGGAATCACTAGATCGCGAGTTGCCCCCCACCAAAGCCATTAATAAAAGAAACCCCTACGTTGGAACTAAAAACTCTGCCGGCTCACCTAAGGTATGCTTATTTGGGTACTAATGAAACCTTGCTTGTTATACTTTCTGCAGAATTGTCTGACATACAGGTTGATGCGACATTGATGATCTTAAAGCGGAGAAGGAAAATAATTGGATGGCAGATGACTGATATTCATGGGATTAGTTTGGCGTTATGCATGCACAGAATTTACATTGAAGAGGATCACAAACCTAAAGCACAACATCAATGTCGACTAAATCATGTGATGAAAGAAGTGGTAAGAAAGGAAGTCATAAAGTGGCTAGATGCGGGAATTGTGTACCCAATCTCTGATAGTAAGTGGGTAAGTCCAGTACAATGTGTTCCCAAGAAGGGAGGTATGGCAGTGGTAAGGAACGAAAAGAATGAGTTGATTCCTACTAGAACAGTGACCGGGTGGAGAATTTGCATGGATTACCGGAAACTAAATGATGCTACCCGAAAAGATCACTACCCTATTTACTTCATTGATCAAATGCTTGACAGACTAACAGGGCAGGAGTACTATTGTTTCTTAGATAGATATTCTGGTTTCAACCAGATCTTGATTGCACCCGAGGATCAGGAAAAAACCATGTTCACTTGTCCTTATGGCACATATGCTTTCAAGCGCATGCCATTTGGACTTTAATGCACGGGTGACTTTTCAAAGGTGTATGATGGCCATTTTTCATGATATGGTGGAAGACTTTGTTGAAGTGTTTATGGATGCTTTTTCTGTCTTTGGGAAGTCTTTTGAGGTATGTCTCTGAAATCTTGATAAAGTACTTGCTAGATGTGAAGATACTAACTTAGTTCTAAACTTGGAAAAGTGGCATTTTTTGGTAAGAGAGGGAATAGTATTGGGACACAGGGTGTCCAAATCTGGTTTGGAGGTTGATAAGGCTAAAGTAGAAGTTATTGAGAAATTGCCCCCTTCCATTTCTGTAAAAGGTGTGCGTAGTTTTCTTGGTCATGCAGGTTTTTACAGGCGATTCATCAAGGATTTTCCAAGATTGCCAGACCTATGTGCATTCTTTTGGAGAAGGAGGTGAAGTTTGACTTTGATGAGATGTGTTTGAAAGCTTTTGAGATGTTGAAGAGGAACTAAATTGAGGCTCTCATCTTAATTGCTCCTGATTGGGGATTACCATTTGAACTCATGCGTGATGCAAGCGACGTAACAGTGGGTGCAGTGTAGGGACAAAGGAAGAATAAAGTGTTCCACTCAATCTATTATGCAAGCAAAACCCTTGACTCTGCACAAGTTAATTACACAGTGACTGAGAAGGAAATGCCGGCTCTAGTGTTCGCCTTCGACAAGTTCAGATCGTATTTGGTAGGTACTAAAGTGATTGTTTTTACTGACCATGCAACTATTAGGTACCTATTCAACAAAAAAGATGCTAAACCAAGGCTGATTAGATGGATATTGCTTCTCCAAGAATTTGACCTTGAGATCAAAGATATGAAAGGTACTGAGAATCAAATAGCAGATCATTTATCTAGGTTGGAGGATTTTTCACATGTGAATGAAGGTGAGAAAATCCGTGATGAGTTTTCGGATGAAGAATTGATGGCATTAGATATCTCTCAAGTGCCATGGTATGTAGACGTTGTGAATTTGATAGTAAGTGGCGAGTATCCTCCGGGTGCAACCACCCAACAAAAGAAAAAAACTCAATAATGATGCCAAGTTCTAAGGTTCACCAAGTACTCGAGAGTTGTCATGCTAGCCCATATGGAGGTCACTATAGAGGAGAGCGCATTGCTCATGAGGTACTACAATCTGGTTTCTTTTGGCCCTAGTTATTTAAAAATTCTATTGCTTTCGTGAAGGGTTGTGATAAATGCCAAAGGTTGGGTACTATTTCAAGAAGACATGAGATGTCGCTACGTAACATTTTGGAGGTGGAAATCTTTGATGTGTGGGGTATTGACTTCATGGGTCCATTCCCACCATCTAGTGGAAACCAATACATTCTTGTGGCTGTGGATTATGTTAGTAAATGGGTTGAGGCAGTCGCTCTTCCTTTCAACGATTCCAAGGTGGTGATAAAGTTCATAAAGAAGCACATTTTCACTCGCTTTGGCACTTCAACGACAATTATAAGCGATGAATATAAGCATTTCATTAACCATCTTGTCAAAAACCTTCTTGCTAAGTATGGTATTCGTCATAAGGTTGCTACAACTTACCATCCTCAAAAGAGTGGCCAAGTGGAGGTCTCGAATAGAGAAGTGAAGCAAATTTTGCAGAAAACGGTGAATGCGCAGCGGAAAGATTGGTCTGAGAAATTAGATGATGTGTTATGGGCTAATAGGACTGTATATAAGACACCAATAGGGACTTCTCCCTATCACATAGTGTTTGGTAAAGCATGTCATCTTCCGACAGAATTAGAACATCAAGCTTATTGGGCAATTAAGAGGTTGAACTTGGACCCTGAGCTAGCCGGTAAAAAGAGAGTGAATCAGCTGCATGAACTTGAGGAGTTTAGGCTTCACGCATATAAGAATGCCAAGCTTTACAAAGAAAGGACGAAGATGTGGCATGACAATCACATAGTATCTCGTACTTTCAATCCAGGAGATAAGGTACTACTCTTTAACTCTAGACTAAGGTTATTCCCTGGAAAACTAAGGTCAAAGTGGAGTGGTCCTTTCGAAGTGATCAGAATGACACATCATGGGGCTGTTGAACTTAAAGATAAGACTGGCCTTACGTTCTTGGTTAATGGTCAAAAGGTGAAACAATATTTCGGTGAAGATTCGGATCGTGATCGGGAAGCTCTTGCGCTAAATGATGAATGATCCAAGTCGCATCATACGGCGACGTTAAATCAAGCGTTACATGGGAGGCAACCCATGAACAATATGTAATAGATAGGTTGTTCGTGTTTGAAATTTTTGATTTTATTGTTTTAGCTTAGTGTATATTTGTAGAATCTAGGAAGTTCTTTTAGTTTTAGTTAAAATAGGAATTTTCATTATTTGTAACTTAGCTTGTATAAAAAAGATAAAAAAATCTAGAACCGGGAGCATTGTTTGGCGCGCCGCGCCTGGCATCGAACGTCAAAGCGCCTTCTTAGGCGCGTTGAGAGGCGTATCCCACCAGGGTTTGCACGTTAGAGTGTTCTCTCAGGCGCGTTGCCCCTCACAATGACCCACTGCCCAGAATTTGTTTTTAACCGGGTTTTGACCCGGTTCAAACCCAACCCACTCTCCTTAAAACCCCCAAATCCAACATTCTTCCCCTATTCTCCTAAATCCTAGCCGACCCAACCCCTAAAGTCCTTCAAACCGTTCTCCGTTTTTCTTCCCTAACTCTTCTCCTTCCTCCATTAAACTCTCAATTTCTCCATTAAAACTCCTGAAACTTTTCTTCTTACCCACCACCAACTATATATCCTCCAATTCCCTACTTCTTTTCACTTTTACACCATCATTCCCCAAAAAAAAAAAAAATCCTTTTTCCTTCTTCACCTTCACCCACTGCCTAATTTGACCCCCCCTAATTTTTCTAATGTTTTTCCTTTTCTCTAGTTTTCTTTTCTTCATAGGTTACAATGGCACCAAAAGCAAAGAAGGTGGCGGGTTCCAAGCGGAGTAGACATGGAGAAGCTTCCGGGAACCGGTACAAAAATTTGGCAAAAAGGTTGTCCAAAGGTATGGCTAGGAATGGTTCGCATGTCAACAAGAGGCGAAGTATATGGGCGACGAATTTGTGAATGAGGTAAGATTGCAGTCGCAATTTCCTATTATATATCAGACTGTGATTAAGTTAGGGCTGAGGTTTATATTTGACAATCCAGGAGATTGCAATTTGAAATTAGTGAGAGAATTCTATGCTAACTGGCTTACTGAAACGAAGTATAAAACTGTGTCAGTTATGGGGAAAGATGTCAAGTTTTTTGCCCAAATTGTGAATGAGTTGCTACGAACCCCGAATTATGACCCTGATGAGTTTAATAGCTTGAAGAATAAGCTGCCTTATAGGGATATCCGGCATACCTTGTGTGTGGTGGATTCAACTGCTAGGTGGGAGCGCAGTAAGGATACTGGGAGGCATAATACCCTCAATTTGCTAACTTTAATCAAGTTGCTCGGGTGTGGCTGAAGATAGTATGTAGTGTGTTGTTGCCTACAAAACATTTGACTGAGGTGGCAAGGGATAGGGTGGTGTTAGTTTATATGCTGATGAATGGAATGCCCATTAATGTAGGGGCAATCCTGAGGCAAAATATGATGAAATTTAGGAACAATTTGAGGTGGAGATTCTGTTACGGGGGGTTGATCACCCGTTTTCTGAGGGCGAGGGTATCGAAGAGGAAACGATCGACATGACTGTTGCTATCACCCGGATATGACAGGTAAGCTAGTTGATGTGACGAGGACTAAGGCACTTGACTTATCTCATGGACCGATTCTGTCTGCCCAAGAGAGGCAAGCCCGTGACGATAGTGTCATGGCTAGGATGTTTAGGATGACTGAGTTGCAATTGTGGATCGGTGGACGTCCGGTTACTGATGCAAAAATGGAAACAATGGCAGAACGCTATCCTTTGTCTGAGAGTGCAGTGTTTTTGTGCAAGACTGGTCCTGCCTTTGTGGAGCCTTTGGATGATGATGAAGCAACTGCTGATGAGGCTACAGATGATGAGGAGGATGATGATGTGGATGAAGAGACGAATGCCTTGATGGTGTTCGATAACGGTGACGACGAGGCCTAGAGGCCCCAGGGAGTATTTCTAACCTTAGACTTTGTTTTAATTGTGCACTGAGGACAGTGCTTATTTTTAAAGTGTGGGGTGGGGTAATATTCTCTGTTGTATATAGTTGTTTACTGCTTTATCAAGTCTAGTGTTAGTTTGTAGTTTAATTTTTAATTTTTTAAAATTTTATTTTGGGTTCCTCAGCGTTTGTTTGCAGTACTTTTACTGAGGATTGTTCCTTTGAACCGTATAGGATTAGTTTATTGCTTTATTGAGTCTGAGAGTCATCTTAGGAGTGACAGTTCCTAATGATGGATGGATGACGACCGTCTCAAGGGAAAATTAGTCACATAGAGGAGTAGGATAGAAACACCAATCTTGATCTTTTAAAGCTATTTCCGAAAAAGTCAGCCAAACGTCATGGGTAGTCACAAGTGGAAAAGTGCAATAGAGTGTTAAACTTGCAACAAGCATGTGTCCTTAGTTTTGACTCAAAATAAAAATAAATGGGCTTAATTGTGTAATGATACCGTAATGCAAATTATATGAGCATGTTAGTTGATATATCCTTATATGTGTCATGATGCCATGAGTGGTGAGAATTGATTTGTTTTTGCTTAACTTGATGTTTATAACTTGCCTTGTGTGTGTTGAATTAGTAGCTTGTATGACTTAGGGAATGTGATTGAGGCGTTTCTTTGAAATAGCCAATTCTTAAATCTACTTGTATGCCTACCACTGAAATTATCCCTAGTGAAACCTCATTGAGCCTTTAACCTTTTTTATTAATAAATCACATAATAAGCCGAAACCCATTTGTTGATACCAAGTCTTTTGATCCTATGAAAATCCTAAATGCACTATGATTTAAGAATAAGGGTTGAAAATTGCTGGTTGATATAGCCAAGGGTGAAATGCTACATTGTGTGGAAAAGAAAATTCTATTTTGGCCCTGGTCCTTAGTGACAATGTGCACCTCGACTAAAATTGAGGGTGGCTAATTTAGAACTCTGCTCGAAACATTGGCCCTGATCCTATCAAGGATAATGTGTATCATATTCGGATGTTAAAATCTAGAGTTTGGATGGCTAGTGCAAAGGCATGAAAAACAAAGAAAAAAATGATGAAAAAGAAATAAAGGGCAAATATGGAGCAACAAAAGGGGTAAATAGTCATGAAATGTGTACTAGGAGGAAAGAAAAGCTATAATGGAGATTGTTGGCAACATAATGACATGTGCATTAGGGAGGTGTAGTCACTTAGATGATTCCTAAATATTCCATCCCTTACCTTAAGCCGACATTACAACCAAATGAAAGTCCTCTTGATTCCTTGAGAAATATGTGCGAAAGTAATAATACATTATTGGCAAGCTTATGGTATGTTTAGAAAAGCAAGAACTTCTTTTGTGAGGGTGAGTTGATTGTTTGAAAAATAGGCCTTGTTGATATTGCAAATTGCTTGAGTGAAAGGCTTTACTAAACATAAACAAGTGAGGGCATTCATGGCATGTGTAGGATTATCTAATTGGTGTGGTTGTATAAGTTTACATTAGCTCGGAAAAATAATAAAAGGGTCATTCTTTGAGCATGTGTTTTACTTTGTGTAAATGTTGTTAATTGTTGCATCCATTGTGAACTACAAGATCATGATTAAAAATGTTTGGTTGATTTTAAGGTGGGTTGATAAGTCCAAGGGTGGTGAAAAAGAGTTGATATTCTAGAGATTATTTGAGGACAAACAAAAGTTTAAGTGTGGGGTGGTGATCTTAGGCATATTTATATACCTAAGTTGTCAATAATTGCCCATAAAGTGCTTAAATTGAGGAATAATCTTGAGTCTATTAGCTTAATTTTTGTTATACTTGTGATGAATGCACAATACACACATGATTAGCTGTTTCAGGAATTCTCAAAGGAAGTGGAGTTGGAATGAAGAAAGATGGAGCAAAGATGTGCAAGAAAATGGCCAAGGCAAAAACCACAAGTGGCTGGCGCACTAGTTGGCGCAGCGCACCACTGGTGGTACGTCAGACAGAAGTTTGTGGCATGCTGGAAGGCACGACGCGCCAAGGCCCAACATTCAGAGGCGCCTCTCAGGCGTGCTGAAAGGCGCGGCGCGCCAACACTGATGCAGCTGGAGCATGCTCGTGGGGTGATAAGAGGCGCGACACGTCCCTCTTTTGCCGACTTTTCCAAGTTTTAAACATTAAATAGGATTCCTAATTTAAGTAGGATTTGTTCCCAAATTTTCCTACTATTATAAATAGATCCTTAGGGCTCCATAATTGTCGTTCGACTTTTGATTTAAGTATGCAAGAGCAAGAATTCAAGTTTGTAATAGGTTTTTATCCTTTAACTCTTCTATTTTTTGGAAATTACATGAACGATTGCATTTTCTTGTTGTCTAATGAAATGAGTAGGTAAATTCCCTAGTTCTGGGGCTGTAGCTATGGATTGATTGTTGACTATTTGAGGCTGTTGGATCAAGTTTCGGTTGTCAATACAAGTTACTTCTATATTCTTGTTTTAGTATTTTGTGCCTGCGCACCATAAGATAAATTTAGTGTCTAATCTTAAAATCGAGAGATGAGAGATTAGATAGACCAGAGAATATAGAGAGCTCGGTCCACCCATTAGATTGAGGTGATTAGTGTTCAGGAGTGACGCCCAGACGAACACCTTGCTTGGTTATGAAATAGGATGAAATATAAATGCTCGCCAGTTAGTCTATTTATCCCAGTTCAACGATGTAGTTAGATAGCTAACTGGGGTAGGCGACGAGAGGTGTATAACCCGGATCATACCATCAACCCTATAAACCAGTAACTTGACAACTGAAATTAATTCTACGCTAATAATATGATACATGATATTCAGTATATGTTGCAGCCCTGAAATTGCTTTTAACTTGCTTGAAACATTATATCAAAGTTGTTCACAATTAGTTACTTTTAATTAGTGCATAATTATTAGTAGATAAACAATAAATCATCAGTTCTTGAAAAGGTTACTCTTTACTTTTAGTTGTAGAAGTAAGTGAATATAAGTTGATCATAAGTCCCTTGGGAACGATAACTCGTTTCTTTAAGAATCTATATTACTTGCGCGACCACGTACAGTTGCGTGTATATTGGGGAGCAACAAAGCACATGACTTAGGAGAGTTGATTAGCTGGATAGATCTAGAGTGAGAGTTACTCATCTGATTTAGCACTTCTACACTTTCTCTAATCTTTTCTAGCACTCTATCTTGTTCATTTAGCTTATGAAGAATGGTTAATAGCATATCTTCGATACGCTTATTTTCACTGTCCATAAATCCTCTCTGCTCAATCTGTGGTCTGCATTTACTTTGATCTCTGGACACCATCTCCAATTCCTTGATATTGTGAGTCAATTTATCCATCTAACTTAGCAAAATGATCAATTGCTGGTCCTTCTCAGTGTCCTTGTTGATTTTAGTTGCAAGGTCAAGGAATTTGGCTGCGGTTTCATAGGGGTATCTTTCACGGCCACTTGGCATATGTTGGTTCATTATTTCTCTATTTCCGGGACTTAGACCTCTGTAAATGCATTCCACTAGAACTAAATCGGGTATTTCATGAGTTGGGCATTGCATCAATAGTGTTTTAAACCGCAGCCACGACTCATGAAAGGGTTCTCCTTCTGGATGCTTGAAATTTAGGATGTGATCCCTGAGCCTCATCACCTCTGCTGGAAGGTGCTCCATTGGTCCACCTTCTCCATCATGTATACTCATTGTCCTGCCTCAACATGCAAACAACTAGACAAAACTAAAAATTAGGTGAGTAAACTACTACTAACAAGAACAACAATTCTATTAGACTAAAACTTCTCAAATAACACCATTCCCCGGCAGCGACGCCATTTTGATGCTTATCTAGGCTAAGCTTTAAATGGAAATAAGTTCCCTCTCGGGCAACTTACCCCGTTTCAAATGCGTTCCTCTCGGACACCTATTTGCCGCAAGAAGACCAGCCTATGCCTTAACCCACTCACTCTCTCGAGCTGAGTGTTAGTATATGGGACTAGGGCTCACCCTATCGGGCTGAACCTCATGTAGACCCACTCCTTAGGCCATCAGTCTAGTGGTTTTGGTTTCACGACCTCCCTCTCGGGCAAGTCGAAAACACATGGGTGGCTTTGTATTTGCAACTACAAACCCTTTAGATTAAACCACAACCACTAGGTGAAATCACCATTAAAATACATCTAACCTATTAGCAAGCAAGACCCAACAAGAATATCAACCCATATTTGCTAAATCACACCCCAGGAATGGGGGTTTTTAGCCACACATCAAAGAAATAAGAAATTATACCTAACATGATAATGAAATCAACTGGATATAAGAAATTAAACCTTAAATTAAGCAAAGGAAAGTGAATAGAGAAGTCCCACTTCCAACTTGGGGAAGAAGAACTCATTTCTTCAAGTCTCCACAAAACCCTCTCCAAACTTGAGAGAAAAAAATATCAGCTATAGTATGTTCTAAAGTGAAAATAATAATAATAATTTTTCCACACCAAGACTACAATTCTAACTAGTATTTATAGTTTTCATAGATTGTGCTGCGGAGGATTGTTCGGCGACATTAGTCGAGATCGCCGATGAACTCGGCGATCCGCCTTTTGGTCAGCTCATCGCCTTCAGTGTCTTGCATTTAGAATCCTCGCATTCTGGATCATTGGGCGGTATAGTACTGCTTCGCGGAACTGATCGGTGACTCACCGACTGCTCCTTTCCTCGCCTTTTGATCCACTTCCTTCAAGGCTTCGCGTACTGGAACGAAGGGCGGTTCATGTCATTTCGGCGATTCGCCAAGTTGAACTCGGCGATCTGCAGGATTCCATTTCTTGTTCTTTTCAGCCCTATTTGCTCCGTTTTGTGCCTTAGTGTCCATGCTTCCACTAAAACTTCAAATACCTAAAACTTCAGCATTTTAATCAGGTATTGAGATAAAACAAGCATTCAAGGACACTATTTCTATTAAAATAAAACCCTAAATGAGTCCAATTTATGGACTCGTTAGTTACAACTGTGGTGGTTTGTGTGATGATTAACCCAAGATCCTTCAGTAGTCATACTAGCCATGTTAACTCAACAGTTGTAGTTGCTCTGATACCATGTTGTTAGTCATGAATTGATACATAATTCCTTAATAAGAGGAGAAGTTAAGAGGATGAAGAGGGTAGAAAGATAAAAAATTAGTAAACTGATTAGCGCATTATATTCAATCTAATCTCAAATACATTGTGTGTGATCCTTTTATGATGAATCACAACTGACTCATTTACACAGTAGCTGACTAACTGACTTAGTAACTAACTAACAAATTAACTACTTCTTAACAACTAGATAGAAGTAAGTACTAAGCTGCCCTTTCTATATTGATATATTAGGTGATATCAACAATTACACACTAAAGCAACTCTTTTTTGTTGCTGTAGAATTGTAGATTACAAAATGTAAATAGTTTAGATTAGTTCATGATTTATGGTTAGCTTCTTGAAGTGTAGTTAGTAGCAGGTCTAGTTGGATTTTGCTCCCCTCCAGTAGCCAATTTGTCCAGTTCCTCCAATTGGGGGTTAATATTGGTACATGTGTCTCTTAAATTAATGGATGGTTCAGATTTATTTGGTAAAACCATCCATTTTAATCATGTTCAAATATTAACTTCCATCTTTCTTTCTCTCTCCACCACTAGACTCCAAGCCTCTCCTCTCCCTTTAGATCTATCAAAAATTGAAAATTTCAATAAGTTAAAACTCAAATGAGAACAAGCGGGTTCCTCCTGTCTTACTAGATTTGAAGTTTTAGGAGAAATTTTATGCTGAAATTGCTTTCATGGCAGGCTAATAAGTATGGAAGAACGAAAGTTGATATTGGTCCTCTATCTAGTCAATTACAACTCAGAAAAATTTTCTAGGCTTTAAAAAGCTAAAAACATTAGTTTTAATTCATGTAGCAAATTCATAAGTTGAAGCTTGTTTGGAACTACAATAGTGTATTAATTAGGTTTGATATAATTTCTTAAATTTTTCATATTTGAAGAGGAGGACAGAGTTAAAGATGAAAAAATAAATAAAAATTATACTTTGATTGAGATTCATCAATGGAGAAATATTGGTAAAAATCCCATAATTTTACATTTTCTCCAGCAACCAAAAAGTTCCCTTTTCCTTTCTATTCAAGTCAAAAATAGATAAACAAGATAGGACGATACTTCTTCATTTTGACATTTGATTTTGCAAAAGTTAACCTGAGTGTAGTTGCTCTTCTTCCCTTTCTATTATTGATGGCGAATTACTCAATGCAAAAGAAAAAAGTGGGTTGTAAAGGAGAAAAAAATATAATTATTGACTGTAGTTACAAAGGTTGATTTTAGCAAATCAATCTAATCATTCATTAGTTTCATATGGGCTATTGGAGGGGAGCCAAATCTGGTCTAGTCAATGTACTGGAGTAGAGGCGGATCCACATGTATAGTTGGGGGTGCAGGTGCACTCATTAACTTTGGGAAAAAAATCATGTGTATATATGTATATACACATGATAGTGTTTCTTAGAAACTTCTGTCTGTTCTTAGTTGTAATTAGAAGTGCTTGTACCTATTCTCTGATATCCAGATTTGAACTACCATTATTTTGGTAGAAAGCATATACATTAAATTCAGGAAAAGTTGACTAGTTCTTAGAATCACTTTGAATTGTGAAACTGATGATTAATAGATAAGAGAGTCAGCTAGTATGTTGAAGAACTGCAGAACTCCATTGAAGGAGTATGAGAGAAATGAAGAAGAGATCCTACAACTTGCTCAATAAGTAAAGGCAATACTAATACAACTGAGTACATTCTATTTATATAGATCCTACAACTTGCTCAATAAGTAAAGGCAATACTAACAATATGAACGAACTAACTAATGATGACATGGACATATCAACTAATTAGTTAATTAACTAGCTAATTGATATCTCAATACCCCCCCCCCCTAAAGTTGGAGGTGAGACCAACACAACCAACTTGTCCAAAACTACTAAATGTTTGACTCCTGTAAGGGCCTTAGTAAGGATGCCAGACAACTGGTCATGAGTTCAAATGTGATGCAACGAGATAAGACCTTCTTGTAGCTTGGTTCGTACAAAATGACAATCGATCTCAATGTGTTTGGTCCTTTCGTGGAACACAGGATTTCTGGCAATCTGTAAAGGTGATTGACTGTCACGAAAGATAGGAAAAGGTCTGCTTCGAGGAATGGTGAGCTCTTCAAATAGTCTATCTAACCAAACTAGCTCTCCAACCACCTTTCGAAGGGATCTATACTCAGCCTCAGCTGAGAAAAGAGATATAGTTTCCTATTTCTTAGATTTCCAACTTATAGGATTGGTACCAAGCAGTACAATATACCCTGGAATCAAGGCAAGCACCCCAATCTGAATCACAAAAAGCCTGCACATTGTAATCATCAGTAGAAGTCATAAGCAATCCTAAGGTGGGATCTTTCTTGAGATATCTCAACATATGGTATGCATCTTTCATATGTGGTTCTCTGGGGTCTTGCATGAACTGACTAAGGTGCTGAACTCTATAAGCAATATCTAATCTGGTATTGGTTAAAAATTTAAGCTTCCCAACTAATTTTTTGTATGCACTAGGATCAGAAATAGGCTTCCCCTCATTTCCTTTGAGTTTGATTGTCACATCTAGTGGTAAGGTGAGGCTGAAGAGTTCAGAACAATGGTACTCTTTGAGAAGATCAAGAACAAATTTCCTTTGTGAAATAAGCAATCCAACTTCAGTGTAAAAGATTTCCAACCCCAAGAAATAATGCAGTTTCCCCAAATCTTTAATTTTGAACTAATTATGGAGAAAACCTTTAAGAGTATCAATTTCTTCAATATTAGTACCTGTCAGCAGGATATCATCCACATACGCAGCTATGAAGACAGTAGATGGGCCATTCTTTCTATAAAATAGAGAATAGTCATTTAAAGAATGAGTGTATCCCCTGGAACTGAGGGCATCAAACAACTTAGCATACTATTTCCTACTAGCCTGCTTTAGACCATTAGTGACTTATTGAGCTTACAAACCAATCCTTTAGTTTGAATATTTAGGCCTGGTGGAATATCCATGTAAACCTCTTTATCTAACTCCCCATGGATAAAAGGCATTATTCACATCCAATTGATAAATGTTCCAGTGTTTCTTCACAGCAGTGGCAATTAGAGCTCTCACTGTAGTCATCTTAATAACAGGTGAAAAAATCTGTGTAGTCAACTCCATAATGCTGAGTATAACCTTTAACAACTAACCTAGCTTTGTACCTTTCTATGCTACCATCAGCTCTGTGTTGATCTTATATACCCATCTACACCCAATAGATTTCTTTCCAAAGGGTAAAGGCATGATCAGAACCCAAGTATCATTATCATGTAAGGCAGATAGTTCTTGTGTCATAGTTGCCTGCCATACAGGATCCATAGTCGCTACATCATATGAAGCTGGCTCACTTTCATGTGAGATACTCAATATAAGAGACTGACTATCAGAATGCAGAAACTTAGAGGCAATATGATGGTGGTTAGAAAAAGATGCATGTAGTGAATGAGGTGGTAATGTAGTTGTGGAATGAGGTATATTGCATAGGTAATCATCTAGATAAGTTGGTGGTTTATGGATTCTGGTAGACTTTCTAATAGATGTAATACTGTCTGATGAAAGATGAACATATAATGGTGGTAACACAGTTGGAACTGTAGTGTCTGTATGATCATGATCACATTGCATATTTTCAGGGTCAGGACTCACTGAATGTTATCAGAAGGAACAGTTGTAGGAGTAAGATAATAAAAAATAGGAACAGAATCATTTACCACAGGAGTGAGAGGGTGAGATGATTTAGTCATAGAAAAAGGGAAGATTGCCTAATGAAATGTAACATCCCTAGACACATAAATCTTGTTAGAAGCCAGACTTAGTATTATATAACCTTTTGTCCCAAATGGATAACCTACAAACATATGTGGGGGCTGCGCTTGGCGGTTCTATGTGACTTAGGAGTGGTAGGATAACATAGGCAGCCAAAACTTCTCATGTGAGAATATTGAGGCTCTTGATTATACAGTAAAGAAAAAGGGCATTTGTTATGAAGAACAACAGGGGGAAGTCTGTTAATGATGAAGGTTGTTGTAAGTATACATTCTCCCCAATACTTAATAGGTAGTTTGGATTGAAAAAAGAGTGCCCTAGCAGTTTCTAGGAGATATTTGTGTTTTCTTTCTACTACACCATTTTGTTGTGGTGTGTAGTGGCATGATTTTTGGTGAATAATTCCTTTTGATTGAAAAAAGAGGGTGGATTCTTGGTTCACAAATTCTAGGCCATTATTTTTCCTTATGGCTTTTATGGTGGTTTTGAACTGAGTCTCAACCATATTGACAAATGATTTAATAATGTGTAATGCTTTACTCTTGAAGCTCAATAGGTGAGTCCAAGTGGACCTGCTAAAGTCATCAACTAAGGTGATAAAATATCTAAAATTGTCATGGGTTTCCACATGATATGGTCCCCACAAATCCACATGGAGCAGTTCAAAAATCTTGGTAGTTCTACCGGTCTTGGTGGGAAATGGTAATCTATTTTGCCTTGCCATGGGACATATGGTACATGTAAAAGGTTGCTTATGTGAGAACTTCACAGGAATGGATGGTATATTTTTCATTTTTGCAAAAGGAACATGTCCAAGTCTATGGGGCCACAAGAGGTCTGCATTGGTATTAACTTCATGAGACAGATTAAAGGAATGAGACAGACTGGGTATTGAAACAAAATCACTTCCATTATGAGTAGAATTTATTACAGATGGAACAACATGACATGAAGAAGAAACAGTAGACATTTATGGCCTACAACAGTACTATGCAAACTAACATATTGACTTGAGTTTTTCAAAGAAATGTTGGAGCAGCTCTTTTTCAGACAGGCTGAGCAAAGCAGATAAAATCCATCTTGTACTCTACCAATCTCCAGAGGCCTCTTATTGAAGGGCCCTACAGCATACAAGAGGAATTAGAAAAAGAAACAAGGCATTTAGATGAAGTGCTAAAGAATTGATGGAAATCGAGTTATATTTGAAGGATGGAATGAAAAGAACTTTATGCAATGTGATCTTTGATGTAAGTTTTACATTTCCAACTTCAGTTACCTTCACCTTATATCCATTAGGCAAGCTGACTAACAAGGGATATGGCAAGAAAATAATATCAAAAAAATGGTTCTTATTGTAGGTCATGTAATGTGTAGCCCTGAGTCTAGTATCCACAAGTCAGTCTTTGATTTGAAACATCCACATGAAAGTTTGTCAAAATCAACAAATGAGTTACAAGCTATCATACCTGCAAAATTTGCAGCACCATTCACAAGCTGATCTTTAGTAGCTTCTCCTACAGATCCTAACTGAAAGTGTTGCAGCAGATTAAGGAGTTGTCCATACTAATCCTTGGTAAGATTGGGATCAGAATTTGAGGATTCATCAGTGTTTCCTGTGTTAGATTCAATATCTATGCCAAAAGCATTTGCTGCTATCCCTTTTCCCATATCAGACCTGTGAAACTGATTATTGTATTGTCCTTTGATTATTGTTATACTTGTCTTGGTTGTTATAACCATTGTTACCTTGTCCATTCCCAGTGGTACTAGCCTGAGGATAACCATGTAGCTTGTAGCACCTGTCTTTAGTGTGACCAGGTTTCTTACAATGATCACAGAAAGATCTTGGTTTGCCATTGTAGTTATTAGTGGGAGAGAAATTAGTCCTAAACTGCTTCTACTTGAAGGTCCTGATGAGTTAGCATGCATAGAAGAATTCATTGATGCCTCTGCAAACAATTGGTTATTAACTCCCTTTGTTTTTCCTCCTGAACCAACAAAGCAAATGCCTGGGCCATAGATGGCAAGGGATTCATCATCAATATACTACCTCTGATTATAGTATACACCTCACTCAATCCCATAAGAAATTGAATGAGCCTCCTATCTTGCTCTGCCTTATGTATGTTCTCTTTTCCTCCACAGTTGCACACACAACTACATTGATCTTTAGCACTCAGATTGTTCAATTCTTCCCATAGCTTCTTCATCCTAGTTTAATACACAGTCACGTCAAGCACACCTTGACTTAAATCATTGATTTCCTTTTGGATCTGGTACAACTTAGCCCCATTTGTTTGATCATATCTGTCTTCCAACTCCTTCCACAATTCTAAGGCATCACAAACATATTCTACAATATCAACAATTTCTTTTCCAAGAGACTTGAGGATCCAAGATGTGACCATATTGTCACATCTTTCCCACTGTCAAAATTGAGGAGAATTGAGTGTAGGTCTCTTACCCTCACCATTAATGAACCCTAACTTGTTCTTCACAGAGAGGGATCTCATTACACTTCTCCTCCAAGACCTATAACCGATTCCATCAAATACAACCTGAACAAGAGGCAGGCTAGGACCATCAGATGGATGAATGTAAAGAGGATTGCTTACATCGATGACATTACTTCCTGTAGAACTGGTACTGGGGTCTGCAACTTACACCATGGTTGCAAGATCTGATGAATCCTTAAACAATTGCAACTGAGAATCAAATTGACGCTACCGGAAAACAGAGATGACGAATCTAGTAAGAGTAACAAGGCTCTGATACCATGTGAAACTAATGATTAACAGATAAGAGAGTCAGCTAGCTAGTATGCTGTAGAACTCCATTGAAGGAGTATGAGAGAAACGAAGAAGAAACTGCTTTGTTTGTATTGAATCAATTGAATTAACTATTACAGCTGAGTACATTCTATTTATATAGATCCTACAACTTGCTCAATAAGTAAAGGCAATACTGACAATGTGAACAAACTAACTAATGATGACGTGGACATATCAACTAATCAGTTAATTAACTAACTAATTGATATCTCAATATGAATAGTGGGATACGTAGTCAACAATATCTTGAATTTTTCATGAATATTTCAATTTAATGTCACAAGTGTTAGTTTTAGCTTATATTACAGCATAAATAACTTATTTGTGTGCAGGCATGAAATTGTTGGTCTCGTGACAGTAGTTGGCAGTAGTGTCCATAAGTTCAAGGTTGGTGACCGATTGTAGGCTCCTGTCAAACATGTGACATCTGTGAACAGAGCTTGGAGAACTATTGTCCCAAAATGAAATTTACCTACAACTCCACAGACCATGATGGTACAAATACTTATGGTGGTTACTCGGATATGGAGTTAATATGTCAAAAGGTCACTCAACTTTATGAATTTATCTAGCAAAGTCATTAAACTTTATTTTGTATCAAAAAATCACTCAACTTCGGCATTTGTATCAATAAAATCATTCAACTTAAATCTTTGTATCAATAAAATCACTTTTAATTCTAAGCATTTAAGAGTGAATAAATTCATTCTGTCAAATATAGTGCCAGATAACCTGTACAATGAAATTTCCGATTTGACAACTTTTGCAATATAAATATTAATTCCTCCAGAATTGGAGCAATATTATAATTTTTTTTAAGTTAATCCCGTGAATATATTGTTTACGTAAGTTATCTATTAAGTAATCAGCTATTATCACCTTAATTATTGTATGTTGGTTGAAACTTTACCACACTCAGGCAGCTCATGGAATTAATTTTTTTTTTATTTATTTGCTTATGATTAATTAGTTATAAAGAGTTTTTCAAAAAAATAAAGAGACCCCAAAAAGAAATAGAAGATGTTGTGAAGTTCAGCTAAAATGTGTTGGGATTAAAATTAAAAAACAATATATAAGAGCTTTGTTTGGCTTGTTTTGGAGATGATCTTTGTTGATGAAGTTGGGAATGGGATCTCGTCATAGATTGTCAATTTATTAGCTTGAATAGTCCTTAATTAGTATGAATTGAACAATTTTGATTTTCATGTTTGTTAAGAGTTAATACATTGAGTCAGTTCATTAATTTTGACGAGAATTATAAGGGAAAAAAAGAAGGAGGAAGATGAAGGAAATTCACATTTAGAGGTATATTGTGGTAGACAAGTCCAAAAAACAATAAGAGTGATTTTATTGAAATAAAAGTCTAAGCTAAGTGATTTTATTGATACAAAATAAAATTCAATGATTTTACTAGATAAATTTTCAAAGTTGAATGACCTTTTAAAGATATTAACTCCTCGGAAATGATAGTTGCTCATCAGCAGTTAGTTCTTCAATTTCCTGACAACCTACCTTCTGATGCTGGGGCACCTTTATTATGTGCTGGATCACTGTATACAGACCGATGAAGTACTATGGTATGACCGAACCAGGTAAGCATTTGGGTGTTTCTGGATTAGGTGGCCTTGGTCACATTGCTGTGAAAATTGGAAAGGCCTTTGGATTAAAAGTTACTGTCATCAGCACCTCTCCAAAGAAGGAAGATACGGCCATCAAGAAGCTTCGTGCAGATGCTTTCTTTTTAAGTAGTGATCCTTCAAAATTGAAGGTACGTCAATGGAAAAAGAAATGAAAGTAAATAAAAGTTTAAAAATCCTAAACAGTTGATGTTCATTGTGAATGTTTATTGATAACATTGCAACAAAAACTTGGAAATAAAGTTGTTGATGAATAAACTAGAATGTATTGAGTCAGCAGTCCATAACGTAAGCATTTTTACAACAAATATGCATCAATACCAAATTAGTTAAGGTTGACTATATGAATCCTCTGGTAGCTCAATCACAAGTTAGTTGGGGTCCCACTATATAATAAGCATTGTTTGTATATTTAAATTGTAACATTAAGCTTAGTTGCATGTTTTCTGGTTTCCGTTTGCGTTGTAAGTTTAATTTGCATAATTATTTCCAACTATTAATCTTAGCTCACAACTACTAGATCCATCATCTTTCTATCTCATATGTGTCGACTGGCTCAAGGTAAGTTGTTTTATGGACATTTTGTTTTGGTGGTTGTCTATGCAGGCTGCTGCGAATACCATGGATTACATCATTGACACAATTGCTGTGGTTCATCCATTGGCTCCGTTTCTCAGTTGGATGGTAAGCTTGTCACTGTTGGATTGCCTGTAAAGCCACTGGAGCTTCCAATTTCCCCTTTAGTTTTGGGTAAGACACACTGATTTAGAATGAACAACAACAAGATGTTGTCCTTAATTTTCAGCCTTCATAAGTGCAGGATCATACTTAATCTTGCAAATTTGGTTATTGTACTAACAGGTAGGAGGATTGTTGGAGGAAGTTGCATCGGAGGCATGAAGGAGACACAGGAAATGTTGGACTTTTGTGCAAAGCACAACACTACTGCAGATATCGAGCTGATTTCAGTGGACAACATCAATATGGCCATGGAACGATTTGCAAAATCTGATGTCAAGTACCGATTTGTGATTGACATTGCCAACTCTTTATCCTCATCCTGATTCTTCAATGTAATTGTCGCTTCTACTTCCTTTATTACCAAAAACTTGATTTTACAAATCGAGCAACATACGATTGAAACTATATATGTGGCAAGTTGAAATATGACTAGTCAGCTTGCGGTTGTTATATTATTATTAAGACAGTATACCTTTGAGCCTGTGTGTGTTTTCATGGTTCATTAAGCTGTCTCATTTTGCTTTGAATTGATAAGTCCTAGAGATATTAGCAATGAAAAAGCAAGTAACATTGATGTAACAGATTAATACCTTCATCAAAGATGGTGGGATAATGCATAAGTACCTCCCAGCTGAACTGTACCTGAAATCTCATGGCGACATACCTAAACTTAACCAGGGTCTTATTACCCCTAAACTCATTTGTTTCTATATTTTCTTACTCCTTTTGTGTTGATGTGGCACCATACGTGACTACTTTGCTAAGGTGCGTGGGAACATTATTGAGATACTACTAGCCAATAGGAAGGGGCCACATTGGTTGAAATTACTTATGCATTATTCCCAAAGAAGGTGACTGAGTTTTTGAAAACATAAATTTTCCAATAAAAAGAACCTAAAGACCATCAAACTTTGGATGATTAGGGAGGTGCTAACTTTTTTCCAGTTTTGTGCACAAAAAATAATATTGAACTTATCCCGTAGTTCAGTGCTAAAGGCTGTGGTATTTTTGTTGAACACACTTGTCTGATGGATGAGCCATGTCCCAGTGCAGAATTATGGACATTTTGATAATTCAATTTTTAAAATATTTTGGTTCCACTTATATATATACTTACTGTTATTGAAAAATTACAAGATAAAAAAATTACAAGATTACAATTGAAAATAAAAATCTCTTCAGGCTGAGGCGCAGATATCTCGCTCTCTTTGAGGAGATTCAAGCCCACTGCAACAAATGTTTTTCACCGGTCCAGTAGTAGTACTCTTGACTTGTCCCCTCCAAGATACAACAGCCTAATCACAAAGTGTAACTCAACAAACTCTGGACAAGAGTTGAGTCAAAAGCTCCACAAAAAGAACATCTCCCTTCAACTAATAAGAACTCTCTTTTTTTGACTAACTTTTTCACTCTATATTTTTCTTGTGTGTCCTAAACCAAATGAAGACCACCACTATTTATAGTTGAGAAAGTCTAGGAAGATAATGTGGTAGTTAATAGTGAAGGTAAATGACTTTAGGAGTTACATAGATTACAAGGTATAATGGAGGAGTAAAATAATGAAATAAATGTGAGGGGTAACAAATGCACCAACATGCAAATGTTACACTTTGACAATTGTCAACGTTCACCAGAAAGCAGCAAAGTGCATAATGCCTATGGTCATTAACAGAGGCGGACCCACATGCATAGGTGGGGTGCACGTGCACCCGTTAACTTCGGAAAAAAAATGTATATATGCATATATATCTCAAGAAACTGATAAAAAAAGGAAATATACTAAAGAGTGCACCCTAAAACATAAAACTGCTTTGGTCTGCTGGTAGAAGCAAGGAAATCCACCCTTCCAACCCGGTTTCAATTCGGGTTAACATCTTATTTTTTACTGTTTTTTACTCTTTTTATTACAAACTTAAGGGTTTATTTATAACATCAAAATTGATAAATAGGGGGATTCGAACTCATGACCATCTAATAACTATCAATGACTAATCAAATACGACATTTCCATTAATCGTCATTAAAAAATTCGCTATTATCCATTAATCGTCCTTAAAAAATTTGCTATTATGCATTAATCATCATTAAAATATTTGCTATCATCCATTAATCGTCATTGAAAAATTTGCTAATACTAATCAAATACGACATTATCCATTAAGTATCATTAAAAAATTTGCTATTATCCATTAATCGTCATTGAAAAAGACATTATCCATTAATCGTCATTAAAAAATTCGCTATTATTCATTAATCGTCATTGAAAAATTCGCTAATGCTTAAATGAAGATATTATTGGTGCACCCAAACTCTTTAAATCTTTGGTTCGCCTCTGGTCATTAATTGACCACTAAGTAATTAGGCACAAATGCATATAACTCCCACGTCCTCTATTCCATCTTCATTGTGGCAGAATAGCTATTAAGCCTATGACATAATTATGTGAGACAATTTAATAATAAATAAGTATTAAAATGCTGAAAAGACCAACAATCCCCCACTCATTTTAATATTAAATAAGAGAGTCTATCAGTTGAAGGAAGACTACTATGCATAATGAAGGTGTGCTCTGCATTGAACCTCCACTTAGTGAAACAGTAACTTTTACTCCAGAGTCGTAGTGGTCTCATACTTGAAATATGACTGCTTGCGGGAAATAAAATATCACTGCTCACACATAATAATCAAGGTGTTGACATGAGCTTTAAAAGCTAGCACGTTACGGCTTTGTGCTATCCCGGTTTCATGAGTGCTTTGGAGAATAAGCTCAATTCTCATAGAAAGCGACCTACTTCCACACTCAAATAGGTGAAATCTGTTGAGAGTGCTTCTGTAAGTTTAACACTCCACTCATACGGGCTACATATATTCATTAAGAGTTTTATCAACTCAACCCTCACAAATTACTACAGGAAACAATGCACTCACATCAGTGGCGGATCCAGGAATTAAGCTCAGGGGGTTCGAAATTTAAAGAAGAAGCTCATGTGGTAATGTAAGTGCGCGGTGAGCGTAGTAACCCCGACATGCTTTTTGTACAATGTATCTCATTGGTTGATAAAAATTATGTAACATCTCACAACTAGAAAGAACTAGAAGGAAGTTTTAAAATCTGGAAATAGTTATTTTTGGAAAGTATAAGGAAATTTGGAAAATTTTAAGCAAGTTAAAGTGAGTTTCAAACGACCATAACTCCTATATCAGGATGATTTAGGTGTAGTTCCAGATATGGTTGGAAAGCCCTTGGAATTATCTTTCCAACGCCGCCAAGTTTGCGCGATTCCGAGTTCGTACGAGTGAGCTATGCCCTTTGGAAGTTGGGCTGTTGGATTAAGGAAATGTCCAATCCGGAATTTTAAGGGATATTTTAGTCTTTTCATTGCCCTATTATTTTAATCCATTTTTAGGAGTTTAATATGGGTCAAATCAGATTTAGTCAGTTTTAGAAAAATTAGAATTTATGCTAGGGCTTGGAGAAAAGAGAAAGGAGAAGGGGAAGCAAGAACGTTCAAGATTCGTTCACGATTCGTCGAGATTAGCTTGTGGTTTTCGTCGGGGGTGATACCTACAAGGTGTGAGATCACATAGCGTTGGGTTAGTTCACCCACGCGCCAAGAATGTTTAATTCAACATATTTTCGTCCTAAAAAGATTGAGAAAATTGATGTTCTTGATAGTTATTCTTGAATTGATTTCTTTCTTGAATATGAGTTGGGATTAAGGAGTTTCTTGATGATTAAGTGTTGTTTCCTTGAGTTGTTTGGGTTAGAATTTTGTGCATATGATTTGGGTACATGAATCTAAGGTGAATTTGGGAAAAAGAATCAGGTTAAAACGATTTAGGATCAGAAAACGAGTTGAAAAACTCATCAGACACACCTGGGGAGGACCAGGCGCATCGCGCCCCCATAGTGCCAGGAGGCTGGGGTGGCGCGCCTGCAGTGCGCCCAAAACAAGCCCCAGTAAGTTGGGGCCTGGCGCGGCACGCTAGGGACGCTCCCGGATTAGCATTTTTCACCAGTTTTTTGTCGTTTAGCCTATTTAAGTCCTTTTAAAGTGTCCTAACACTTTCCATTGATTCTAACTACTCTAAATGACTTCTAAAAACCTAGAAATCATCCATAAACATGAATCATAACCTTGAATCCATAAATTCAAATTCAACGAAAGTCAAGAGCCAAGTCTAGGAAGTTTTCAGAGTCCTTTCAAGAAGTCTTTTGCAAATGCTTTTAACCTTGTTTTAAGACTTAAAGTTCAGGTTGAGTAAAGAGTAAATAGTATAGATTGAAGTTCATTTCTTCAAAAAGTATATAGGGACTAAGTATTCCCAAAGAGATTTAAAATGTTTTTCACATTTAAATAAGAACGGAAACTGAGATTTCCAAAGAACCTTCGGGCTAGTTTTCAGAAAAGAGTAATAGCTTTCTAATGAAGCAAGAAAGGAAACTGAGATTTTCAAGATAGCCTTTGAGCTATGTTTTTGAGCACTAATCTCAAATCACATAAGAAGTTTTTTTTTAAAAAAAAAACATAAGAGCTAGTATATTTTGGGAGTAGTATTGAGCACCGAATTGGGGGCGAGCATGAGTTCAGATAACTCACGTCTCCATAAAACCATGTAGCCGCCATGGGTAGAAAAGGATCATACTTTTTAGATGAACCCTTTTCACAATAGACTAGTGGATCCACTTAGTAGTTCATGTTCTATACCTTTGGCCGGGTATATGATGCGTTGGCAGCGTGAG
Source organism: Solanum verrucosum (assembly GCF_900185275.1). Lineage (NCBI taxonomy): Eukaryota > Viridiplantae > Streptophyta > Magnoliopsida > Solanales > Solanaceae > Solanum > Solanum verrucosum. The sequence goes on from NW_026020441.1 coordinate 493,182, forward strand.
GTAGATCGTTGTATCATCACCTTAGCTCTTATGTGATGGTTGTCGGTTAGAGAAACTCCCACATAAGTTATTGTATTTTTACATACATTAGTTTATTGTATTTTTACATACATTTCAGAGTTATGTTGTATCCTTGTATATACACAGAGTTGACATCATGTTTTTAAACAACTTTTCTTTATATTGCACTTGTTTTAAACTGTTTTATATTGAAAAGAGTTCAGTTAAGTGTTCATGAGTTAAGAAGAGCCAAGGTAAGTGTTTCTTTCAAATTCTTTTTCAAGCCTATGTTGTTTTAGCATTCCAACTCGCATACTCGTACATTCAATGTACTGATGTCAGTTGGCTTGCATCTTATTATGATGCAGACACAGGTAACTAGGATCAGCATCTGGCGCATCGTTGATCCAGTGAGCAGTTCAGAGTCTGTTGGTGAGCCTCTTTGCATTCCAGAAAATTCATTTTCATTGCTTTCAGTTTTAGTATTAGCTCATTAGGATGTCGTGGGCCTGTCCCGACATCCATCTTAGTTGTTTAGAGGCTTCATAGACAGACAGACAAACAATTAGTTAATTCAGTTGTCTTTACTTTTCATTTCCTATGTTAAAGACTTGAGTTTGCCTTAATGGCCAGTTGAATGTTCTTTTATAACATTCTAGTTACTTCATAAATGTGTATGTGATGAATTAAGTCTTCCGCTGAGTTAGTAAGCCAGGCCAAGGGTTCGCTTGAGGCCAATAATGGTCTTCGAGTGCCAGTCCCGCCCAGGGTGTAGGCTCGGGGAGTGACAAGTTAACACCAAACTAATCAAAGATATTGAGAACAAAGCTTCGTTGATAAAAAAAAATGAGTGGATCAGTTGTATTACATAAGTTAATTTCTAAAACACGTGAAAATTAAAGGATGAAAAAGGAAGCGAGACGGAGAAGAAAAATATTTACCTTAACCCGCTAAATTTATATTACCCTATCGTATCGCATTAAGCATTTCTTCCTACTTTTACCCTGCTCCATTGAACATTCTTAAAATCTCTTGTACTTTTTATACTTTTATTTTGTAATGTTTTACTTTATTTTGCATTTTAAATTTTTTAAAAATTAGTATCCATTCAAACACATATTACTAGAAAAATTATCAAGATTTTCTAAAAGAGTGTAAGTATAGATTTACTAATATTATAATGCATATTCAAAAGATAAATAAATGGCATCGTCATTTTTTTAGATCATGTAGTTTAATTTACTAGGTTAGTCATCACTTGTTGAAAAAAAATGACAAATAAATCAAATAAGTTTAGTTTTCATATCTCTATAATAGAATTGAAAAAATAGAAAAGAAATTCCATGAATTCTATTAAATATATATTATTAAAAGAATTTCGACGATTTTTAGTTTCTTCATTCTATTATATCAAATTTATCTTTATAAATAGAATTCATCATTTTTAAAGAGTTGTACACAAAATTATGTTGAAATAAAATGACTAATAGATATAAGAATAAAAAAAATGTGTCTAATAAATTTAAACAAAAAACAAATAGAAAAAAAATGACATAAAAGAGAAAAAATAATGAAAAAGAGAAAATGATCCAAGCCCAAAAGTTGAGCCTAATTTCATGCATTAAAAAGGGTAAAAAAATAAGGGAAGAGGAATTGCTGCGCATGGGATTCGAACACACGACGTAAAAGCCACTATTGAATCCCTTATCCATTGAGCTAAAGCTTCTCACTTATTTTCAGGGGGTTCATTTTAATATATGTACACAAAAAATCAGAATTGGGCTCTATATATATAACGTAATTTTTCGACCGGGGGTTCGGGTGAACCCCCTAGACACAACCTAGGTCCGCCCCTGACTCATATCATAGGGAGTAAATTAAAAAATAGTGCATTTTTCACAACAAGTCATCATATGATTAGTTTTCCCTTTGAACCTGGTTATAGGATCTTTAGTCCCCAGGTTGGGTTTCCTCATATATGACTCAAGAATTTATAGGCTTCAATCTCACCCCCCTCGATGTGCTCTAGACCTTTTCTCTTGTTAAGATCTTAGTAAGAGGATCTGCAAGATTATCACAAGATTTGACATAATCAACATTAATAGTACCATTTGTCAAATAGGACCTTACATTATTGTGTTTCCTCCTTATAGGTCTGGATTTACCATTGTAATAATGATTTTGAACTCCACCAATCGCAGCGGTGCACTACAATGAATTAAAATAGGAGGAATTGATTTTTCAAAATAAGGTATTTGAAATAATAAATCTCTCAACCAATTCGCTTCCTCACTAGCTGAAGCTAAAGCAATTAGTTTAGCCTCCATGGTAGAGTTAGTAATTATTGTTTGCTTTTTGATTTCCAACAAATAGCACCACCACCCAAAGTATATACATAACCAGTGGTAGAACAGGAATCACCTGATAAAGTGTTCCAATCTGCATCAGAAAAGCCTTCAAGTACAACATGATATTTTTTACGGAAAAGGGCCAAAAATACCCTTGAACTATTTGAAAAGGTTTAAAAATACCCCTCAATCCACCTTTCTAGTCCATTTCTACCCTTAAAACTAAAATCCTTTTTTAAAAAAATTTATTGTTATTATTATATATTACATGTCATTTTCTTATTGGATAAATTAAATTCTAACAAATTTAATTTTCTCCTACCCACCCATTTCAGCCCCATGACCCAAACCCAATTAGTTAATCATAAAAAATAGATAGATGAATTCTCTCTCCCTTAACCCTAAGCCTCTTTCTTCTTCCCACTTTTTTTATTCAAAAATTTCAAGACTATTTCCAATCAAATATATATATGAAAATATATTGGGAAAACATACTATTGAACTATACGTATTATTAGTTTTGTGAGTTTATCACATAATGATCATTTTATTATATTAATGAACATCACTAGTTTTATTTTGGTCATCTTTACATTTATGGGCTCATTTTACAGTCGGTTGTTTTTAGTATTTTATTTTTGAGCCTTTGTCTTGTTAATATTATGATGATTAAATTCACAGGAAAGAAATTTAACTCACTAAAGTAAGAACGCAGACATCAACTTCATTTAATTTCATGGCTCAATTTCATGGCGTTCTGTAGGGAGCTTCTACGCTAATTTCTTATACAGATAACATATAAGAAGATAAAAACTATTTATTTATTGTTGCTTTGTTATATACAATTTCAGGTAGAACACACTAATAAATATGAAAGGGGAAGGACCGTCTTTTATCCTCTCATATGAATAAACTGCACTAGTATATATTGGGTTGATTTGATATTGCCTTCACAGAAGTATCATGTTTTCTCCAATATATTTTCACATATACATTTAATTGAAAATAGTCATGGAATTTTTGAATTAAAAAATCAAGGAAGAAGAAAGAGGCTTAGGGTTAAGGGAGAAAGAATTCATCAATCTATTTTGGAGTTTGGGTCATGGGGCTGAAATGGGTGGGTAGGAGAAAATTAAATGGGTTAGAATTTAATTTATCCAATAAGAAAATGACATGTAATAAATAATAATAATAACAATATTTAAAAAAAAAAAAAAGATGTTAGTTTTAAGGGTAGAAATGGACTAGAAAGGTGGATTGAGGGGTATTTTTAGCCCAATAGGTGGATGCGGGGTATTTTTAAACCTTTTCAAATAGTTCAAGGGCATTTATGGCCCTTTTCCGTATTTTTTATAGAACAAGCCATAATTTTTTGTTCCAATTAAATATCTCATAACTCTTGTTATAGCATGCCAATGTTCATTACCTAGCTTGCTTGTAAACCTGCCAAGTACTCCTACTGCATATGCAATATTAGGCCTAGTGCAATCAGTCACATATCTCAAACTTCCAATTATGCTAGCATATTCATTTTGATTTATTACATTGTTTTCACTTTCAACGGGAAATAAGTGAACACTTGAATCAAAAAGAGTTACAACATGCTTGCAATCTAGAAAGTTATATTTTTTCAAGATTTTCTCAACATAATGTTACTGGTCAAGGAAAATTTCCTCACATGTTCTTGTTATTTTTATTTCAAGAATAAAAAATTTCTCACCAAGATCTTTCATATCAAAATGGCTTCTAAGAATATTTTTAGTTTCATCAATAACATTTATGTTAGAGCCAAAGATCAATAAATCATCAACATATAGGCAAATAATCACATGTGAATTATTCCAAGACTTGTGATATATGCACTTATCACACTCATTTGTTTTAAAATCATTTTCAATCATGCAGAAATCAATTTTTTCATGTCATTGCTTTGGTGTCTGTTTCAAGCCATTTATGGATTTAGTAAGTTTACATATTTTGCTTTCTTGGCCTGCTTCAATAAAATACTCAGGTTGTTCCATATAAATTTCCTCATTTAGGTCTCCATTTAAAAAAAACAGTTTTTACATCCATTTGATGAATTTGCAAATAAAAAATTACAACCATAGCAATTAAAAGTCTTATGGATGTAATTCTTGTTACCGGTGAAAAAGTATAAAAAAATTCTAGGCCTCCTAGTTGTTTAAAGCCTTTTGCAACTAGTTTTGCCTTGTATTTATCAATATGTCCATTCGATTTTAACCTTTTTCTTAAGACCCATTTGTAACCAATAGTTTTACAATCCGTTGGTAAATCAACTAACTTCCAAGTTTTATTCGAAATTAGAGATTCCATTTCATCATTTACAGCCTCTTTCCAAAAAATGGAATCATGTTAAGATAATGTTTCTTTCAAAGTGAGAGGGTCATCTCCGACATTAAACACATAAAAATCAAGACCAAAATCTTTTTCTACTCTAGCTCTTTTACTTCTTCCTTACTCAAAATCATCAATTTTTTTATTTTTTAAAGTGGAAGTAAAAGAACTAGGTAGTGACAAAATATGTTGTTCAATCCTTTGACTCCCACTATTTTTAGAATCAAAAGGAAATTTATTCTCATGAAAAATAGCATCACCTAATTCTATTATAATATTATCTTCAAGATTAAAAAATTTATAGGATGTACTATTTGAAGCATAACCAAGAAAAGCACAAGTAGTAATTTTTTTACCCAAACTCTTAGATATCCCAAACTTGGTTTGTGATCTTTCCACAATTCAAAAGGTGTCAGTTTAGACTTTTTATGAGGCACACAATTCAACACATAACAAGCAGTTAAAATAGTTTCACCCTAAAAATTTAAAGTTGCATGCGACTCAATAAGCATGACATTAGTCAATTCAACCAAAATTCTATTTTTCCTTTCCGCTACACCATTAGATGGAGGAGAATAAGGAGGAGTAGTTTTATGAATTATTCACAATGATCTAACAAAAGAATTAAATTCATTTGACTCACATTCACTACCTCTATCACTTCTAATCATTTTTATTTTTCTTCCGAACTGATTTTCATCCTCATGGAGATAAGTTTAAAATTTTTCAAAAGCATCACTTTTATTTTTCATCAAGTAAAAATATGTAAACTTAGAAAAATCATCAATGAAAGTGATAAAATACCTATTACTTCCACGAGTTAAAATTTCTCCAAGTTCACAAATATCAGTATGAACTAATTCTAGCAAATAAGTTTTTCTTTCAACTTGAAAATGAGGCCTTTTAGTAATTTTGACTCTTCTACAAGCCTCACACTTTTCAAAATTCTTTTAACCATTGGGATTAATCCTAAACTACTCATGATTCCAACATAACGATCATTAATATGACACAAACGAGCATGCCAAAAATTGGTAAAAGAAAGCATATAAACAAAAGTAGAAACTTTATTCATTTCAACATTCAGTTTAAACATCCCATCACAAGCATACCCTTTTCCTACAAAAATACCCTTCTTCACAATTACATATTGATTAGATTCAATAATCTGTTTAAAGCCTGCTTTATTAAGAAGAAAACTAGACATCAAATTTTTCCTCATAGAAGGAGTATAAAGTATATCTTTCAAAATTAATACCCTTCCAAAAGTAAAACACAATTCGACATCTCATGTTCCAAGCAGTTGAGTTGTGTGAGAATCACCAAGTATGATGGTTTTGGGCTCCTCAAAATGTGTATATTTCTTAAATCAGTCTTTGTCATAACAGACATGACAATTTGCACCAGAATCAGTCCACCATCCATCAACACTCTCAACCATGTTTATGTCGGTAATCACCACCACAAAAGGTTCTTCGATAACGTTTGTCTGAGGGTTAGGACCACATTTCTGAATCTGCAAAATCGAGCAATATGTCCACTCTTGCCACAAACAAAGCACGATCCCTTATCTTGAACTTGTTGATTTTGTTCTTGGCTATTTTCACCATTATTTTTCTTGGGAGGTCTACCATTATTTTTCTTGAATTTTTTCTTCTTAGGCTTCAAAGAAGTATTTTTGTGAGATTCAGGAGTAGCATATTTGAAGTAATTAAATTTACCTTCGTTGTGATGTTGCTCTCTTCTGTTTGTAAAAGTGCATCTTGGCCTCTTGCCTCCTCTTCCATACAAATTTTCATTATCAAGGTTTCAAGAGAGGTTTCCTTTTGTTTGTGGCGCTTAGTTTTTTGAAATTCCGTCCAAGAAGGTGGAAGTCTATCTACTATACCACAAACAATAAGGTTGTCTCTAAGTTTTACCTACTCGGACCTAAGCTCTCCAACAATCATTATAAAGTTTTGAGCTTGGTCTACCACTGATTTGTTGTCCACTAGGGGTGGCAAATGGGTGGTTTGGATCGGATTTGGATGGATTGAATATGGATTGAGTTAAAATGGACTGGATCACAATCCACCCATATAAAATATGGGTAAATATGGATTTGGTCAAATATGATTTGGGTAAAATGGTTGTAACCCACTTTAATCTCTTAAATCAAAAAAATATTAAATCAAAGCTAAGTTGTTAATACCTCAACCCCTACCATCCATCCTACCCCTACCACCCCACCCCTATACCCCACCACAACCTCCCTCACCCCAAAAAAAAATTAAAAGACTTTTTTTTTGACAAAAATAAAATAAACTTGGCAACCCCTACCCCCAACCCCCAAAAAAATTTTGAAAAACTTTTTTCCGAAAAATAAAATTTTTTTTTTTTGCCAACCCTAACCCCCCCACCCACACACCTTCCACCCAACCTACCCCTAATTTTTTTTTTCAAAAATAATTTACCCCTCTGCCACCCCCTTACTCTCCACCCAACCTAACCCTATTTTATTTTTATTTTTTAAAAAAATATATGTTTTTCAAAAAAAAAAAAAAATCCCATCTGCCCTCCTCCCCTTCTCAGCCCCACCCACCCTCCAATTTTTTTGAAAAATAAATTAATATTTTTGAAAATTAAAATTATTATTATAATTTTTTATTTTTTAGCACAATTTAGAATTTTGAGTAGAAGTGAGTGATCTATTATGGGTTTATATGGATACCCATTTTGACCATATTTGTAGGAGCTCTTAAAATAGCTTGAAGCCCATATTTACCCAATTAAAATATGAGTGATCCAAGTCATTAAATATGGATTAAAATGGACTCATTTCATTAATATGGGCTGAAATTGTCACTCCTATTGTCCACCATTTGGAAACGAAAAAATCTACTAGCCGCATATTTTTATGCTCCAGCATCTTCGATATCATACTTACTCTGCAATGCTTTCCAAATTTTCTTTGCACAAGAGTAAGTTATATCAACATAATAATAAAAATTATCAGATAGACAATTAAGAATTTAATACCGACACTTATACGAATCACCATCGTACTTTTTCACTTTCTCTAGATGAGTTATAGTTTCATCATTATTCATAGAGGTGATGTCAACTTTATTAGGATTCTTCTCAGTTAACACATAAGAAACATTGAGAAAACTTAAGTAGAAAAATACTTCACCCTTCCATCTCTTGAAATGGTGACCATTGAACTGAAATGGCTTGTTAAGGTCTCTCATCTTGACATCTGTGGTTTTTCCAATTGTAGCCATTATGAATCTCCTTAAAATTGTTAGTGAAAAATTACAAGATTACAATTAAAAATAAAAATAAAGAAATAAAAGTCTCTTAAGGCTGATGCACAGATATCTCGCTCTCTTTAAAGAGATTCAAGCCCACTACAACAAATGTTTTTCACCGGTCCAGTAGTAGTACCCTTGACTTGTCCCCTCCAGGATACAACAACCTAATCATAAAGTGTAACTCAACAAACTCTAGACAAGAGTTGAGTCCAAAGCTCCACAAAAAGAACACCTCCCTTCAACTAATAGGAACTCACTTTTTTTGACTTTCTTTTTCACTCTATATTTTTCTTGTGTGTCCTAAACCAATTGAAGACCACCACTATTTATAGTTGAGAAAGTTTAGAAAGATAATGTGGTAATTAATAGTGAAGGTAAATGATCTTAGGAGTTACATAGGTTACAAGGTATAATGGAGGAGTAAAATAATGAAATAAAGGTGAGGGGTAACAAATGCACCAACGTGCAAATGTTACACTTAGACAATTGCCAACGTTCACCAGAAAGCAGCAAACTGCATAATGCCTGTGGTCATTAATTGACCACTAAGTAATTAGGCACAAATGCATATAAATCCCACGTCCTCTATTCCATCTTCATTGTGGCAGAATGACTATTAAGCCTATGGCATAGTTATGTGAGACAATTTAATAATAAATAATTATTAAAATGCTCAAAAGACCAACACTTACTATTTACTAATTTAATAGAAGTTTTTTTTTTCGTTTTATGTGAAGGAAAAATGACAATTAATTTATGATTACTATTTAATATTTGAGTAATACAATATTTTATAACTTTTTATTTAGTATAGGGGTAAAATGGCAATCTAATTTCAAATTTTGGAGCTTTTCACTTTTAATAATAATAATAAATAATAATAATAATAATAATTATTATTATTATTATTATTATTTATTATTTATTATTTATTATTTATTATTTATTGATGATAATATGATGATAAGTTAGGAAAATGAAGAGGTGTATGTATGAGTTGATTTTAATGGAAAAATATATTTTTAAATGATTTTAAGAAAATAAATTAATAGGTAAGGTGTATTTTTGCAATTCAACCTTTGACTTAGATTCTTCCTACTTTTAATAATATACTAGTCATGGCACGTGTGTCCCATGCTAAATTGTGTGAGTTGTTATATATATATATATATATATATATAGGGGTGTTCACGGGTCGGTTTAGATCGGTTATTGGTCAAAACCAAAATCAAACCAACTTAATCGGTTTTAAAATTATCAAAACCAAACCAAACCAAATATAATATACATTTATCGGTTTGCTGGTTATCAGTTTCAGTTTGGTTTGGTTCGGTTATTCGGTTATTAACCATACACAAAATAAAAGAAACAATTCATTCAAAATGTGAAAAAAGTGATAACAATCCATTCAAAATAAAAAATAGTTAGAATGACTTAAATTACCGAAATTTTGATCATTGAATTTACTATCAATAAAGCTTTAAAATTCACTATATTGGCCTAGAAGGAAGAGACCATAACATTTTCAGTCCCACAAAGATTGTCATAGACACTCATATACATGAAATCAATAAGTGTAATGACCCTCCTGGTCATTTCTGTGTCTTGCCTTCTATGTGTCGTTTAGAGCGTTCCTGTAGCAACCCCAAGACATTTATGACTTGCTGGGATTGACGGTTCAGTCACCTAGTCGTTCGTTTGGTCTTGGTGCGAGTTTTTGTGTTTTGGAACTTATTAACCTTGAACGATCATTTTCGATCAAAAGTTCAAGAAGATGACCTCAGAATAGAATTATGACAGTTCCATCAGCTCCGGAATGGCCAAATTAGGGTAGTAGCATAGTTGGCACAAGTATCGATGCCTTCGATGTGAATTTGGATCATTAGGTGTTTTAGCCTTTGAAATTTGGCATAAGCTTGACTTTGGTCAACATTCTTGGAAAATGCGCTCAGATGAAAATTCCATCAGCGCGGTTAGCTCCGGAATGTCAAGTTTGGTCTAGATTGACCCTTCTTTTGTGTCTGGAGGTTTTCGATATCTTTCCGAGCCCTTTTGTGGGTTTTGACTTAAAATGACTTTTGGAAGTGGGACCCACTTTTTATCGAAATGACCTCTGATGGAAATTTTGACTGCGCCGTTGAGTCTGGAATATCGAATTTGGTATGGTTGCATATCTCGTTTGCGTACACGGGGTTCCGAACGAGTTCGGAGCACTCCGTCGGAGTTTTAGAATTTTGGAAATGTTTTTTGCAGCAATCTGCAATTTATTGCAAAAAAACCAGCAACATTTCCAAACTTCAAACTCTCATAACTCTCTCATCTCTCAACCGATTTGGGCGATTCAAAAGGAAAAGTTGTGAGATTTTTCGAGGACAACACGTTGGTGAGCTTGGATAGTGATTTGGGGGTCCTCGTTTGAGGTAATTTTCGTAAAATACCTGCTGCCACACCCTTTTTGTGAACTTGATTTTGGGAATTTTTGAGACTTGATATTTCAGTCATTTTAGATCCGATTTCGATGATTCTTGGGGCTATCTTGAGTGGTTTTTCAAGGAGAATGTGTTGGCGTGGTTAGATTTCGTATTTAACTTTTTTTTGGAGGTAAAAAGTTGTGTTTTAGCTGCTGTCTTAGCTCATTTCGAGCTCAATTTTTTTGGGAAAATTTAGAAGGTGATTTCGTGGTCATTTTAGGTGCGAATCTGGTGATTCAAAAGCCTAGATCGTGGGGTTTTTCGTGAGTATCATCATGGTGTGATTGGTTTCAGCATCTTGATCCTCGTTTCTGATATTTTCTTGTAAATAACTGTTGCTATTGTTGTTCCGTTTTAGTGTAATTTGAGTTTTGGTTGCATGTTGATAGTGTGTTGTTCCCGAGCCCCGAATTGTGTCCCATTTTGGGATATGAGCTGGGGGAAACTGGTTAGGACCCACTTTTGGGGTTAATTCCAGAATTTGCAGCGCGGGTCCCACAATTCCCATTTTGACTCCAAAATTGACCCGTCTCCGTTTGTTGTGATTTTGGTGTCTAAACGACCGTATTAATGTTGTGACTCTATTTTTGATAGCGAGGCAGCGTTTCGAGACCGTTCGAAAAGGAAAAGCTCCGAAGAAGTGATTTTGGAGCGCGTGTGATCGGCCTACAGGTAGGCTACGGTTTCCCTCTGTTAGATTGAGCTCGAGAATGTGAATGCATGTTGATTAGTTGGGATTTGGGTTGGGTAGTTATTGAATCCTGCATAGAGGTTAAGAAATCATGTTTTCGGTCTATTTCGAGAATTATCGGGTTACTGTGAGCATGCTTTGTGTTATTAATGGACCCTCCTCGCTATGTGGAGTGCTTGCATGCTTAATTATTGTCTATTTGAAGCATGTTGGGCCTTAGTTTAGGTTTGACTAGGGTTTGCTTTAGAAATACATGATTCAGATCCGATAGGCCTTAGTTTTGTCCCGACGTCGCTCGGCCGGCTTAGATCCCTGTAGACTGGTGTAGCAGACTTGAGTCTGATAGTTTGGGCCTTAGTTAGGCGATACTCTTTCTCCGACTACAGTTATCCTTATTTTCCCCGATGTTACAGCTTTACGAGTTACATCGGCGACACTAGTTTTGCTTCACGATTTGAATTTGGATTTTCGATTTGGTTACAAGGACTTACATTGATTGGCTAAGTGTAGATGGCGTTTCACGAACATTTATGAGTATGGATCGATTGAGACTCTTTCAGCAGCTACATTGGCACCTTTATAGAGCATCCGGTTAGAGTTCCGGCCTCTATTGCCCAGATACTTATATAGAGCATCCGGTTTAAGGTCCGGCCTCTATTGCCCAGATACTTATATAAAGCATCCGGTTAGAGTTCTGGCCTCTATTGACCAGATACTTATATAGAGCATCCGGTTAGAGTTCCGACCTCATATACTTGATACTTGTGATTGGTTACTTAGGTACTTCTGGTGAGCATCCGGTTCGAGGTCCGGCCTTCGTACTGTCAGATTCTACTAATTGGGGTTGAGGTTTTGGTTCGTGTTCTCCATTCTTGGGTTCTCATATGCAATTCTCTTTAGTTATAGTTATTCTGTGTACTCGTCGGGCTTATGGGGGTCCGTTCGGGTTTTTATTTAACTTGCGCACGAGTGTACCTTCTGGGCTTATGGGGGTCCAGTTAGGTGTAGTTAGCTTATAGATTACTTTAGTTAGTTCTTTCTACACTCGTGTGCATTCCATTGTTAGTTAGATTTTAGTTCTTGACTTCGGTTTGTGTTATTCCTTCTTTTCATATTGTCTTTACTTTTCAAGTTTAGTCGGCCTATGATGCCTACTGGGTACCTGTTGTTTTGGTACTCATGCTACGCTCTGCATCTGTTTCGTGATGCAGGTCCAGGCACTAGTAGCCAACGTTGATCAAGCTTGGAGCAGACTGATCCGGAGACGGGAGTGAGCACACGGCGTTTTGTACTATTTCAGTCTCCATCTGTATATATAGACTTGTCTTTTACCTTTCAAGACAGTCCAATCTCTGTTGTCCACTTTTGGGACTTGTACTCATTTTGTAGTAGCTCTGTACTAGTGACTTCCAGGTTCTGGGAGGGATCTTTATTTGTATTTATGTTTTGGTTTGCTTCTGCCTATGTATGTTGTTATCTTAAATTTTTGCTTACTCTTGTTTAGCCTCTGCCCTCAAAACCATTACTTGTTGTTCCGGGTTACGGGTTGGCTTACCTACTGGTGGGTTATAGTAGGTGTCATCATGATTCGAGGAATCAGGTTGTGACAATAAGATAAATGTTTTCACCTTGGGGATTCTTGCTTTCAATAAATAAAGTATAAAGAAATTTTAATGAAAACATATATAAGATCTTTAAAATTGTTTATAAAAACAATATATTAAGTATGTATATTAATAAATTATGTGTATATAATTCATCGGTTCGGTTCGGTTATTTCTTCATTTTTTTTGAATAAAACCATAACCAAACCAAATACTACCGGTTTCAAAAATCTAAAACCAAACCAAACCAAACTCAAATAAAATCAGTTTTATTTTATCGGTTTGGATCGATTTTTATCCAAACCATGAACACCCCTATATATATACATGAACATGTATGTTGCCCATGTATCTCATGCTTAATTAGTACAAGAACTTTGAAAATATTATAATTAGTGTGTGATAAGTTGCACAAAAATTGAAGAGAAATATACAAGCTAAAATCAATAACTTCAATTATGCAATTCCTATAATATTTCAAGTATTCAATTTGATAAAAGTTTCTTTTGTTTAATATGGCATAACTCATAATTTAAATGTCAAATGTGATTTCAAAATATTTCTTTTCTTAAGTTTTTCATCTTCTTTTTAAGAAATTGTAGTCTCAACCTTTTCACATTTGCATACGTATTAAGAAGTTGTTGTTGAATGAGAGTAGTGTTTTGCAAAAGTTATATTGAAATTTGATCAATCTATGTCTTCCTTAAGATGGCTAGTAGATGATCATTGTGCGAAAACTTGCATTGTAATTGAAGAGAAAATATACAAGCTCAAACCAATGAATGGTGAGTCAATTCAAACAAGATTATTAACAGTAGAAGGTACATCATGCTGAAATATTATTATGAAGTAATATTCGAACAATTTTAATTATGTATTTTTTTAATATATCAAGTATTCAACTTGATAGATTTTTTTTTTAATATGTCATTAAGTGTCGCTTATTGGTTCAAAATATTTCATGCTCTAAATTTTTTGCCTTCTTTCTAAAAAATTGTAGCCTCCACCTTATTACAATCACAAACAGGTCAAGAAGTTGTTATCGAATGTGAATTGTGCTTTGTAAAAATTGCACATAAATTCGATCAACACATACCTTTCTTATGATAGCTAGTGGTTCATTGTCAATTTTTTTGGTGTACACCTACAAAATAAATAGTTATTATTAGTGATAAAAATAATAATTGTTCAAATATCTAATCGATGTATATAAATCATAATTATTATAGGTACGTACCCCTTGCCCAATTCAAAATTATTAGTTAAATTATGTAAATTGATTCTTAACCAAAATTTACACAAACAAGAACATACAGTTTCATGATACTCCAAGAAGTTATAATTAAAAAGAATGTAATCTTACATGATTTGATATTTTCATGACAAATTTCTATGTTGCAAGAGGTGAAATAACTATGATACAAACGTTTGCGTACCCAAGTAAGATGAACTTTCAACTAATCAAAAAACATACATGAATAAGTCAAATTAAAGACAATAACTTTTAATGTGAATAGAAAAAAAAGAGCACATAAGCTGAAGTAGAAAAGAGAGATACAAACACAAAATGAATATGAAAAAATGTCGTCTACACAAAGTAGGATTGATAATCTAATAATTTGATGAATTGGAATAGTTATCTTGTGATTTTTCACTATATATACACAATATATAGCATTTAGTAAATGAATATATATATTGTATGATTTGATCAAAAGAATTACTCCACATTGAATATACCAAGTAACTTTTCCAATTCTCCATATGTTTATTACTACAAAGAAATGTTTTACTTTTTGCATTAGCATTTATAGAAATTGGATACTCATAACTCCATGTCTTTTAATTTATCTAGGTCATTCATTTGCTATATTATTATTTATTTATATTTATTAGAAGATAGACTTACGTTTAGAAAGAAAAAAAACATAAATAGGAGTTAAATAAATGACAAAATATTAATGGGTTTTTTCGTGTATATATATTCAATAGTCTAATGCATTGAACTAAGTGTATATTTATATTCTTGTAGGAATAATATTTGATTGAAGGATATTAATGTCATTCAATATTCTATGGACATTTTGATAATTTAATTTTTAAAATATTTTGATTCCACTTATATATATATGCTTAATATATTTACTAATTTAATAGAAGTTCTATTTCTCTTTTTTATGTGAAGGAAAATGACAAATTAATTTATGATTGTTATTTAATATTTAATTATTAAAATATTTAATAAATTTTTTATTTAGTATAGGAGTAAAATGGTAATCCAACTTTAAATTTTTGAGCTTTCTACTTTTAATAAATTATTATTATTATTATTATTTATTATTTATTGTTTATTTATGATCATAAGATGATAAGTTAGGAAAATGAAGAGGTGTATTTATGAAGTTGATTTTAAATGGAAAAATATATTTTTAGAATGATTTTAAGAAAATAAATCAATAGAGTAAGGGGTATTTTCGTAATTCAACTTTTGACTTAGATTGTTTCCACTTTTAATAATACTAGTTTCTGGACACGTGTGTCCCATGCAATATTTTATAAATTTGTTAGGACGATTAGAATTCAATGAAAACATGTGTGTAATGAATATTAAAATGCAACAATCTCAAATAAATGTTATGATAATAATTTTTTTTTATAGAAAATTAAATTTAAGAAGGCTAATAGAGAAAAATATAAAAAATAAACATAGAAGAAAAAAATAGCATACGCATCCTTCTTAAGACTTTAATCATAACAATATATAAATAGAAAAAAGAAACGCAAAATCGGTACATAATTTTCATAGTTTTGTCGACGTCTACGTGCCCTTTACGCCCAGTCATTCCGAAGAACACTTGCCCCCCCCGTCTTACCGCGGCTGCTGGCACGGAGTTAGCCGAGGCTTCTTCCTCGAGTCCTGTCATGATCGCGCAAAAGACTTCTCCATCGAGTCAAACTAAAGCATGAATCAAAGAGAAAAATCACTTCATTTTCGTAAAGTGATAAATAATCAGACTAAGGTAGATATATCATATACTTTAGATGTTGATGGCTTCACTACTTTAAATATAAAATGAAAAGGATAATTTTGGATGTGAGTTTCATGAAACAAAAGATGAATTTAAATAGATAAAAATAGAGGAATACCAAAAGATATCTTAAAGTTTTAAATTAAATATTTGAAGGTTATGATTATGAAAAGCATGAAAGTCATGGATATTAAGCATGACAATTGAAATAGGTAATTAGATATAAATTATGAAGGCAAATATTTATAATAAATAAAGAAGAAAAAGATTTAATTTGGGTTAGTCAAACTTGTCATCAATTTAAATTTCAACACTTCTTTATGACCCTCCACGAGAGAAACTCAATTCTCTTGTGCTACTACAAAATTACATTTTACGCCCCAATAATCTTAATCATTAATTAGAAAATGATTTAACTTGAATTAGTCAAACTTGTCATCAGTTTAAATTTCAACACTTATTTATCATCCTACACTCAATTCTCTCAGTCTCTCATGTTCCTACTTAGACCGAGAGAAATGGCAAAAAGAGGAGAGAATGAGCAGGCACAAAAAGCTTTTGGGTGGGCTGCCAGGGACCCCTCTGGAATTCTCTCTCCCTTCCATTTCTCCCGCAGGCACCTTCTTCATTATAGGTTGACTACAATATCGCATCCCTTTAGAATACAGTTCTTTGAATTTAATGAGTATAAACATGCATGTCTAGCATATCAGCGGTAGGCACTGAATGTTTTTCATCGGTAAACTTTTGCATACGAAGTGTGTTAAGCTAAAAAATACCCATGCTTTGAAGTTCTCTCCAGAGAATTTTTTCGACTTTTCCGTCTGTGGCACAAAAGTTCGATTTGGTGCCGCAACAGTCACATATGTAGTTGTGCTTTCAATTGCCATTTTTTCATTGTGAAAATTGACAAACTGATTCAGTAAGCAATAAACAAAGTTGCAAACTTGTCACAACAACAACGACGAAGTTTTTAGATTTTTCAAATCGTTGTTCAAGTATGAACTTTAATATTCCAACAAATTTTTATATTCTTCGAGTTGATAGATTAATTCACACTTAATATTTAACAAATTGATGAAATTTTTATATTCTTTGGATCAAATACACAGTCTGATTCTTTTGGTAAAGTTTTTATATTTTTCAAATAAAAAAAGGAGTACAAAATTAGAAGATTATTAGTCTCCAAAAAACCAGACACCATTAAATTTCAAAAGGAGTAGAAAACCATAAATATTTTAGTTTCCAAACAATAATACACATTACTAATAATAAAAAACAATTTCTTTAAGATTGTTATCTAATCTATATTACCAAAATATTTAGAACAACAACTTTACATAAAATTCGTAAAAAATAACAAAGTTTAAAGTTCAAAGATTGTACGAAATTTAAATGGTTTTGAACTTTTTAATTTAGTTGATTATTAATATGAGAAATGCTAGATTATCGACTTACATATCCAAACAAAACTTTAATTTTATGGGAATGTCAATTATTTTGTTATCAAAGGAGTGGATTTTTTTCCTTAGCACTGGTGCAAATATGGAAAAAAACTTATAGTGGAAAGGAGTGGGGATTCACAGAATGTATTCCATTTCTCAGAATTGCCTTTCAAAAAGTGGGGCAAGCAGTGTGTTATTACAAGTTCCTTCGCCACAGACAGAGGACACAGAGATTTTGAGAAATGGCGAAAAGAGCAGAGAATGAGCAGGCACAAAAAGCTTTTGGCTGGGCTGCCAGGGACCCTTCCGGAATTCTATCTCCCTTCCATTTCTCCCGCAGGTATCTTCTTCATTATAGCTTGCCTGAATCGCAACCCATTAGAATGAGTATAAACATGCATGTTGTATTCGCTTTGGAGCTATTACATTTTTTTTTTTAAAATAAATAAATTATTTTATACAAAAAGCCAATTGTTTTAACTCTTTGATTTATGACCAAAAGAAATGAAAATTGTGAATTTTTTATATATGTTTTTCTGTTTGAATTGATGGCAGAGAAAGTGGTGATGATGATGTTACAGTGAAGATACTTTATTGTGGAGTATGTCACTCAGATTTGCATATTTTGAAGAATGAATGGGGATTCACAAAATACCCCATTCTCCCTGGGTAACACCACTTCAATTTCATGTTAAAATATCAGCAATTGTCTTCAAAACTATGCTTAGTTTTAGTTCTCTTTCAAATGTTTTGTACTTTTTTTTTTTTTGTACATATATACGAGTCATACAAAATTATTTAAGTTATAATCTAACAGACACGGGAGAAGAGTAGAATTTAATCATAAAGTTCTCTTTAATCCTGTTTCTTTTTTATCCTCATGAAACCTGAAAGACATAGTTGCAGTGCGGATCCGAAAGCAATTGATAATCACAAGGAGTAGGTGAATTTAGTTAGATACCTAATAACATTGTTCACCATTAAGTGTAGTTAGTAGCAGGTCTAGTCAATGTACTGGAGCTAATCCTTTTGGAACTGATTGCATCCAGGGGATGCCTATCAATGAAATCATTACACATTAGAGCGACATCAGATTTCAGGTGCAATGGATATTATCCCTCCAATCTTAACTGCAATCTCGAGTTTGAACCCTGGGAATGAAAAAACACCTAGTAGGGAGAAGTTCCCCTTTAATGAATCCAGATTAGTTGAGGCCCCAAAGATTTACTGGGCACTGAAATTTGACAAAATGATTTCAGGTTTACTTCATTACAAGTTCACTGTTACTAAATAGTGTTTGTTAGAAATTTCTGTCTGTTCTTAGTCCTAGTTAGAAGTGCTTCTGCCTGTTCTCTGGTATCCAGATTTGAATCACACATTATCAAATCACCATTACATGAAATTCAGGAAAAATTGACTAGATGAACACTAGCATGTTACATTTTGGTTCTTCAATCAATGGTTTACCAGTTTTAGAATCACTCTGAATAGTACGATAGGTAGTCAACAATATATTGAATCTTTCCAACTTAATGTCAGAAGTATTAGTTTTAGCTTATATTACAGCATAAATAACCTATTTGTGTGCAGGCATGAAATTGTTGGTCTCGTGACAGCAGTTGGCAGTAGTGTCCATAAGTTCAAGGTTGGTGACCGAGTTGGAGTTGGGGTGATTGTAGGCTCCTGTCAAACATGTGACATCTGTGAACAGAGCTTGGAGAACTATTGTCCCAAAGTGATATTTACCTACAACTCCACAGACCCTGATGGTACAAATACCTATGGCGGTTACTCTGATATGATAGTTGTTCATCAGCGCTTTGTTCTTCAATTTCCTGACAACCTACCATCTGATGCTGGGGCACCTTTATTATGTGCTGGAATCACTGTATACAGCCCGATGAAGTACTATGGTATGACCGAACCAGGCAAACATTTGGGTGTTGCTGGATTGAGTGACCTTGGTCACATTGCTGTGAAGATTGGAAAGGCTTTTGGGTTAAAAGTTACTGTCATCAGCACCTCTCCAAAGAAGGAAGATGAGGCCATCAAGAAGCTTGGTGCGGATACTTTCGTTTTAAGTAGCGATCCTGCAAAATTGAAGGTACGTAAGTGGAAAAAGAAATGAAAGTAAAGAAAAGTTTTAAAATCCTAAACAAATGCATCCTCAGGTAGCTCAATCACAAGTTAGTTGAGGTTCCACTATATAGTAAGCATTGTTTGTATATTTAATTGTAACATTAAGCTTAGTTGCTTGTTTTCTGGTTTCCGTTTGCGTTGTAAGTTTAATTTGCATAATTATTTCCAACTATTAATCTTAGATCCCTCGTTTTCCATCTCTTGATTCTTTTCAACAAACAAAATGCATTTATGTGTCGACTGGCTCAAGGTAATTAGTTGTTTTATGGACATTTTGTTTTGGTGGTTGTCTATGCAGGCTGCTGCGAATACCATGGATTACATCATTGACACAATTGAAAATTTGGTTATTATATATACTAATAGGTAGGAAGTTTGTTGGAGGAAGTTGCATCAGAGGCATGAAAGAGACTCAGGAAATGTTGGACTTTTGTGCTTTAACATTATTAGTGCAGATATCTAGCTGATTTCAGTGGACAACATCAATATGGTCATGGAACGACTTGCAAAATCTGATGTCAAGTACCGATTTGTGATTGACATTGCCAACTCTTTATCCCCCTCCTGATTGCTCAATGTAGTTGCTGCTGCTACTTACTTCATTGTCAAAAACTTGATTTTACAAATCGAGCAAGAACGATTGAAACTATGTATATATGTAGCAAGTTGATATATGACTGTCAACTTGCGGTTGTTATATTACTATAAAGACAATAAACCTTTGAGCTTTTGTGTGTTCTCATGGTTCATTAAGCTTAATTTGTCTCATTTTGAATTGATTAATCTTGTCAAACGAATTGCGCTAAATGTAGCCATTGATTAGTCCTAAAGATATTAGGAATGAAAATGCAAGTAACATTGACGGAAAGGGGTAACACCTTCATCAAATTAAAGAAGGTGACTGAGTTTTCGAAAGCATATATTTTTATTAATAACTTAAAAATGAATCAAACTGTCAACAATCAAATCTACGAATATGAATTATATTTAATTTGGTTCGATCTTAATAATTTAAAAATTGTTTAAATTGATTTAATTTTAAATTTTAACCGAACTCGACCCATGAATACTCCCATTTTGGACCATAAAAAATTATTCAAATATAATTATTTTAGACCAAAGAAACTAGTAAATAAAAGTTTTAGTTAAATTATTTTAAATTTAAAAATAAATGTAATAAACTATTAACTGAAAAGGTAATAAAGAAACCACACTGCATTGGCATGTGATTGCCTATTAATAAAAATGACATAATACATAAATATGTTATTTAATTTTAGTTGAGTTGACATTAATGTCCTCCAATTTTGTGTGTGCACAACTAGACAATTAAATTTGTATAAAATCAAACAAGTATACACACACGTCCTACGTGACATAATACACATAAGATGTCATGTAGGACGCAAATTGGCCTCGTAGGATACTACATAGGACACATATATTTACTTGTTTAATTTTATACAAATTTAGATATATACTTGTGCAGACCCAAAATTGAAGGACATAGATACAACTTGAAACAAAGTTAAAATACATATTTATATAGGCAGAATTGTCAAATAGACCATTGTAGTTGTATGAGTTTGTATTCTGGACCATTCTACTCGATCATTTGTCAATTCAACCCTTAAACTCAGTTAAACTAAGCATTTTAAACCCCTTTCGTTGCGTCTGAACTTCAAGGCTTGACAAAAATGACATATCATCATCCATATCACATTTTAAATGAAACATCACTTATTAATTATTTTAAAAAAATATATATATATGTTTTCTTTCTTTTTCACTTCATTCCTATTTCATCCCTTCACCTCTCTCCATATTTTTTACATTAGAGATACCACCACAACCTTTCATTCTCACTAGTATCATTACATTCCTAAATAACTAACAATTATCATTTTATTTTATTTTATTTTATTTTGAAATTTCTTTCATTCACAACTTTTAATTGTATTTCTTTTACCAACATTTACATCTACCACTTGAACCGCCATAAGTATCTTTTCTCAATTGATGTTAACGAATAACCAATTAAATAAATCAATATACTCTAATATTTGTACACAATTTTACATAACACATTTCACCTAATTTCACAAAGACATTCAACAATTACTTTTCATCTTTCAAAACTATTGAATCTTTATCACTTTATGAGTTATAAATTACCCCAAAAATAAAAAGAAAATGCAGATCTACAACAACAACACAATTTCGTTTCTAATCCTGGGAGAAAGAAAATGTGGGAAAAAAAGAGAAACAAGAAATTGGAAAGGGCTGGAAAGGGGAGAAAGAAGAGAAATGGGGGTTTGAGATTAGAAAGAAAAAAAGAAATGGGGAGGAGTGGGTGGGAAAAGAAGAAAGAACTGGAAAAAAAAATTAATTTTCGTATTTTTGATCTTTTTATTCTATTTTTAAAAAAAAAATTACTTTTAGTCTAAAATTTGATCTTTCACGCTCCTTCTACGCGTGACATCACACATTTATGCCAACTCAATAATTAAGTTGTCATATAAGCTTGGTCAACGGCTAGAAGTAGGGGCGGATCTATGAAGGGGTGTGGGGGTGCCACGCCACCCCCGAACTTCGACGGAAACTCTATATATACATAGGTGTGTATATATATATATATATATATATATATATATATATATATATATATATATAAAGCGTGTCACCCAGAGAACAAAACTGACTTGTGGTGTCACGGTAGGAGGGCAACTTTAGAAGGCTGATGTCATGGGTTCAAATCTCATTTGTACCTATTTTTTTGAGAAATTTGCTGATGTTTTTTAAGAAAAAAAAAGGCTCCAAACACCTTTTTTTAAGGAAAAACAGTTGGCACATTATTTTATTTTTTTATAATTGTTATTGACTTAAATTAAATTAATTAGATTATTACTCCTTTGACTTTTCACTTGTTTATTTATTTGTAAGGTTGACTTTGATTTTACCTGTTGCTACGGCAACTGTGGAGAGGGCATTTTCGTCAATGAAGCCCCTAAAAAATGAAGTGTGGAATAGTATTGGTAATCAATATTTAAAATGATTGTCTAGTGTGTTGCATAGAGCGTGATGTATTTATAAATGTTAGTAATGATGTCATTATCGATCGTTTTCAGAATATGAAAACTCGTCGAGGATAATTGTAAATGAATGATGAATATTTATAATATTAGTAATATTATTGAAAGTTTTAAATTTGTTAACTTCATGCTTTTAGTGTGGAGTGAGGATTTGTAATATCTTATTATTTATATTTTATTGATTGATTTATGATATATATTGAAAGACGAATAATTTAATCAAATATAAAATTAATTTAATCAGTAAGTCTATTTGGCACCCACAGACTCTAAATCCTGGATCCGTCACTGGCTAGAAGGGCTTAAAACATATAGTTTTATTAAGTTTAAGGGTTCAGTTGACAAATAGTCAATTAGAAGGATCCAAAAAGACCATTTTACCTATATATATATATATATATATATATATATAGTATGCCTAAATTAAAAGAACAAGAAAATAGAGGACCTTCAAACTTTGAGGGTCAAATTGTCATTTTACTTCGTGAACCTATTCAGGCAACTAGGTAAAGAAGCAACCCTTGAGTGCATCACCTACGGCGGGATTGATGACCAAGTAATCATATTACTTCTTTTTAATTTTTAATTTAATAATTTTCTTTGACGACCAAGTAATAATCCTATAATAAAAAACTTATTTTTAACTAAACCAAAGCAATTACTTCTTTTTAATTTTTATAGGCAATTAAGTATCCGAATTTCATTAATCCTTCGTATCAATTTTTTTAAATATTAAGAAATAAATTTAAGACTTTTAATAAGGTTAAAAACAGATACTATTCACCTATTGCAACCTAAAGGGGCGTAAATATAGTCACCCTACGTGTCTAATGGGGCACCCTTCGTCGGAAAAATTACATTGCATATATATATATATATATATATATATATATATATGTGTGGTGTGTGAAATTCAACATTTAAATGATATATATTTAAAGTTAAACACCCTTGACAAAAGTTATATCTTTGGTGCAATGATAATGGATGTTCATTTGAATGAAGGAGTTCTGGGCTTGAATCTCAAATAGCTTTTTTTTTTTATTATTTTATTTTGACAGTCACACATTGTTATTCTTGGACATCCTTAGTAAAATTTCTGACTCGCAACCTAGATGGTAACTTAAACATAATTATTCTTTCTATATTTATTTATTCACTCAAAAATAAAATTAAGAATGATGGAGTATTTATTTATTTATTCTATATTTTATACTAGGTTTATTTATGTATCTTATCCATTAATATAAAAATTAAAATTAAGAATGAAAGGAGTACGTATTTTTTGAAACATTTGCAATTTTGATTGAAACAAAATATTTATGTTTTTCTATTAATGAAATGAAATCTCCACACGGCTCCGTATAGGCAAAGATACATCAAACAATATAAAAGTAAATGTATTAAAAAATGCAACTTCCCCTTACCTTCACCGCAGTTTCTTCGCCCCAACGTAACTCCTCCCCAAAACACGTCTTGATTTGAATATAAAGCCAAACATTTACAAAGCTGGAAACGCCTAACGAGAGAAAGAGAGAGCTAGGTCGTCTCCGTCTCTCTCAATGTGTGAATTAGTGTTGTTTGGTTGTAAAATTGTTGAATTGAAGGCCGTGGCAGCAGCAGAGAAGCTCACTAGTACCGAAGATGAAGAAAATAATATTGCCATGGAAAGTAGTAAAGTAGCAGAGAAGCTCGATCAGGAGAAGAAGAGAAAGAACCAAAACTCCATTCTCAAGCCAAAGAAGAAAAAGTATAGGTCCATTCATAATCTTTACTTGGAAACAAATCCCATCAACCTTTAACTCATAGCAATATATATATATATATATAGGAAGTTTTGTGTAGTGTGTAATTTGTTTTAACAGCTAGCTAGTACTACGTATAAGTAATTTATGTAGCAGTGTGCTAACTTCCCTTTTAATTTGTTTCTTTTCTTATATTTCTCTCTTAATTTCCTTTTTGCTTCTGCAACTATGTTTTCTCTGGTTGTAAACAATAATAAGTTGAATCTTTAAAAACAGATGTTTCACTCTATTTTCACATAGGTGGAGCTATCGTACGGGTGCGAATTGTGCTATTTGGGATTCAAATTCGAAACTTTTTCATTTGAATGGACATTCATTACAACTGCATCAAAGGCATAGCTTCTATTAAGAATGTCCAACTTAAATATATATCCCTTAAATATAAAATTTAACATATATATACAACATAATTTTTCAAACTAAACACTCTGGATGGCTATAGGTCCCCCTTGGGTGCGATTAATCCTTTTTTGTCGTAAATTTGCACTGGAGGGTCAAAATCAATAATGTCTACATGTGAATAAGAAGATTTGTCATTGCTTACAGTTTGAACATCTGACCAGTGACCGGTCTAATTATTTATCAAGTCACTAAATCAATAAGAATAAAATGTTTTATTGATCAGACAAGTGTGATGATCTGCCTGTCACTATACCATTTTAGGCACCACATGACATAAGGTAACTCATGTGGAAGACTTATCAGAAAAAGAATAGTCCTTACTAAAATATTCTCTCACTATATATAAAGAATTTATTTTAAGGCGTTAGAATTTTATGGATTTTTCTTGGAATTTTTTAGCTGGGTAGAGTATTCTAAAATAATTATTTGAAAATATGTAAGGACTTGTTTAACTATTATTATCTATATATTAGCCCCTAAGTGAGTTAAATAAATAGAGGGACATCCATTTGTAAAATCATCAAGCAAATCTTTCGAGTCTTGAGCAATATAAAAACTTTCTTACGCAATCTCTTGTGTCTTTCTTTAATTCAACACTCCCTTAGTGATCTAGTTTAAAATGACTTGAGTTTTGCAAGATTGTGAAAGATTCGTGAGTGAGTTGTCAAGTACCATAGATATGCTTAGTAAAAGTCTAAGTTCGTGACAGTATAATATCAGAGCAAACTTTAATACTAAGGGATGATTGTTAACAATCTATGTTTAAAAACTAGAATTACTGATTTCAATAAACTTTTTCAGAAACACGAAGTAACCAAAGTTTAATAAACCAGTAAGAATAGATGAATAGAAATTAATTGACAAAACTAAAATCTGGAAAAACGTACCACAATCTGGAAAAACAGAATCAGAAAAAGATCAAGTCCACTGAATGCACAGTGTCCCCTTAAGGAAATTATTTCCCTCTAGTATCCGAGGTTTGATTTGGAATATGTCCTCCCAGGATAGAATGATCTCAATCACTAGTGTATTGATACTCAAAACTCTGGTGTCAGCGAACCACTCAACAGCAGTAAAGTACACGAAGAAATTTTGTGCAAAAGAAGAAGAAGAAATCAGAAAATTCGTAAGGAAAAAGCTTGAGGAATCAATGTATTTATAGGCAAAAGGAACTGGTTCCGAAAGGTTGCAATCCTTTTAAAATTCACACGACCATTCATGAAAGTTTGCAACCTTTCAAACGGTCATGGTTTGTTTCTGAAAGTTGCAACCTTTCAGAACAGTCACTTCCAACGCTGGAAATTCAAATAAAATGGGAAAGATTTAAATAAAACGGGTCGCGCGTGGATCCGAGTCCGGTCGGGTCAATTAACTAATTAATTGAAACGCTTCGGTTAATTAACTAATTAAAACGTTGGCCATTTAATTTAATTAAATTAATTAAATAAATAATTAACTAAAATAATTAAAACAGACTTTGTCCAAAAAATAATCTCTCAATTGATCATTTTCCAAAGCCAAAGCCAAGCCGAGCGACGACGATGACGGTGCGAGGGGGGTCCCTCTTTCCAACCCTTTTAACAATTAATATGAGTGTTTCTATATTTAAACTCTCCTATTTTTCTTTCCACCACCGATGAGGGACAAATGCCTTTTCAATAACGCATAAGAGGACTTATCAAGTTCTCAACTCTTCAAGTTCTCAACTTTTCAAGTTCCTCTCTTTTCATCTTCCCTCCATTTTCCATTAACTCTTGCTACATACCCAACAATCCCCCACATTAATGGGGAATGGTTATTACATAAGGAATGCACGGACGAGTGTGTAATTTACAAGCAAGAATCAATTGTATCTGGATAAGTAGGTTTCTCCTTGGACTTTCCGTGGTGAACATATGTCGGATATACTCGATCAATCGGTAGATGCGATATCTTTGAACCGTCGAGCTTTGGTGTATACCTAGACAACCATATGTCACACAATTAACCCTTTACCGTTTATGGTTCTTACAGTTGTGTTCGTTTCAGCCATGATCAACACCTCCTGGTTTCATGAGTGTATAGAGAATAGGCTTTTGACATAAAATTCTCTTTGAAGCGGCTTAAACTTCACACTCACATAGGTGATTTATAACCGTGTCATCTCGTAGATACACTATTTGGTCAAATCTGCCAAACTTAGCAAATCATTAAAAACTTTAAGCTTTATTAACTCATTAACAAGCTTTAAAGTCTTAACCTTGTTCCTAAACATTGTCTTCATCATGAGAATGGATTGAGTTGATTGACAATGTCGAACCGTCAGTCACAACTTTGTTTTTCTCCTTGAATCTAGCTCTTGGGAGCTCCAGTCTGCTAGATAGAGTTACCGCCATATTGACTTGTCCTAAGCCGTAAACCCATTCCCGTAGATGATATTTCAATTGCCTCTCTCACTAGGCCTTTTGTTAGTGGATCTAACACATTTTCGCTTGACTTCGCATAGTCAATTATGATAATTCCACTAGAGAGGAGTTATCTTATGGTATTATGTCTCTGTCGTATATGACGAGACTTCCCGTTATACATAACGCTCTCTGCCTTACCTATTGCTGCTTGACTATCACAATGTATGCAAATAGGTCCCACAGGTTTGGGCCAGAATGGAATATCCTCTAAGAAATTTCGGAGCCATTCAGCTTCTTCACTGGCCTTATCTAAGGCAATGAATTCAGATTCCATTGTGGAGCGACCGATACATGTCTGTTTGGACGATTTCCAAGAGACTGCTCCTCCACCAAGTGTAAACACATAACCACTTGTGGATTTTACTTCATTTGACCCAGTGATCCAATTTGCATCACTATATCCTTCAATTACTGCAGGATATTTATTATAATGCAAAGCATAGTGTTGTGTATGTTTCAGATACCCCAACATACGTTTCATTGCCATCCAGTGAGTTTGATTCGGATTACTGGTGAATCGACTCAGTTTACTAATAGCACATGCTATATTTGGTCGCGTACAATTCATAATATACATCAAACTTCCTAACACTCTATTCCAATTAAGAGTCACTTTCACCTACATTCTTTGAAATGTAAAGCTTAATCAATTGGAGTTTTGACAACATTGAAATTCAAGTGCTTGAACTTATCCAATACTCTTTCAATATAATGAGATTGAGATAATGCTAGTCCCTGAGGAGTTTTGACAATTTTGATGCCTAGATCAAATCAGCAACTCTCAAGTCCTTCATATCGAACTTGCTGGACAACATGCGCTTAGTAGTATTTATATCGTCAATATCTTTACTCATTATTAACATGTCATCACATACAAACAAACAATGACTTCATGATTCGAAACAGTTTTAATGTAAACACACTCATCACATTCGTTAATTTTGAATCCATTTGCCAACATTGTTTGGTCAATTTAACATGTCATTGTTTGGGTGCTTGCTTGAGCCCATAAAGCGGCTTCACAAGTCTGCACACTTTCTCTTCTTTACCAGGAACCACAAACCCTTTAGGTTGTTCCATATAATTTCTTCCTCCAATTCTCCATTTAAGAAGGTTGTCATTACATCCATTTGGTGGATTTTAAGATCATGTACTGCCGCTAGTATTATTAACATCATAATTGATGTTATCCTTGTTACTGGAGAGTATGTATCAAAGTAGTCCAGACATTTATTTTGTCTATATCCTTTGACTACAAGTCTGGCCTTATATTTGTTAATAGTCCCATCGGCTTTCATTTTCCTTTTAAAGATCCACTTTGATCCTAAAGGTTTATTTCCTGGAGAAAGATCAGCCAATTCCCAAGTATGATTACTTAAAATTGATTTGATCTCACTATTGGCTGCTTCTTTCCAATAGATTGACTCAGATGAAGACAATGCTGCTTTAAATGTTGGAGGCTCATTTTCAAGCAAGAATGCCACATAATCTGATCCGAAAGAAGTGGGTTTCCATTTGCGATTACTACGCCTAGGATCCTCACTAGGTAGTGTATTTTTCGTTGATTCCTTCTGTGATCGTTTAGATCTTTCATTTGTTGACCCACATTCAGTTTTATACGGATAAATGTGTTCAAAGAACTCAGCATTATCTTACTCAATTATCATATTAACATGAATCTCAAGATTATCAGATTTGTGAACCAAAAACCGGCAGGCCTTACTATTCACAGCATATCCAATAAATACACAATCCACTGTTTTGGATCCAATTTTCACCCTCTTGGGTAAAGGAACCTATACCTTGGCTAGACACCCCCCCCCACACTTTGAAATATTTCAAGTTGGGTTTCCTTTCTTTCTGTAACTGATATTGAATCGATTGTGTTTTGCTTCGGGGTACCCTATTGAGTATTTTGTTAGCCGTAAGGAGGGCTTCCCCCCACAGGTTTCGCAGTGAACCAAAACTGATTATCAAGGAATTCATCATTTCCTTTAATGTTCTATTCTTCCGTTCCGCCAAACCATTTGATTGTGGTGTATATAGTGCAGTAGTTTGATGAATAATACCATATTCCAAACATATCTCTACAAAAGGAGATTCGTATTCTCCATCCCTATCACTCAGAATCATTTTTATCTTTAGATTCAATTGATTCTCCACTTTATTTTTGTATTGCTTAAATGCATCAATTGCTTCATCCTTACTATTAAGCAAATATACATAACAAAATCGAGTGCAATCGTCAATAAAAGTTATAAAATACTTTTTTCCACCACGAGATGATGTCAACTTTATGTCGCATATATATGTGTGAATTAAGTCTAAAGGTTTTGAATTTCTTTCAACAAACTTATAAGGATGTTTAACAAACTTACTTTCTACACAAATTTCACATTTCAATTTATCGCATTTGAAATCAGGCAATACTTGTAAAGTAATCAATTTTCGCAAGACTTTGTAATTTACATGTCCCAAACGGGCATGCCATAAATCATTTGACTCCAATAAGTAAACAGAAGCAGAATCTTATTAATATTGTCAACAACCATTACATTCACTTTGAAGAGGCCCTCAGTGAAGTAGCCCTGAAGTAGCCCTTTCCTAAGAACATCTCATTCTTACTTATTACAACTTTGTCACAAACTAGGACACACTTAAACCCATTCTTAATGAGCAGTGCAGTAGAAACTAAATTATTCCTAATAGTAGGAACATGCAGAACGTTGTTCAGAGTCAACACCTTACCGTATGTCATCTTCAACATAACTTTCCCAGTTCCTGCGATCCTTGTTGTTGTTGTGTTCCCCATGAACAGATCTTCATCGAACTCAGCAGGAGTGTACGTTGCAAAGGCTTTTTTCGCAGAGCAAATATGTCGAGTGGCACCTGAGTCGAGAAACCACTCCTTGGGATTTCCAACTAAATTACACTCCGAGATCATTGTACATAGGTCATCTACATCTTCCATCTCTTTCACGATGTTTGCTTGACTTTTGCCTTTGTCTTTGTCCTTTCTTAGAGCACAACAGTCAGAAGACTTGTGACCAACCTTACCATAGTTGTAATAATTGCCCTTGAATTTCTTATTGGCCTGTTTTGACTTCTGTCCGTTGGACTTTTTTCTCTTCTTGCCTTTAGTAGGAGCCTCTTCAACAATATTAACTCCAATTATTGTCAAACTTTTATGAGACTTCTTTTCGGCGGTCTTATTATCTTCCTCAATCTTGAGTCGAATCACAAGATCTTCAAGCTTCATTTCCTTACGTTTGTGCTTTAGATAATTCTTAAAATCGTTCCACAAAGGAGACAACTTCTCGATCATTGCAACCACTTGTAAAGCTTCATTTACTACCATATCCTCAGCAATCAGATCATGGAAAATAAGTTGAAGTTCCTGTACTTGTGATCCAACAGTTTTACTATCTAACATTTTATAGTCTAAAAACTTTGTGACCACAAACTTTTTCAAGCATGCATCTTCTGTCTTATATTTCTTCTCAAGTGCATCCCACAATTCTTTCGAACTTGTCATTGCACTATAGACATTATATAAGTCATCCTCTAAAGCACTCAAAATATAGCCCTTACATAGGAAGTTTGTCTGTTTCCATACTTCAATAATCATGAATTTTTCTCTGTCTGGCATTTCAACAGCAAGCACTGGAGTTACTTCATTGGTAAATTTTTGCAAACCAAGAGTAGTAAGCTAGAAAAATACCTGTTGCTGCCATCCTTTGAAATTCACACCAGAGAATTTTCCCGGTTTCTCTGCTTGTGGTACATGGGTTCGGGTAGGTGCAGCAACAACTACCGTCACATTATCATTTGCCATTTCCGAATCAGAATCTGTAAAAAACAGAAATTGATACAAATGACTCAGTAAGCAATAACTTAAATTGCAAACTTAATAGAAGTATAAAACCACAAAGGTTTTTGTCTCTACCAGAAACACAGATTAAAATACAATAAAATAATTTCCTTAAGATTGTTAGTAATCTATGTTTAAAAACTAGAATTACTGATTTCAATAAACTTTTTCAGAAACACGAAGTAACCAAAGTTTAATAAACCAGTAAGAACAAATGAACATAAATTAATTGACAAAACTAAAATCTAGAAAAACGTACCAAATCTGGAAAAACATAATCAGAAAAAGATCAAGTCCACTGAATGCACAGTGTCCCCTTAAGGAAATTATTCCTCTCTAGTATCCGAGGTTTGATTTGGAATATGTCCTCCCAGGATAGAATGATCTCAATCACTAGAGTATTGATACCCAAAACTCTGGTGTCAGCGAACCACTCAACAGCAGTAAAGTACACGTAGAAATTTTGTGCAGAAGAAGAAGAAGAAATTAGAAAATTCATAAGGAATAAGTCTGAGGAATCAATATATTTATAGGCAAGAGGAACTGGTTCCGAAAGGTTGCAATCCTTTCAAAATCCACACGACCATTCATGAAAGTTTGCAACCTTTCAAACGGTCATGGTTGTTTCTGAAAGTTGCAACCTTTCAGAACAATCACTTCCAACGCGGGAAATTCAAATAAAATGGGAAAGATTTAAATAAAATGGGTTGCGCGTAGATCTGAGTTGGGTCGGGTCAATTAACTAATTAATTGAAACGCTTCGGTTAATTAACTAATTAAAACATTGGCCATTTAATTTAATTAAATTAATTAAATAAATAATTAACTAAAATAATTAAAATAGACTTTGTTCAAAATATAATCTCTCAATTGATCATTTTCCAATGCCAAAGCCAAGCTGAGCGACGACGACGACAACGCGAGGGGGTCCCTCTTTCCAACCCTTTTAACAATTAATAGGAGTGTTTCTATATTTAAACTCTCCTATTTTTCTTTCCACCACCGATGAGGGACAAATACCTTTTCAATAAAGCATAAGAGGACTTTTCAAGTTCTCAACTCTTCAAGTTCCCAACTTTTCAAGTTCCTCTCTTTTCATCTTCCCTTAATTTCCCATTAACTCTTGCTACATATCCAACAATGACAAACGAAGGAGATATTAACGATGTTAGCACTGCCAAGAAGGAATCATAAGAAGAATGACGAACTATTGTCCGACCCTACATCAAACGAAGCGCTAACATCTCACTCACATTCGACCACAAAGGCAAGTGTAAAAAATATCGGAAGCTTCCCACATACATCATGCCTGGAGTATAGTCGATCACGAAAATTGACACTACAAGGCAAATTGTGGAGATTTTTGACAAACAATGAGGCTGATGTTCAAGACACCTGAAGACTTCTCTCCTAAAGAAAATAGCAACATCTGTAAAGAGTTGGAGTTGTAAGCATGCAGAATTGGAGATGATGGAAATCATCATTTCCTTAGAGTGTCGACTTATGGAAGCATTAAACACGATTGAAAATATTTATACATGTGTTTGCATTGGTATTCATTGATTTGTATTCATATAATAGATTGATATATATTTGTATTGGATACATTCGTCTATATTTATTAATAAATTGAGATGCATTTGTTTACATTACATCTTTCTAATTTTATATAGGTATACATTGGCCCGTATTTATGTAACAAATTTGTATGCATATGTTTAAACTGAAATTGGTATCCATTGGTCCGTAACTCCGTATTCAACCAACAAATTTGTATATTTTTATTTTAAATTGAGATTGATATTTGTTAGTATACATTAGTTTGTATTCATCTAGTAAATATGTATATATTCATTTACTTTACTATTTTTATAATATTATATTATTATATGATGGTTTGTATTCATTGACAAGTTTGTATACATTTATTTGAGATAAAATTAATATTCATTATCAAATTCAATCAACAAAATTCAATATTTTACAAAATTATTATAAACATATTAATTAATTTTATAAGTACCAAAATAAATACTCTAAAAGCAAATTACTGTATTCTATAACTTTTGATAATTGAGGTGAAAAAATGGTCAAAAGACTTTAGAAAATTGACTAAAGTAAATATAACTTCCGTCCTATTTACTTGTTAAATATTTCTTAATTTGATTTCTCTTTTTATTTGTCATTTATAACAAATCAAGGAAGGATATTTTTTTTTCTTCCTATTATATCCTATTAATATTGAGTTAGTGTCTTTAAAAAATATAGTGCATGAATGTTTTAAACTTTATTAATTAATAGGAATAAAATGGTACACTCACAATATCCATCGTTATTTTCTTAATATGTGTGTCAAGTCAAAATTTGACAAGTAAAAAGCTAAGGAGGAAGTATAAGGGAAACAACAATATGCAACTGAAAAAACATAGCATAAATTTTGACATTTAGGGGTCATCTAATAGGGGATTATTAGAAAAATTAGTTCATGTATGATGTGTGGTATTATTTGGTATTATGTTTGGTAGGAATCTA
This sequence comes from Solanum verrucosum, assembly GCF_900185275.1. NCBI lineage: Eukaryota > Viridiplantae > Streptophyta > Magnoliopsida > Solanales > Solanaceae > Solanum > Solanum verrucosum. The sequence continues at coordinate 526,706 of NW_026020441.1, forward strand.
TGTGATTAGTTATACATCCTACATGGTATTATAGAATGTATTACTAATACCTTTCATTTGGAGGTATTAGTAATACATATGATAAGTCTATGTAAAGATAAAAATATTCCTCAAATGATTTTAATTATTTTATTTATTTTCTTGTTTTTATGTTTTATATTTGTACTAATAAATTTTATTTTTTTTTTAAATTAGCTTACAAATTATTTAGAGAGTGTTGTATTTTACTAAATAAATTCAATACAATATATAAAATGTGAGTTGTTTAACACTAATTAAAGGCAAATATACCACTACATGACGTTTGTAATCTATATATATATATATATATAGATTACAACTTGAAATTTTTATGTGTAAATGTAGATGATTTATTCCATTTTGTTTACCGTCTTTTTGGTTTTAAAAGTAGATGATTAATTTATCTTTTTAAAATTGACATTTTGGGAGTGATCAATTTATTAAGATGAAAATTATTTATCCTCAAAAAATTCAAAAGAAAAAAATAGCAAACATGACAACAAAATTGTTCTTCTCCTAGCTAACTAGAAGACCATAAAAAAATATTATTATCTGACAATTATCTACATTGACCCAGTTACAGGATAATTCAAGGGTATAATTGGAAAAAAAAACTCTTTATAGAATATTAATCCAAACACAAGATGAGATAAGAACAATGAACCAAACACTTGAAAAAAATAAAGGCCGAACCCATCAACGGCCCCTTAAAGTTGGCATCAAGTTTCACTTAGACACTTTAACTGGGCTTTGTTTATTTTGAACACCTGTAGTAGCCCTTTGCTGTGTCATTTCGATACTTTTTTTATAGGAAAAACTACCTAATTAACTAGACATACATCAGTACCATATATACTCATTTTACCTCTACTTTCAAACAATTACATATATTACCACTTTTAATATTTTATACCATATATTTTTTAAGATACAATAAAAGATATCCACATCCCTTAAAATTAGGATTGATTAATTATCTTTATATTTAAAATCCACAATTAGTGTTTTAATAACAACCAATCTCCAACCCTATAAATATCTCCCCCCACCCCTACTAATTAACGATTAGTCAACATTTTTACTCCTAAAATTGTTTCTGCGGACACCAATCAGAAGTTATGTACAAGTTGTTCATCAATTTCTTGCTTCTTACCTTCCTTAAATTAAATGTATCAATGCATGCATATTCATATAATTAATCTATAGCCTTTCGTTTTCAAATTGTTACTATCCGGAGATCACATCGACGTCGGAGGCGATTTGGAGGTCGAAAGGCTCAATTGGAGGAGTGCTTATGTTGATTTTTCGGTTGATCTAGCGGAGGTCCGTTAGATCTAATCGCAGCGAGCAATGAGCAACATTGATAAATTAAAAGTGAAGCAAACACCGCCGTGGTGAGATGTCCTGAGCAACCACTAACGTAATCGAAAAGTTTAAATAAATGGAGATTTACGCATATTTTTGATACATTATCGATGTATCTGACACATATTTTTTGTGATTATATGTATCTAGTTTTATCAGTGTATCTTATTAAGTATGCATGTATCTAATCTTTCTTGGTATTAATTTTGATTTTTTTTAAATTAATGATAGACAAATACTCTACAATCGTGATTTATTCCTAAATTCATGTGTTTCAGTTACATTTCATATTTAGATACACATAATTAAATGTATCTCCTTATCAATATGTATTCGAGATACATGTAGTTGGATATAACGTATGAAATTGATACTTGATACATCAAATTAATACTAGATACATGAATTTAATATTAGATCGTATAAATAGATACATGAATTAATACTAGATACCGTACACTAATGTATCTAAGTGTTTATTTTATTGGATACATCATATATTGATAATAAAAACATCAAATTAATGAATTTATTATTTTAAGAGTAATAAGTTGAAATTAATCAAATTTCATAACCAAGATATACATGTTTTTGTCTTTTATTAATAATATTAATGAATTTATTATTATAAAGAGTAATAAAATGAAATAATTAAACAAAGATACACTCCTTGATTTATATTAAGGAATTTAATTAATATTTCCAGAATTAATTAACTGTCCATGTGGATTAATTAAACATGTATCTCGATTTTTAAAATTATTGGATACATGTATCTGACGAGTAATGATACATGCATCTAAAGGAAGAAATATGTTACAAGAAGTAATTTTCGAAACTATCATGAATTCTAGTAATTAGGACCTAAACTAGTGAGATTTATGTAGTTTGCCCTTTTTTATATTCCCAGATCCAACTTAAGTGTGTGTTGACAAACACCCTTGCTAGAAAATAGACCATTCTTTAAGTGACAAGTGGATTTTTTTTTTATAAAAAGAAAAACATCACTTTTAATTTATTTTTTCTCCAGATCTGTAACCCCATGCCCCCAGTTCTTCATCTTCTTCTTCCTAAACTCCACCAAGAACATGAGAATCTCCCAATAATTTCGTTCTCTGTAAATTTGTTCTTCATCTTCTTATTTTGTGCCTTGAAATTATTATCTTTTTCTTCTCAGTAATTTCATTCTAATTTTTTTTTTTTTTTTAAAAAGTATCCTCTCCTCCATTATCTATATATAATCTCCCCTTATCCCAACCCATTTCCTCCATCTTTTTTTTTTCTTTTCTATTATGTACTTTTTTACTTTTTTTTATGAGAGTCATGTAGCAGAAGATACAAATATAAGAATTTCACTATTTTGAAATATTCATCTCTATTGTAGTTGGAGAGGATTCGGTAATTATAAATTAAATAATTCAATTATTATTTCTCCTCTAGCGGATATAATGCAAAAGAAGTGAAAAAAATAAAATTATTGTGTATTTTGTATTAGTATTGAATGATGGATAAAAAAAACAAATTTGATTTTCAAGAAAGAAGAAAAAACTAAGTGGTGTACAAACTCAACAAAAATTATATGTTTTCTCAAAATTTGTGTCATGATAAGGGGTGGTCTATGGTGGCAACTAGAAAGAGTGAGGAGGAAGAAGAAGCAGTGAAAAGAAAATCGATGAAGGGTGGTGGAAGATTGCAGAGAGAGTGTGAGGAAGAAGAAGAAAGAGAAAAAAAATCACCCAAAAAGCTTCTCAAACACGCTAAAAATTCATGTTGCATAATCACTATGCTGAGTCAGCAAAAAGTGTCCAAATGACACGATGTAGTGCTACATAAAATGTTTTAAATGAACAAAGTTCAATTAAAGTGTCTACATGAAACTTTGTGCCAACTTTAAGGGTCAGCGATGGGTTCAGCCAAAAATAAATTCTACACTACCAATACTCACTTGATAAAAATACTGCATTAGTAATTTCTGTGTTATTAATCTTTAGAGACGTCAATATGGGTTAGGCCCGTTGGGCCGGCCTAGCCTAACCTGTAATTTGATAGGACTGACTATGATTTTTGGAGCCCATTTAAGAAAAGAGCTTTTTTGCCCCGCTTAAATAAGTCTGCCGATTTGTGGGGCTTGAGAAATATGAATAGGGCCGGTCCGTGGGCCAAATAAAAATTAATTAAAAAATAAAATAAAAATAAAGTATTAAAAATAATAAGAGTCTGAACTCAAAATCTTTTTAAAGTTTGAAATATTACAATTTAAATACAAACTATATTTATAAAATATATACTACATAAAATAAAAATTCCCTAAAATTTCTACGGAATCACTACATAGGTCGTGGCCTATGGAATATTGTGTTTTATTATGATCATTGGTAAACAATTATGTTAATATTTCTATTTAGCTATTTATGTTTTTACTTAAAATCAAACTTAATAAATATTATAAAAATAATTTTATTTGTGGATTTAATTAACAAGTAGTAACACTAACTCTATGCAATATTGTCTTGTCGATATTTATGATAATATTTTTAAATTATAATTTAATTTAAAAAATTATAAAAAATATACTTTTAAGAAAAAAAGGCTGACCCGACAAAGCCCGTAGCCCGCATACTTATGGGCTGGACCGGCTATTTTCTGACCCACACAAAAAATGAACTAACCCGGCCTGACTTGTAAAATTTCAAAGCCTATATGGATTAACCTGAATGAGATGGGTCAACCCATATTGACAACTCTATTAATCTTTATACCAAACAATCCCTTAATAAGCCTACGGAAGTATTATTCTCGCCTCTAGTTCTTCACTTCACTCTTGACGGCAGTACGGCACGGCATGGGGGCACCGGCGACTCTCCATCTCTTCACACTGTTATTCTCTCCATTCTGGTAATAGTCTTAACTCCAGATTTTTTTTTATTTGGGTTGCTTTTCTACAAATTCAACTTTATAAGGCTTTTATGTCTAATTCTTGATATGGGTTTCCTATAAATTAACAGAAACAGGCATAGCTTGACTATAATTTCGTACTAATCAATTCGCCTTGGTGAATTTTGAAATTGACAAAGTAGGATTTGTTTTGTACTAGACTTTGATTTATAATTTGTAATTATATGCTTTGTCTGTTTCTCTTTGAACTCTAATTTTCATTTGAGACCTGAGAAAGTAACATGTCAAATTACAACTGATGAAGCAAAGTGATGGATGAAACATTGTTTGTCATATTTAGAGAAAGAATCATTGAAATTGTGTCGACTTTTCAACAAGACACTTAACTTTGTGGGCATACTATTACCCCACAAAAGTATTGAATATCGTTGTAAAAGGGGCCATTTAGGGCCATTTCCTCACCTGGTAAGACGTGCGTGAGGCTCACGCTAATTTCTAGCCGACCCGATTTGTTTCAAAAAGTGATGCTCACGTGTGATACACACAAGCTATATCTATATTTCCATTAAACCTAAAAAATGTTCCTAAATTAATTTCTCTTCCCCGTCAAATTTGACATTGTCACACACATTTTATTTATTTATTAATATAAAATCCTTTCCTTCAATCTCTATTTATCCCGTTCTTTCCGCTAATCAGGTCTTCTTTTGGCTTTCAGTATATAATTATCTTTTTCTGTGAATTTTTTTCTCTTTTTGTTTCTCTTTCTTGGTGTTGTAATTGGGTTTTGCTTTGTTTTTTGTCTCTCTGTTTTTGGGTTGAATTTGTTTTAGTATTTTCTCACTTGGGTGTGAACAATTTTTGCTGGGTTTGAGTTTGTTCAGTCAAAATTAGGGTTTCGAAATAGAAGGAATTTGAGAATTGATTGCTGAATTGGGACTTTAAGGAAGTTGTTAATGGAGATGATTATAAAGAAGAGCTTGAATGCCGAGTTTGAAACAGTAATGTTTTGGGGAAGAACATGATTTAAAGCAAGTAAATAATTAATAAAGAAAACAACCGAAATGTGGCACTTTTTAATTGGTTTTTATCAGCAAAAACAAACCTTCACGCGCGTGTTGTGCGTGTTCACAAATCAGGTATGAAAATGGGTCAACATGGCCCTTTTACAACGATATTCAATACTTTTGTGGGGTAATAGGACACCCGTACAGTTAAGGTGTCTTTTTGAAAATTCGAGACAATTATAATTCCAGCCTAGTTTTTCACTGAATAACTATTTGTTTGTATGGTCAAATATCATATACATAATACATTGATATTTGAAAAGCTGATTTAGTTGTTCAAACATGTTGGTCACTTGGTCTTGAATGCGCTTTTTGTTCTTCTTGTTTCTATAGTACACTAATTTTCTGCAGAACATGTTGGTTGCTAATTACTTTATAGAAACTATGGAGTCTCAAGACGAACCGAATCTAATTTGTTCATCTTCTGGTACTGTCCTTATTGAGAATGAGAGCCAAAAGGCCCTCACTAGCAAATGAAGCTATAATTGCGGTGTTCGTATGAAATCAACTCGGAATCATACTCCTAGGTGACCCAATAGTCCAAGTAACTTGGAAAACAAAGGTGGTTAGGGGTGAGATGATGATTGCCATTGATATTACTTTGATCAAGATGTTTCAGGTAGAGAACTTGTTCATGCCATCATTTTGCATGAGAATCCACGGACCATTGTTGATCATATGTGGGAATTAGGAAGTTTATTGCTAGTCTCAAACCGTTATTCAAAATGGTGTAGAGGAACACAATCAAAAATGACATTTTGAAATAAAAAACTTTTAAGTTGCCGGAGAAACTCACAAGTAGAATTGCAGTAACAACTGATTTGTGGACTTCAAACTAAAACAAAATGGGTTCATGGCTATTACGACACATTTTATTGATGACTCATGGTAGCGTCAGGATCATATCTTGAGATTTGTTTATGTTCCCGCTCCACATGATAAGGATACTTTATGTAGTGTGTTGCTCAATTGTTTGTCAAAGTGGAATCTCGAAAGAAGTATATGAATAAATACAGTTGATAATTGTAGCACAAAACAATGCTATGATGAACACTTTGTTAGGTGAGAAACTTTCTTAATAGTTGGTGTGCATCGTGCATATTTATCTAAGGTAATAATAATTACTCTTTGTTCGAATGATCTAAACAAAAAAAAAGAAGAAAAACAATTACTATGTTCCATGTGGCTTTGGGGAGATCTGAGAGAACTTTTGAAGAAGCATGCAAGTATCTGTTTCACTTGTATCATTGAGGGGGGATTTGATTAAAGTGAGCTGCTTGTTTTTCCTTTTTTAAAGTATTTATTTATCATATACAATCTGATCTGTTGAAATGCTTCCACTCCAACCCCTAAAAATACTAAATCCATTATTTCCATGCAGAAGATCTTTAACTAGCAGCTTTGGTCTTACTTGGCCCTGGTTAAGAGTATTGTTCCTATCTACTACTTGTGTTCGATACCAAGAGAAATCTCTTCAGATGAAGTCCACAAGCAATGCTCTGTTGGACTTGGAGGGGGGAAGCAAAAGCTCTTTCTCATCCTTCGAATCAAAACTTTTGATCTGCAACGGAGGGAGTGATCTGCAGTCACAAATTTCCAAACTTAATCCGACTATCAAGAAGCCTGAGATCTCTTCAACTTCCCAGAGCCAAGTTCTAGACAAGGTCAAGAATTTCCTGGGAGTGTTATCAGAAGCAAACAAAAAACTGGAGGTTGATGAAAAGGAAAATCCTAAAAAGTATGATATAGAAGAACTCACCCGGGAGGATTCTGAATACATAGAAATGAATTTAATATTAGGTGTTGCAGAGCTTTATTCCTCTGAGGCTGTTGCTACTGCTGAGTCTGCAATAGCTCATCAGCAACCAGTGATTCCATTAGTTTCAAGCAGTAGCGCAACCACCAATGTTGATGACAGTAGCGACGAAGATGATGGTTGACCTCTCACAGCACTATTGGTCCTTGGAGTGTTGGATGAACAGTGTTTTTTAAAATTAAATAGTTATGGCATGTAGTTACTGCTTTGAGTGTTGGCGCTGATGTGATGCAAAACTAAGCAGTAACTAGGGCATAGATGCTGGGGTTTAAACAAATGGAGACAGTTGACAGAAATGGCAAAAAAATCTTATATATAATAGGAGAGGCGATAGCGCCTACGTGTCAGCACCACAATTAATCTCTAATTTTCACTTTTAAATAATCAACTAATTAAATAGAATTAATTTAATATTTTAATAAAAGAAAAAAGTTGCTTTTTTAAAAGAAAAGTTACAGTTTTTTTAGCCAATTAAAATTGTTAGTTTTTTTTTAAAGAAAAACGACAGGATTTTTAGCCAAACAAATGTAGATAATAATAAATAATAATAAATAATAATAATAATAATAATATCTATATATATATATCTATCTATATATAATAGGAGAAGAAAAAAGGACACATGTCAGCACCACAAAATTTAGGATTTTAAATAATAAATAATTAAATATTATATAACTAATTAAATATTCTAAATTTAAAATTTGAAATAAAAACACACATATCAAATAAAGATCAATTGGTTATAAAACTCCACTTCAAATCAGTTAAAAAATTCAAAATTCAATTTTTAAAAAAATTCTATCTAGGACAGATTTAATATTTTTTTTTAAAAAAACTAATTTATGCCTTCTTTTTTTAAAATGCATTTATACAAAACACTGATAAAATGTCATCTATTTTTATATAAAAATGCTGACAAATGTCATCACCAAGAAAAAAATATTTTATTTTTAATATCATATAAAGCGGTTTTTTAAAAAACTTTTAAATCTGGTTTTTTTTTTTTTTAAAAAAAAAAGTAGTATTGAAAAATAAAACTGAATTTGTTTAGCAGATTTCTAAAAAGTACATAAACGGTTTAAATTCTTAAAAAAAGTTTTAAAAATAAATTTTAAATTTCAAAAGAATTCAAACACACGGTTTGCAAATCTTTCTAATAAATGAGTTTAAAAAAACGGTTACAAAATTGAAACTATTTTTTATATATATACTAATACTGTAATGTTGGCAAACCATTCTTTCAACTTTCTTTGTATCAGTTTTTGTTCTTCTTTTATCTTTGTCTTATTTATATGTATATTCATTGTTCTTCATTTTTGTTAAAAAATTTCAATCTAAATGTTAAATTTTTGATATATTTTTTTAGTACGTTTGTGTGTCACTTCAAAATGTGACAGGTTAATATTTGGAAGATACTTGGAGTATAAAATCAACACTAGAGGTAAGTATTTATAATTTTTTATTTTAGAATTTAACAAGTTTGTTCACTGTATTAATTCATGATCTTTTTTAAATATAGATTTTTAATCTTAGCGCAAGATAAATTAGTCATGATCATAAATTTAATACAAAATTTTAGCATATGTTTTTGTTTGATTATATAAACAATCATGAAATGATCTCAATATTTTGTTGAAGTTATCTAAGATTCTATACTATTTTAGTAGTATATTTCGAGTTTGTTGGTTTGATGCTTAAGTTTTAATTAGTCGAATAATTTAGTGTGTTGATTTTATTTTTGATACTTTCTAATAAGGAAGTAAGAAAATATTTAAAAACTATAAAAAAAATAAAATTAAAAGAGTTACATATTTTTTAAGTAGTATTGTTGTGAAGAGTATGATGTTTAAACATATGTTATATATGTTTGCCTATAAAGTTCGATAAAACTATTATATGTCTTATAGATGGGATATCTTTGATAATTCTATCTGTTTTTATTAGAGCATGTTTGGATAGATTTATAACTTATGGTTTATAAGACAAAAGTCACAAAATATAGTTCGTAAAATCTTATTGCAATAGAAAAATAATTTCCTTATTAAAATTAATTATTTGTAATTTGTAATCATATTAAATTCTTAACTTAAATTTTAAAAATTAATTTTTATTAAAGATTACTTAAATTTATCATGATATAACCATTTAAAAAAATATATAAAATTTATATCTTCTATCTTCTATATATAATAGGACAAGTAAAAAGTGCCACATGTCAGCACCACAAAAATTCTCCATTTTTTAGTTTTAAAAATAAAAATAAAAATTTTAAAATAATTTAAATCTTCATTGGTTAGTAATTTTAAATTTAAATTTTAGAATTTTGAAAAATCAATATATTTTGAACGGATTATTTTTAAAATTAAAAAGTTAACATAGATAAAATAACTCTTCTTTATTCTTTTTATTCTTTTAGAAATAATTGATTAGATGGCTAATGTTTAAATTTTATTGGACTCTTATATTTATTCTAATTAGAATTAGAGTATTTATTTTTATCCCATATATTTGTGAGTATAAATGGGTAATGGGGTACCTGTTGTGTAGTTTATTTTTTAAATTTTTTAAAAAAAAACTGTCAAAAAATTTAAAAACCAAAACTGTCAATTCAAATGTCTTAAAACTGCCACCCACGTTTAAAGCTATATAATATAGCTTTTGATCTTTTTTAGCCGATCTCTCAATAATTGATTTTACTCTCTTTGATTCTCTATTTCCGTATCATTGTCCATTATTGATTCTCTATAAAAATTTAAAAGTCTTCAATTTACAGAAAAAAAAAAAGTTAAGAAGAAGAAGAATGATTATTTTAATACCAATTTTTTTTTATTGAAGATCATATATTTGTTCTCTGTTTTATATTTGTGTTATTACAAAATAAATTTAAAATGTATTTTCAATTGATTCATCCTTCTTTTTTTTTATGTATATGTATTTAGTTGTATCCACATAATAAAAATATAATTTTGATTTCTTTAGGAATGAACTACTTCTAGGACTTCATCACAGATTGAAGAATTCTCCACCATACAGGTAAAACACAAAATTTGGGAGTCTTTATTTTCTTTTTTTTGCTATATCTTCTAAACTATAAATAAAATATAAATTGTGAGGATTTCTATTAGAATTATTACGGAAATTTTTTTTCATTTGAAATCAACTCATGTCGTTAGTAATTTAAGTGCATTGAATAGGTATGAAATTCTATTAACCTTAAACTTTTTTAATTTGTATTTAATTAAATCATCTGAAGAAGAAAATACTTATATTCAATCATTCATTCTTGCTTATGATGATGTTGGAATCATAAAACAAGAAGAAATATGTAAATTTTTAATTTTGTCATTTATTCAGAAAATTCTAATGGGCTACTAATTATCATTATATTGACCATAGTTGTATGAAAAGTGTTTGATATATAATTTTCATAACAATTCTTATCATTATCAACATTTGAATTTTTATCTTTACAAAAGTTATATAGAAAAAAGAATTTGAAATAAAAAAATCACTCTGTCAAACGATTCCACTTATTAAGGCAAATTCAAAGGTTACATGTTTGATATATAATTTTCATAACAATTCTTATCATTATCAACATTTGAATTTTTATCTTTACAAAAGTTATATAGAAAAAAGAATTTGAAATAAAAAAATCACTTTGTGAAACGATTCCACTTATTAAGGCAAATTCAAAGGTTACATGTGTAATCACATACTAAACACTATTGTGAAAAACAGTTAGAGAAAATATCATGGGGTTATATTTTTTGTTTGATTAAAAAAAAGGGCATAAATAGAGCAAATAATTAAATGCTAAATATTATTGTTAATACACTTAGACAATGGAAGAATTCTAACCAATAAAATAGAGAATAACATTAATTTTAAAATTTCACGCTTATGAAAAATATGTACTAATCAATATCTTTTAGTTATATATAATATGAGATGTAAAAATTGTCACATGTCATTATCATAAAAAGTAGTATTTTTCTCATTAGAAATAAAAGTTAATTCAAATTCCATCTATGTGTAAGTAAAAGGAAGAAAATCTAGCATTAAAAGAAAAATTCAATTTAATCTTAAAATATTTAAATATCTTTAAGTCTAATTGTTTGTCTTTAACTTAAAAAAAAAATCAAATTCAAATTTTAATAGTTTCTATTATTTTTGAAATTTTATTTTTTTAAAATCAAATTTTGGCAACTGTTTTAAATAATGAAATCTAAAAGTATTTTCAATTATAAAAGAAACAGAAGGAAATGTGAGTTATTAGTAGTATTTTTTTAATAGAAGATAAGATAAATTTTAAAATTTATGCATACATGACCAATAAAAAGTTATTAACCCAACCCACTTCTAAGTAACTTCCCCTTTCCCTCATTCACATTACTCAGAATATTGATATTTTTTTAAAAGTAAATAAATTGAATAATCATTTATTTATGAGTCACAACAACTTTAAGTAAACAAGGGGTTCAAACTTTAAAAAAAAAAACAATAAAAATTATTAAATTTTGACAACATATGCTTCATTCTCTATCTAATTTGGATGATATTATATTTCATATAGTGAATGAAATTACATTTGTTGGATTTAAACAATGAGAAGATTTTTACTAAGGAAATAAAAGCATAATAAAAAATAAATAGAATTTTGAAAGTCAAAAACTATATATTTATATACGTAATATTAAAATATGAGTAATAGAAGGATATAAGTGATTATATATATATATATATATATATATATTATTTTAAAAATAAATAAATATGTATGGCATAATGTTAACACAATAACGATAGCCATGAACAACAAAATGAAAAATATATAAATAAAATAATTTCAATGTAAAAGAATAAATATTTAAATTTGATATGAAAAAGTATTCTGAAATATTAAAAAAATAATACTATACGAATAAGATCATGTAATTGGAACTTACTAAATAACGACAAAAATAAAAATAATTAATTGAAAAAATATTCAAGAAACATATTTAAAATAAAAAATTAAATTCAAATTTTCATGTTGATATCTCCGTTTTAAAGATAAAAAATTCTCACTTTGATATGTAAGATAATTAATTTAAATTCAAAATTTAATAATAACATTATTATTTATTTGAACTATAAATGAAAAAGTTGATAAAAATATCATTGTAGAAAAAGAATTAAATAAAGAGGAGAATGATAATGTATAACGAAACCATGCAATAGATAGTATCTAGAATTGAAAATCTAATATAATGAAATAAATTTAGCAACATAATAAAAAATTTAAAAGTACTAAAATTTCATATAGGAATTTTTATAAACTTAATTTAATTAAATATAAAATTATATGTTAAAAATCAAATGGAAGGAAATTTTTGTATATTATCACATGCATATAATATAAAAAGATAATCCTTACAATTATCGATAGCTTTTTCAAAAGCTTTAAACATTGGAAAAAAAAAACATTTCTTCTTATCTTTTGGATACAAAATTCAATTTAACAATATTAATTAATATAATCTTATTTCGATTACTAAAATCCTATATGACAAAACTATTTAAAATATACAATAGAAAATTATTTACAAAAAAAGTGATAGAGATAAAATAAAAATATTTGCACTGTGAATTCGTTGCAAAACTTAAGTAACAAAATGACATAATACAAAAAAAAATGTTATTAATAATTTAGACAATAAAGAATTGCAAGAAATATAATTTTATTTGTACCAACAAACACTTAATTTGCATAAATTAAATTTATTTTTATCGTTATCTTTATATGTGTAAAACTATTTAATGATTCAATTTTTAAGTAAAATGGCCGCGCATCGCGCGGGTATGTATACTAGTAGATAATAAAGCTCCAAGCAAAAGTGACGTAAAACACCTGATGTTTAGTCTGGTGATATTATTTTTCCTTTGTGGCAGTACCAAAGTCAAGATCCTTTGTCATTCTTTCCATCCCAAGATAACCTTATACCATAATATTAAAATAGCAGTAGTAATAATGAAAATGGATAATTTTGTAAAATGTGTTGCTGACTGAGTCATTCTCAGTTTGATCAACCAATGGGCAACATGTCCAAATATTTTTAGCTTTCAATCAAGTCCAAGAAGTTTCCTTTAGCTTATGGTGATCAATAAAATATAAGAAAATCATCAAATGTTTGAAAGAGTCTCCTTCATCACTGACAACTTTAAGAACATGTAACACATTAATATGGAGTTTTAGCATTTGATATGGTCAACTCAGAAACCAGATGAAGGGAACAAACAGAAGCCAAAGGCAGAGTTTCCAACAACACTTAATCATTGATTACTCTGCTGGACCTAGAAAGCATCATCACAAGTTTGGCTTTTCCTTCAAAAGTGTCACGAAAAAGATAAGTGATGTTTTCTCTACACTTGTCTCTTGGCAGAAGAAAGCCAATTCTGAGACCAACAGAAGTCCAAGTCCAGAGAGGGAGGTCTCCTGTAAGTTACTAATCCAATCTCATAAATAATTTTATTATCGTCATAAAGATTCACTGTTTATCAACATGTCTGAGGGCTGATTTATGGTGACATTTAAGTCAGAAAATGGATCCTGTTCTGATATAATTAGAGGGGTCTATTTTAGTTTTAGGGTGTGTTTGGTATGAAGGAAAATGTTTTCCTGGAAAACAAGTTGATTTTTAACTTATTTTTTCATGTTTGGTTGGTGAGTAGAAAATATTTTCCGGAAAAGATTTTTAGTGTTTGATTTATGTTTTTGTTTTGAGAAATATCTTTTATTTTTACTAGGATAGAAAATAAATTTTGAAATTGAAAATATTTTTTAAAAACAAACTTAAATTTTTTTGGGGGTGGGGTGGGGGGTGGTAGGGGGTGGGTTGAGGGTAGAGGTGAAAAATTGAATTTTTGAAGTTGAAAATATTTTTTTAAAAACAAACTTAAATTTTTTTTTTGGGGGATGGGGGCTGGTAGGGGGTGGGTGGGGGGGGGGTCGAGGGTTGGGGTGAAAAAATAAAATTTTGAAGTTGAAAATATTTTTTAAAAACAAACTTAAAATTTTTTTTTGGGGGTGGTGGGGGGGTGAGGGTGCTGGTAGGGGTGGGGTGGGGTGAAAAAAATGAAATTTTGAAATTGAAAATATTTTTGAAAAACAAACTTAAAATTATTTTTGGGGTGGTGGTGGTGGGGGGGGGTCGAGGGTAGGGGTGAAAAAAATGAAATTTTGAAATTGAAAATATTTTTAAAAACAAACTTAGTTTTTTTTTTGGGGGGGGGGGTGGGGGGCTGGTCGGGGGTTGGGTAGGAGGTGGGTGGGGGGTCAAGGGTAGGGTGAAAAAATGAAATTTTAAAGTTGAAAATATTTTTTAAAAATAAACTTAAATTGATTTTTTTAACAATTTTTTTTTTAATTGGAAGTTGGAAGAGAGTTTTGGAAAATGTTTTCCTTAAGTTTTGAAGGGAAGTCATTTTCTTTAAATTTGAGGAAAATGAGTTGATTTGGAAAACATTTTCCAAAACATTTAACCCAACCAAACATGAGAAAATTGGAAAACCTTCATACCAAACACACCCTTAGTGTTTATGCTTTTATGGTGCAAATCAATAATGATATGAATCCAAGTTATTTCCATCAAGCTTTTTGTAGCTGAGGATATCAGGGAGTTCTTGCTGTAACTAATTTACTTGGCATCTTTCTCCTTTTATCTGTAGCATCAAAAGGTAGTAACTCTTCCGGAAGCAAGAGGGGAATTTTGTTGAAACCCCAATACTCTAATTCCCATAGAACTTCAATGGCTACCAGGGAGCAGCTAGGTACATTTGAGTTCTCGTTTGATGAAATTTGCCAGGCGACTGGAAATTTTTCTGCTGTACACAAGATTGGTGAAGGTGGGTTTGGGACAGTGTACAAGGGAAAGCTTAAGAATGGATTTCCTGTTGCTATTAAGCGCGCTAAGAAGGTACTGCTTTGTATTGAATTTTGTTATACACATTAGTCTTTGACCTGCTCTGAACAAGAGCATAGGTTGTATTCTTCAGCCACAGTTTTATCAATGCTCTCTAAAGTTCTGAGACTAACAGGTATGCTAGATTGTGCTCAAAATCTTTATACGAAATCTTTTGTAGGATTTGCGAGTGTTGGCAGAATTCAAGAATGAAGTCCAGGCATTGTCAAAGATTGAACATCTAAATCTTGTTAGATTTTATGGATTTCTGGAGCTCAGAGATGAGAGGATTATTATCACTGAATATGTCAGCAATGGAACACTTCGAGAACACTTGGATGGTAGGTCAAGAAAGTCACTAGTCATATTATTATGCCATGTTCAACTAACAGGATTGTTTGGTTTACTTGATTATTAGCATACTCTCAGTGGTATTTTACTGAGAACTGGATGAAGCATTGTCTATATTAGTTATTTGCTCCAATCTTGTTTAAATTCTAAAGATACCATGACGTGTTATGGCTTTAAACCGTTAAAACTAGGTTATTATCCTAATTTGATCTGATAACTTGGAATTTTTTTGAGTCAATATTCAGTGGAAGTTAATGTCATCTGCTATATATAATCCAGGTAAGAATGGAACCGAGCTTGAAGTTGCCGAGCGTTTGAGCATTGCTATTGATGTAGCTCATGCTATTACCTATCTGCACTCGTACACAGGTAGCACGTCATGTTTGCTGACTACAAGGAGTATTTTATTAGATGTCAATCCATTATCACTTTATTTTTCTTTTAAAGAATGAGGAGAGTTGTTCTTAAAATGCTTACCAAGTGTTTATGTTGATAACAGATCCTCCAATTATCCATAGAGATATAAAAGCATCTAACATACTCATCACAGAAAATCTCCATGCTAAAGTAGCAGACTTTGGATTTGCACGATTAGCTGCTGAAGATCCCTGTGCTACACACATTTCTACACAAATAAAAGGGACTGCCGGCTATTTAGATCCTGAGTACTTAAGGACATACCAGCTTACTGAAAAGAGTGATGTCTACTCCTTTGGTGTTCTGCTTGTAGAGATGATGACAGGAAGACATCCCATTGAAACAAATCGAACCATTGATGAGAGAGTGACGATAAAATGGGTGAGTAAGTCTATGAACTAACTAAAGTTGTATTCAATAAATAGCCCAATGTTGCATGCAATTGACAAGGACGCGTGCACTGGACAATTGAAGGTAATTTTTTGCAAATTTTCATCACGTGAAACTACCAGCTGAGGGAAAACAACATTCTACCATATTTCTGTCTAAATTGTGCCTTACTCATTTTTCTCTGAAGAAACAACCATTACTATAGAACTTTTTCTTCTTTTTCTTGGATTTAATAAAGTTGGACATAATAGTCTGTACTTCCATACTATCCATTTCTACAATGAAGTTAGTAGCTAATGCAAATAATCTTCAAATGCAGGCGATGAGAATACTAAAACATGGGGATTCTATAATAGCAATGGATCCAAGATTGCGAAGAAGCCCAGCATCAATTGAGGCTGTTGAAAAAGTACTCAAACTAGCTAGACAATGCCTTGCACCTTCCAGATTGGCGAGACCAGCTATGAAAAAATGTGCAGAGGTACTATGGGGAATTCGAACACAGTTTGTAGAGAAAAGTATCCCAAAAACTTCAACCTCTAGCCACTCTACAAACTTTCTGCACAGAAATGCAAAAAGGGATTGGGAGGATTTATACACAGTTAACTATAGCAAGAACTACAAATTTGTGTCCACTTGACAGACTTTTACGCAAAGTGCATATATAACAATGCATAAGGTATGACTTATTGTCAAATTAGGCTACTGATTCCCTGTAGACATACTAGGTGACCTGTATTCTTTTTCATCTGAGTTTAACATGTGTGCACCCGAAATATGTGCAGTCACCTCCACTATATAGGAGGCAGCAGTCGAAGGGTGGATCAAGATAATCTCATAACTTGGCTCATCAGATTGTGTTTGATCATGCTGCACTCAAACAATTCTCCCAAGACCCACCCGTACTTTGAGCTGAAAGTTCCTCCACCACTTTGCTGTGCATACTCAGAAATTATCACGTGAGTGCAAATATCCCAAGTCCTTGCTATGTCTTTTAAGGACTTTGGTTGTGAAAGACTTCTGAGAGAGACACTAAACCTTGATTTGTCCTTCATGGATTGATCTTCAGTCTTTACTGCAGCAGAAAATAGTTAAAAAATCTAGTTTTAAAATGATTCACTTAGGGGTCGTTTGGTTGTTGGTTAGGAGTTTCGGGATATTAATGTATTAAATCCTACTTGTACCATGTTTGATAGCCTCTTTTTTTTTTGCTATGTATAAAATTCAACTCACCAAATATGGTGTTTGATTTAGAATCCCGCATAACTAATCTGTGTCTAATGTTATGTAGAATAAAATGATGGAATAACTAAACCTGCATAAGTCTAACCATCAACCAAACAACCCCGTTGCAAATATTAGATTGTCAGAACTTAGTTGGTCTGCAATCAATAGAGACATGATTAACAGAATGTACAATCATAGCTCTACAGTAATAGGGGGAGAAGACATGAAACCAGGGATATCAGATCAATAGAACAAACGAAGGGAATATGTATGTATACAAGGAACCCGATCTACCTGACACAAGAGAGTTTACAAATATTACCAGTAGAGTTCTCTCTGAAGAACTCCTAGCCATGGACAACATGGTTAAGGATGACAGATACTTTCATGGAGCGCAGAGATATAAATGTATCATCCTTCTCAGATGATGAAGTAGTTAGAGGTGAAGAGAAGAATGACGATAACCTGGAAACCATCAAATCCAAACCTCAAGTCCAGAACAATATCAATCTTTCACCTAGGTACTCCCAGAACACCGGAAGAGTGCATGGCTCCATAGAACATGAAACAATTACAGATAAGGACAGTCAAATAGGTACCATCTCTTTAAGTTTCCAATGATCAGCTCTCTATCTTTGAATATCAGAGGAATAGGTTCCAAAGCATCTTTTGAAAGACCCCAAACTATGGTTCAACAATTCCAACTCCCTATTGTTTTCCTCCAAGAACCTATGGTAGAATGCAGGAAAATGGATAGATACAAAAGGAAACTTGGGATACGTCATGGTTATTACAATTGTTCTAACAAGATTTGGATCCTATGGTCCAACCTTGTCACTGTTACCATCATTTCAGATAATATTAAGATTCACACCCAGAATAACCCCCCTTTTCTTTTCACCGTGGTCTATGCAAAGTGTACTGAAGCACTCAGGATGGAGCTTTGGGATGACATTAGGAGTCTTGCCAATAATTGCTTGGACCCTTGGGGAGTTATTGGTGACTTCAATGTCATAATGGGTAGTGAGGAAAAATTGGGAGGCAGAGACCAGAGATTTGAAGAGAGCCTAGAATATTTGGACTGCTTGAATGATTGTGATTTGTGGTCTCCAAGACAGGTTTCTCGGGCTGAACTTTCACTTGGTGTGATAACAGAGATCTACCCCCTACAATTTGGAAAAGACTCGATAGATTGGTCTACAACTCAAAGTAGTTTCACAACTATAATACTACTGTTGTTTCTCACTTGTCAAGAGCTTGCTCTGACCATGCCCCTCTACTTATTACTATGAAGAATGATAGCCTCATAACATCAAATATTTCATATTCCTTAATTTCTGGGCTGATCATCCGAACTTCCTACAAATAGTCAAGGAAGCTTGGGAAATAGAGGTGTTTGGGAATCCACTGTACATCCTCCATTAGAAACTCAAAAACTCCAGCAAATGCCTTAGTAAATGGTCCAGACATGCGTATGGGGACATTTTTGAAGAACCAAAAAGATTGATAACACATATGAGATTACTTGGGGACAACTGTATAACCAATCACACATTTGAGAATAGATATGAGCTTTCCAAATGCAGGGAAGAATATACAAGATATTTGAAAATTCAACTCTATCGTCAGATAAAAATCTAAAGCTAGATGGCTAGAAGAGGGTGATGTCAATACTGCTTTTTTTACAGCATCATAGAAAACAGAAGAAAGAGGCTCACTCTTAGCAAAATTATGAATGTGCCGGAACAATGGATTGAAGGAAATGAGCCTATAGCTAATGCCTATTGTGTCTTATTTTCAGAATATGTTTAATCAAGAGAGGCAGTTAAACAACTTTGAGACTCTCCAATGCCTTGATAATTGTAATAATGATGACGATAACTCTATGCTTAATGCTATGCCTACTCTACAGGAAGTCAAGGAGAGTATCTTCTCTATATATTAATATTGACAGTGCCCCGAGTCCAGATGGATTTAGTGGTTATTTTTATCAGCAAACATGGAAATCATTTCCACAGATCTCTACAAAGCTACCACGGTTGGTGCTAAGCTCCCCAAATTCTTTACTCATACTTGTATTATTATGATCCCTAAGATTGACCATCCCCAGAAATGCTCAGAACTTAGGCCTATTAGCTTGGCAATTTGACTAGAAAAGTGATTGCTAAACTTATTAATACAAGGTTAGCCAGATTTCTCCCTAGAATCATATCCAAAAATCAAAGTGGCTTCATCAAAGGGATAGTTATCACTGAGAATATCCTGCTAGACTAAGAGATCATTGATGACATTAAGAATCCTAACAAAGGAGGTAATATGGTAATCAAACTCGACATGGCTAAAGCCTACGTTAGAGTCTCTTGGTATTTCCTGTGCCTAGTGCTAAGGAAAATGGGCTTCTCTGACCAATGGGTTAACATCATTTATAAATGTGAAAATTTCTAATATGACATATATTATACTAATATTTTCGAGTTATAGCAATAGATTTAGACTTTCAAGTTATAACATTAAAAATTTCAGGTTGTAACATATTATTAAAAAAAGAAGTTATTTTTAATAATTAAAAACATTTGATTTGAAAAGAATAAAAAGATAAAAGGAAATTAAAATAAAATGTTTCTGAAGGAAAAAATGAAAAAAACGGAAATAGGGATGACAATTAAATTTGAATTAATTTAAGATAATTATTAATTAGCATGAATTAAGGAATTTCAAACTAATTAAGAATATTCAGTTTCCTTAATTCATTCCAATTTGTTAAAATTAATTTAAAAATCAGATTTTATCCATTTTTCTTTCACGTTTCTCTCTCTTCGTTTTTCTTCCAGAAATTGTCACTGGCGACAAATTGTTTTTTTGTTTTGTTGAAAACATGTGTTTTTTTTGTGATGGACAACTACGTATCAATATTAATTAAACATGGCGGAAGATGGGTTGCTTCAGGTGAGTATTTTTAATTGTTTACTATTTTTATTTGGATTTCAATGAAATAGAAAAAAAAATGAAACTGTAAATCGCCACTATATTGAATGTGATATTTTTTTTGTATAAACAATAGGTTTTGTTCATAATACTTATTAGTTGTTGTGAAATTGTAATATTAGTGATTTTCTTGGTAAGTTTCTGTTTTTGGTAGTGGTTTAGTGTCACCATATTATTGATAACTGATTTTTTTCTTGGTAAGTTTCTATTATATTATTGATTACTGGTTTTTTTCGTGAAAAAATAAATTAAAATGTATAGTTTTGAATGAATTTGTTAGTGTAAGTGTAATTAATTTGGTACGAAAGTGTATTCACTAATGTGAAAAAAAGGTTATGTAGAATTTTGAAGAATTATATGACAGTTGTTTTAAGTTGATATGAAAGTGTGTTAACTAGTTAGTAAAAAAAGTTATTCTGAATTTTGAATAAGTGTATTAAAAATGTTTTAAGTTGGTATGAAATGTGAAATGTTATTGTTTATATAAGTTTTGTCAATTATGTATAAATTTGTGCGAAAGGAATGAACTATTTGGTATGAGAAATGTATAAATTTGGTATAAATGATGATTGGATGTATGAAATTTGTATTAAGTAGGTATGAAATCTGATTTATTTTTTAAAATGAAATATGTTTGTAGTTTACCGTCTGAATGATTCTTGTATGAAAAAATAATGACAAGTGTATATAATTTTATTTTTTTTGTATTATGTAAGACTAATTGTTAGTTTTTTTTAATGAAACATGGAAATATGTTGATTTTTAGATGGAGGGGATTATATATGAGTATTCTAGTCTTTATAATGGTCTAGTAAGTGCGATAACATCGCAACTAATGATAGATGCTAATATTCACAATATAGAGATAAAATATATAGTTAGTGATAGATGTCCCCCTGTTAGTATCCACAATGACGTTGGTGTGCGGGTTTTTTTAGATCAAAAGAAAGCTAATGTAGATTTCTTTACGAAATATCCATTGTGCATAACTTTGAAGAATATAACAATAGATAATCAGGATTCTGTAGTTGTTGTGGATAGGAGACATTCTGATGTTAGTAGAACACTAACTAACTTTGATTTATACTCCAGCAACTCCATCCGCTTGATAGGAGTGAATTTAGATGGAGTTGTCGATGAAAATACTGATGAAGGAAATGGAGTAATCAGTGACCTTTCTAATTTATTTATAGCTGAAAATCATATTTACAATGATAAAGAAACACTTATGGAGGTGATGCGACATTATGGAGTCGTGGAAAAATTCATATTTCTTGTGACTCGTTCTAGTTCATCTTAGTAAGGATTTAATTTATTGTTTGAATGTGTAGTTATTTTTTAGTGTATTTGGTATATTAGTTTTCGATGGATTTTTTTTGTTTTTTAAACAATTATTACCTGAAGTGTCCTGCTGATAATTGTTCCTGGATGATGAACTCATCATGTTTGAATCAATCAAAGCTGTTTAAAATCAGAAAGTACTGTGCGGAACACACTTGTTCCGTTAGAGATAGAGTGTATGCAAGGCGTCAGGGAATAACTGACATTGTAGCTGTTTTAATAATGGATAAATTTATTGATTCATCGACTGTATACACTCCAAAAGATATAGCGGAAGACGTTTTGAAAGTGCATGATGTTGCGCTAACATACATACAGGCCTGGAGAGCTAAAGAAAAGGCGATAAAATTGGTGCGTGGAGATCCAGCCGAGTCATATGCCAAACTTCCAGGTTTTTTTAGAACTAAATTTTGTATTTTATATTATTGACTAAATTGGTGTGAATTATAACAATGCAACAATCTGGCATGCAGTTTGTTTACATATTGAATTCCCATTATCCATTTGGTTTCCTTTCTGTATCCAATTAATATCCATTCTGTATCTAATTTGAATATAATTGGTGTTCATATTTTATCTAGCTAGTATATTTGTTGTGTTGTAATGTTCAGCTATCTAATTATAAAATTAATTGTAAAAACTGAAAAACTTTCAAGTTATCTATACATATTGGAGCAGACATATCCTGATTCGATTTTAAAATTAGAAAGGACGGAATGTGATAAATTCGTATATGCATTTGTTGCATTAGAAGCATGTATTAGAGGTTGGGAGTATTGTAGGCCAATTGTAGTTGTTGATGGCGCAGCTTTAAGAGGCTCATATGGTGGTACAATGTTGACTGCAAACACTATGGATCCAGGAGGTATTTTTTGAATCTTTTACATTTATAATCAACAATAAATATGATATAAGGTGTGTTTCAAATTTGTATGATATATTTTTTTTTAATTAATGCATCAGGTCACATACTTCCACTTGCTTATGCCATAGTGGATTCTGAGAATGATGCATCATGGACCTGGTTCTTTGAACAGTTTAGGGAAGCATATGGAGAAAGGGAAAACATGTGTTTTATGTCAGATAGAAACGAGAGCATATGGAAAGGGACTGCCAGAGTATATCCTGGATTGGAACATTTTGCTTGCATATGGTACTTATGCTGTAATGTTTTGAAGAACTTTCATAGGAATATTGAAGATTTGAAGAAGCTATTTTTTACAATGGCAAAGTCTTATACAATACAACAATTTGAGGCAATTATGCAAAGAATAGACCAGATAGATCCAAGAATAAGAGATTATTTATATGATATCGGGTATAGCAAGTGGTCAAGGGCTTATTCAAAATGTAAGCGAACATGGACCATGACTTCAAACATAGCTGAATCTTTGAATAATGTTAACATGATAGCAAGGAGGTTGCCAGTGATTTCACTTCTTGAATATATGAGGGTAACAGTTCAAAAATGGATTCATAAGCACAACGAGGAGGCTGCAAAAACTAGATCAGAGCTTACAAAAAAATATGATCTTATGCTCCAGAAAAGTATTGCTTTGTCTAGCAGTATGAGGGTATGATTTTTCCTTTATTCATTATTATTTAAATGTATTCATGTATGCAATTAGTATGATTATTGAATTAATTTAGTATAAATTGCCAACTAGAATAAACAGTACATTACTTTGATATCCATTCTGTAACAATAATTCAAACCTTTTTTTGTGGCTTGTTTTTTTGTAACAGTATTTTAATGATCAATATTTTTGTGTGTTAGGTAATACCATCAACAGTTGATATGCATGCTGTTGTTGATGGACCAAAGCGGTACATAGTAAACTTAAACACTAAGATGTGTTCTTAGATACAGAAGACTGCATGAAACAGATTATTGCTCTCCTTTTTATAGCCTGAAGAATTTTCAAGATACATATGCCATCCCTGTTGAACCTCTCCCATACGAGAGTACAAGGGATATACCAAGTTATGTTTCAGAGTCTAAATTGATGCTGCCCGGTCCAAAGAGAACAGCAGGAAGACCGCAACTTGAACGCTGGAAAGGGTTTGCTGATGTAAAATTCAAAAGGTCTAAAGTTACTTGCAATAGATGTCGTCAAGTTGGCCACAACATGACGACATGTTCAAATTATCCTGTGCAAAAAAAATAATTATTTATTTGTTTAGACTATATAAAATTTTAATTTTATTTTGTCTTTTAGACTCATGTTTTGTTTTGATATGAAACATAATTGGTGTGAAATGCATTATAACTAAGTGTTTAATATACTGTTCATTTTTTATACGCAAGGCATTCATTAATCATACAAATTGCATACTGTTGGAAATAAAATTTATTTCAGTTTAATATATAAGATAGTGTTAATATTAGTGATAATTATACAAGGTAATTATGGAATGCATTTGGTATCCTGAATAATTAATGTAGTTTATCATGAATATTAATTTGATTTCCAACTTGTGTCCTACTATAAATAAAATTACAACAATCTTTATACCAATCTTATTCAGGTGTCATTCAAATACTAACTTCAGTTTATATTACACATATATATAACAACGAAAAATCAATTTCACGTAAACATTCATTAATTTCGTATAAACATTCAAACTATTTGTGTACCAATATTTTATCACAATTCATACAATATCCAACAATCAAAACATTAAAGTCAGATGCATACATGTATTAATTAGATTTCATACACGTTTCATCCAAAAATATGTTTAGAATATAAAGTAAGCATAATGTGATATTTTTAGAAAAAAATCGCTTGTTTGACGATTAATCCAATTTCATACACGTTTGACAATTAATAGACAAATCGCTATTTTCATACAAATTTAATAATTCATATCATATACATAGTTAATAGACAGTCACACCAATGCTAAAACACAATTCATACCATTATATCACAATAAATACAATACCTAACATTCAAACATTAAAATTGGATACTAATTATAAGACAAAGTTGGTTCATGATCTCTAAATTGGTATTAATTTTTAATCTAGTTAGTAATACACATTAATATCATTAAGTCTAAATGTTGAATCAAATTGGTATGCAATTTGTATAAAACTGGCATCTCGGAAAATGGTATATTCAATGTGTAATATATACCCCAAATAGTGAATTCAACTGGTATGAAGTTTGTATATAACTGGCATCCCGATAAATGGTAATTCTTTTGTAGATGATATCTGATTGGAATTAAACATATGATATTATATATCGTCAAATACTTTAACACAAAAAATTGTCCAAAAGTTAAAAAAAATAAAATGTTGTTCTAAAAAAGTAGAAGGTGCAAGAGACTATATCTAATTTCTTGTCCGTTGTCTTGGTGTAGGATAATTGGTGGTATCCGAAACATGTTCTTTTTCTATGCAAGGTCCACCAAATTTGCTAGCAACCGTACCAGTAACTTCACTCTCACTGATCGCGCCATCCTCATTCTTTGTTTTTCCATAATGCCAAAGGATTGTGGCATACCTTTGACGATGGTACTTTGCATCAATATCAATAGAACGCATATCAAAAACATCATTACTGATGTATTCAGCAAATAGACATGTGTACAAACCACAATCACTGAAAAAATGAAAAAAATAAGAAAGAAAAAATATTTTAAGAAATAAATTAATTTAACTTTTCTAATGAAATCAGTAAAGTATAGAAATACGTACTTTGAAATATCTTCTTGTTGAGGAGCATGCATCATATGCTTGATATCAAGTGGGTCGGATTGAGACTTGTGTACATATTTAGGGAGTTTATTGGCATACAAATCAAGCCTTTTACCATAAAATCCCGTGCTCGTCAAAAATAGTGGTATCATTGTTGCAAGTTTACCAACTGCTTCATTTACTTTCTTGGTGTGAACAGATCCTCCCTTCATCGAGTCGTATACATGTAGACATCTAAGCTTGATTCTGAATACAACCAAAAACCAATGAAATTTCTCACTAATATTGACAGGAATAATGACATCGTCAACACTGTCCCAAGGAATGTTGGCAAGCAGTTTGAAGCCTCTAATGCACTGTCCAACATCATGGTCGGGAGAAATGGATCTCATGTCGCAATTTGACTCTCTCCATTGTTTCTCAATGTTATCAGCCCACGTCATAAACCAACAGTCAACCGTACTGTATGATAGTGGTATGGGAGAGTACTTTGCCTTCTTTTGTAGATAATACATAATGGTATTAACATGTTGTTAACATTTAAAAATCCATTAAAAAATGTTTCAAATATATACAGAATGTATATAAATTTCATTCTACCATCATGTTTAGTGCATTGTTCATGAAAGTTTATTTTTATTCCAAAATTTAATTCAAAAATCATATCAAATGCATACATGAACACTATATACCAAGTTTATTCATAAATCATTCAATATGCATACAACATGGATATATATATTTTAAAATATATTTTAAACATAAACTACAAATATAATTACAAAAATCTGGAATACAATTTTTAAATTAACTATTTAAAAGGTTGATATATAAGACTTACCCCGTCTTCCCAAGGCCTGCCAGGTTTAACCATTATGTTGAAAAAAAATTCTTTTCTGCAACTTTGACAACACCAAAGTTCATTTGAGGTTCAAAACTATCTTTGAGCTTTGAATAAGCAGATTTCCTGTGAACAGTAAGAATATATTAAAAATAGTGTATACAAATTGATTGAATCATATTAAAAGAAAAAAATTGCTTTATTTTTTATTTACACATATACCTGCCACGCCTAGATGAGACATCTTTGAAAATCCATTTGTTAAACTCATCGATCAACTCAGTTGCAACCTCAAACCCATTGTGACTTTCAAACGGATGTTTAATACGAAATAAAATAGGAACTCTTCTTGAACTGCTTTCGCCTTCTGACTACCAAATATACAGAGATGTGTCATGCTTGCCGGGGTTCCTATTTCTTGGTTGCACATCTGGGGTTGTATTAGCATTGAGAATTGGATCAAGTGCAACAATCTGTGTCATAGTAAAATCCGGATAATCATCCAATGTTGGTGGTTTTGAATTTAATGGTCCAGGTATGTCAGCATTAAAAACGACACCAATTGTTTGGTCATTTGACTTATGAGCTTCATCTATATATTAAAAAAAAATGTTAAACAAACTTTGAAAGTGAATATACATATCATAATAAGATTGAAATGCATACCATCCGTGTTTGAAGTATGAACGTATTCCCTCATTGAAACTGAAGGCTGATCCATTGGAGCTTTTTCAGATTCTTCAACATGTTGACGGGCATCATCCTAATGCATGACGTTATATAAAATTCAATCATAAAATAATGCGAAAAACTGCCTCATATAAAATTTATACAAGATTAATACAAAGTTTAAACAAACAACAATAACATTTCACTAATGTTGCCTTTCACATATTTAATACTGTATTAATACCAAAATTGAACCAACATAAAAAATTGAACAATAACAGTTAAAACATTATTAATACAGAAAGTTAATAAAAAATTTATAACACCACTGACAAAACTGGAAAATCATACCAATTTAATTCAAATATTAAACAGACAAAAACTGAAATATATTAAACAGACAGAGATTGTATAAACATTTGGTCATACCAATTTAATACCAATATTAAACAGACAGAAATTGGAAAATCATGCATAAAATTTGGTCATACCAAAATAATACTAACTTAAGTCTAAATTCGTACATCTCATATGTTGACACCAAATTTCGACCCTCCATGATAGGAATTAATTTTCTAGCTTCTTAACTTTTAAACGATTTGGAATAATCAATTTTATTAAATTCAAGTATTTTTCAAGTCATTTAAGTGTTTTTGTTATTTTTTATAATTTTTAAATGATAGATATATTTTCTATAATTATATAAATATTTGAAAATCATCGCAAAAAAAAAGTTCACATTTTTTGTCAAGTGTTTAATCAATTTACTTTTAAATTATAGTTATAATTTCGAGTTAATTAGTTTGCAATTAAATTAATCATTTTATAATCGAACTAATTATTTTATTTCGTTAAGATTGAGAAGCTCCTAAATTAATTCATCTCATTTAGATTTTGCCGGATTTGCAATTTAAATTCAATTTGATTAAGTTTATAACCTCAGTTGACCAATTCCAATTCGATTTGGCTAAATTATTAATTCCTTAACCCATGTCAAGGCCAAATTTTGGGCCTTCTCCTCATTCAGCCGATCCAATTCATCCTTCCCATTCCCAATTCTATCTTCTCTTATTTCCAGCCCAACTCCAACCGACCTGGCCTAATTTCCTGCACAAAAGAAACCCAAAAATTTCTCCAACGATCACAAACGTTTCTTCCAGAGGCGTTAACGCATTTCAACAACATCAAACGGCGATATCAGTGATTCCAAACAGCGTTCACGATTCTAACAGCGTCTACGCGTACAGACGGTACACAACTTTATTCTCGTTGTCTTCTTCCTTTCTCTCGACAAACAGTACACCTAGTACTGTTCCAGCCTTGAGGCAGCGGCGTCTTTCGTCCTTGTGGCTGCGAGATCGCTCCACGTGGCGTTCGAAGGACGATGGGTCTATCATAGCCCTCCATCTCACCTCCAATCCGTTGAAATTGCGAGAATCATTGGGAATATGCTCTTGTGCTAGATAAAATTCCGTTTGTAATTCAAATTTTGGCCCTTTTCTAACCCGATGTTATCCTTGCCTCTTTCCCCCCAATTCCGAACCCTAATTTCCCCTATATAAACCTCCTTCTTATTCATTGGTGGGGGGATTTTTTGAGCGAAAATTTAGAGAATAGCTTAAGCAAAGAGTAGTTTGAATACACTCCGAATAGAGAAGTTAATTCGTTTAGGGTCGTGGTTTCGTGTCTTTGGTGTCGTCCATCACTCCTTTACAAGTTCATTGTGAACTCGAGGTAGCAGCTTAGATTCTTCCCAGATTCTTTGTTTGCTGTTCGTGGTCAAGTTAGCGTAGTGGTGGAATCATCTCCGCCAAACTCGTCGTCCGGTTCGCTGCCCGAAAAGAGGTAAATTTTTTGTTTAACTTTGTTTTCCTTTTAATTTCCAGTTCTGTTCTGTTTGTGTATTTTTAGACCTGTATGTGTTTTAGTTTCTGTATATTAGAATTTGTTCGATGGGTATTAGCTAGTAATATCCCTTTCTTTGCTTTTCAGTTCTTTGTTTTCATAACTTGTTTCTACATGTATGTGTTTTACCCTGCCTAAGCTGTGATTTCTCTATATATCTTGTTTCACCAGCCTTTAGAATTTGTATATCGTGGGAAAATTAAATAGTTTTACTGATGTTCGAGTTTTGGCTAGATTAGTATTAGCTTCACTCATGTCCAACTTTTTCTTGTGATTTATGTGTCATATTGGCAAATTCCTAATTCTTCGAGCAAATGAATTTAGTCTAAACATAAATGTACAGTAGCTTTTTACTGGCTCAAAACTTATAGCTATGCATGAAATATGTGCTCCTTTGTTTTAACATATCATTCTTACTTGTTTTATTAATTCTTTACCCATGTTATACAATTGATGGTTTCCTCCCTTCATCTAATCTCTTTACATGTATAAGAATGTCGTGATTAATTTCTCTCTAGCCAGCTATGTGATCCAATGTGGGATTGAAGTGTGTTTATTTTGGTTATAGCGTGACTATTTGAGTTTGAGTGTGTGAATCTGCGTCAAACTGTCTTATTTTCAATTATTTTTAGCTCCTAGTTGTCGCCTGTCTCTCTGTTTTGAGGTTCCTGTCCTCATTTTCGTGTAAATAATTCAAAATGATGTTCGATTTAGTGTTCTGTCTCATGCTACCTTAAGATTAATGAGTGTAGCTACATGTTGAACACAACCGGCAATTGATTTCTGGGTTAAGATGTTAGTTTGTTGTTCTTAACAATACTACTGTCAAGATTAATGGATCACAAAAAGTTCTCATGTGTTAACCATTTATTTAACCTTTTGTTTTCTTTGATTGTTGGTGTGAATTTAAGGCTTATGTGAAGATGTTTAAATTGTCCCTTCCTTGTTTATTTTCTGATTTTCTTTTTTCTTAAATCTGTAGTTAAAGTTTACAGTTATGGTTCGTCTTAATGTGAATATAAAGGATAGGTTTTAGGATCAAATATTGTCCTCTATGACTCCGCCTATTAACTCTGTACTTCGGGTAGAATAAGCTTGCTTTATTAGATGTCGTTTGTGTCTAAAGTTAATATTTGTCCCCTATTGATTATTTGTTAATTCTTATCTTTCTTTCTTTTACATGAACCTTGTTGTTCGAACCCACTTGGACTCCTCACTCCCTTGTATACTCCTCTCTTCGGGTCAATCTCCAAGTCGCGAAAGGGACTCTTTTTATTGGGTTAAACACCCAAGAATACAGCAGTAGCATTAGCCTAAAGGGCTAAAAGAATAGCATTTTATTGGACTTGAAAATTCTGAAAATGGCACCAGCTGAAGCAGGGTTACAACAGCCTCAAAAGGCTGAAAATTGGAGAGCAAAAACTTGGGTTAAAACCCATAAATAGTGGAGCAGCAGAAGCAGAATAGCAGCAGTACCAAATGACTAAAATTGGGAATTTTCTGGACTTGAAAGGTCCAATTTATACTGCAGCAACAAGGAGCATGATAGGCCAAGGGCCTAACTTCTCGTTATTTATTTTTTTCATATTGTTTCGTGCTCTTATGATGTTTTGGAAACGCTAACATTTTTTTTTATTTAGATGAATCCTTGGGGGAGTGTCCATTTCGTTGCTTATTTTGCTTCAAGTATTCAAATTTTTAAACCTTTTTAATTTACGTCATTTAAGCTTCAAGACTAACTTGAGAATTATCTATATTCTTTCATAGTATTTAGCTTTCAAATCCACGCCTAAGTGATTGTGTTGATTATTCGACTCAAAAATTTGACTCGGATAAATTGTTAAATTAAAATTTTATTTTGGCACTTCAACATTTGAATTATTTCATTGTTTGAGATAATATGAATGTTTGCAGTATCAAAAGATTTCTCCTTTTAAAAAAATAATAATAATAAAATAAGATTTTTCAAACAATTTAAGCTTTCTTTTAAAATAAGCCAACTTTTAAATCCGTCGGTCAACCGCGGGTTAGCGGATTCTCTAAGATGCCTAAACCCTTCCTTAGAGAATCATTTGAACCCTTACCCGACTCTGATTTATTCAAATGTTTTTTCTTTTAAAAATTAAGTGGCGACTTCCAAATTATGATTTTTTCCAAAACTTAACAAAATTGCCACAAAGTTACGAAATGACTTCGAAACCTTAGTTTTCGAGATCGGATCGTAACATCATAGTTACTTACACATACACACTTCATATCATGATACACCAACTGTTTCAGTTTTTAAACTTGTAAAGCCATTTAATACCTGTTGGTGTGTTGCTTGTGATGGTTGACCTCTTGAAGACCTAATCTCCTCAATTATCAACTTTATCGAATTGTCGACATATGCTTTCATGTCGGTCATGTGCTTGTCAATCTTATCAATAGATGTAGACATATATGTTAAACATTAAAATATTACAGAAAGATAATTAATAAAAATTAATTGAAAAGGGATTGAAAAATAACATTATCTTTCAGATCTTTCAACTCCATCAAAACCTGTCATTAAACATTGAAAAGGTGGATAAATTCTTTGTAATATGGTAAAAAAAATATTAAATCATAATTTTTAATTGTATACCTCCGCAATTTCCTTTTTCAACTCTACATACTTTTCGTCGAAGTCAACATCGTGCCTTTCTGATGTTGCTTGATCTTCTGTCTCATGGTGACTAGAAGATTGATGCAAATTGATCTGATCCATGACATTTAACTCTTCGTCAGTAAGCACTATGTTTCTGAATTTATGCTGTGATAAAAAAATAAGATGTGAGAACTAAAATTTATAAAAAAAAATGTAATAACTTATAATTAATAAAGGACAATAACTAAACGATAACCTGGTTGCCATGTGTTCTGAAAATCGTATTCTTTAAGTTATCGAAAAAAAATACTCTCATTCGATGTCTTCCAGTTGAGTATACGCGGTGTGACATTTGAAACACGGATAGCAACTGTGTTGTCAAAAGGATGACAACACTCATAAAACCAAACCTGCAATGCTATATGGAATTGACTGAATTTGAATGACGTAGGATTCTTTCCCAACCTACGACTGCAAGCTTTAAGAGTTAATCTAAAACATTCATTGCCCCCTGGGAAGTTGACATATTGACCGGACTCAACCAAATCAAAATACAATTTAGGAATGGTTGTTTTTGAGGCCTCCAAACCAGTCAAAAATGAAGTAATGAAGTACAGAATGCCAATTTTTAAGCGGTCTTCAGTCTCAAAAAAGTTAGCATGTTTAAACTTATTGAAAAAGTCTAACTTAGGGACTTTTGTCATATCCCCAAAATATTTTAAGATAATTATATTAGGAATATACGGATCTGAAAAAAAATCAGTAAGAAGTCCACATTTAAGACTAGTTATCGCTGCAAATTCCTTGATTCCAAAACGTAATTCTGTACCATTTATTTTCACAACAAACATGTCATCTCTGACATTTTCAGATTCAAGAATCATCAAATGTTGCAATAGTTGACATTGAATCTTTATGTGGTGTATGTCATAAAATACACCAAAAGGTATTTGTTCGAGAAATTGTTGAAACCTCTCTTGCCCGAGGAAATCCAATAGATCAGCAAAAACATTCATGTTTGTACATGAAGCCCGGTGTGTGTATATCTTCCTTGCCTATAAAATAAAATTGTTTATATCAAATTGAAACACACTTCATACAAATGTTATTCAAGCTTCATTCCATCAGTAACTATAGTTTAAAAATGTTTATAATTAAATTATATCATATAAATTAAATAAAAAATAAATCAAAATCATATAAACATTGATAAAAAAAATAATATAAAATTATGGTTATACAAATATTATTCATGTTTCATACACATGCATATACATAAATTTTAGTACTGCCTTATGCCATATTTATAAAAAAATTCACACCAATTTTATTCAAACATCGTACTAGCTTCATTTGCATTGTTGCATTTATCAATCTATTTTCATAAATTTATCGAAATACGCTAACAATAATTTAACAATTTTAATACATTAATGGATAAATTGAATAATAAACCTTCTTAATAGGAAAAATCCCAATTTCATATTAATATTATTCTAAATTTATACAAAACAGAGTAACTAAACAATGCATACAATTTTGTTCACATCAATTTAATAATTCATACCATATACAAAATTAATAGACAATCCCACCAATGTTAATACACAATTCATACCATTCGCATACCAATATTGTATCAAAGTATATACAAAATCCAACAATCAAACATTAACCTCATATCCATACACATTTTATTCATATTTCGAACTATTTTCACACATACAAATGTTTCGAAAACAACAATAAGCATAATGTGATATAAAAAAATCACTATTTTGGCTAAATGTGGAAATAAATTAAATAAAGTACTTACCCTAACAACTTTTTTGTGTTTTTTGGATGTTGGTATTTCTGATTCCTTCTTTTTTGTTGTACTTCTTGTTGATGGTTTTGAAGATTGAGCAACTTCTACATTTTTTCTTTTTTTCTTTTTTGTTTCACTAACAAAATCAGATTCAGATTCAGAAGGGGTTTCAACAATTTTCCCCTTCCTCTTCTTCCCCTTTTGATTTGCCGAAGTCGGCCTTTTCTTTGCTTCATTTTTTTTCTCTTTTTTTTCTTTCAACCGAGATGAACCACACGTCGCCGGAATTTCAGCCCTTTTAGGCGGAGGGGTTTGAGTTAATATATTGAAAGTTGGAACATGAACTTCATCAATATAAGTTCCTTCAACAGATCTGGCACTCTTTCGAGGAGTTTCAGTGTGTTTCTTAGACATGATGATGATGAGAAACGTAATGAGAGAGACGATTGTGGAGTTAGAGTATTGGAGTTGTGAGAACGATTGGATGGACGGTTGTGAATGTGATGTAGTGGAGTGGTGAGGAAGATGAGAGTGAAAATTGTGAATATGGGGTAGTGGGGTGGTGGCGTGTAGAAACTGATAGGCGTGGGTGGGCGGGAAATTGTGATTGGTGTATGAGGTATTTGGAGTGTAACGGTAAACAAGAAAGTCTAATCAATGTAAATTCCTAAATTCGTGTAACTGATAATTTCGATTTTAAAAAAGGAACTGCAATTAAATTAGTTAGGTATTAATAATTAATAATATAAAAATATAAAGAGATTAATCATTTTTAAATAAACCTGTAATTAATTTTTAAATAAAGTTAAATTTAAGTAATATGTTATAACCCGTAAATAAACTGTTATAAGGAAGAATTTTTTAAGAATGCGTTTAAAACTTGTAATATTGTCCCTTAAATGTGTATATGGTGTGATTTTTCCTTTATAAATTATAACTACATTGCCAATTATTGGTATTCAGTCATTGTTAATGGTGGAAAACATGGTTTTTTCACCTCCAACAGAGGTTTAAGGCAAGGAGACCCTCTGTCGCCCTCTCTTTTCATTCTTACTGGCTGAGTGCTATACCAAATGCTTATCCCAACAGGATGCATAATTATGTGGATTTCAAAAGCTTCTATATAAGCCCCCAAAATTAATCACCTTTCTTTTGGTGACTACATCATCCTGTTTTGTAATGGTAGCAAGAGATCCATGACATTGGTCCTCAAAACTCTTAACACTTATGATGAGGTTTCTTTTAATGATAGCAAGAGATCCATCCTTTTCATAAGCCATTTTTTGGCTTCGTTTAAAACTCTTCGAATAATTTTGTTTTTCCTTTTAAATCTTTTAAGAGTTATAAAATATTTCCTTTTGAATTTTCCAAAAAAATAAATAATAATGAGATCATTAAAAATGGACTTAAACAAGGGAGAGCATTTCCCGGGAGAACAAAGGGATATTAAATTAATGGAATTATGATACTGATGAAGTATAATGAAGTAGAGCCCCACTAAGGTTTCCTCTGAAATGAGGCATGTAAGGGAGACACTACAAAGAACTTCCATGAGTTATGAAGAAATCTTCGAGCTCATATTGGTCATGGATTGGGGACGAGAATTGAACTCTATGAGATTAAATTTTTAGTTATTCCTCGGTAGCTCAGTGGTAGAACGATCAATTGTTAACTAATTGGTCATAGGTCCGAGCCCTACTTGGAGAGATTTGATCGATTCTAAATTCTTTATTTCACAATAAAGAGGCTTTCTTTTCCCGTTAAGAGTAAGTAATATGTTCCCAATCATTGTCTTTATAGCATTCTATCTCATTATATCACATTCTATTATGTGATATTAGAAAACCATCATCAATACCTCGGTCTAGATTCAAAATAATCCTTTTTTCCATAGCCCTATGCTATTTACAACTAGTCAATTAAGAAGTTTAGAAATTGACACGAGCGAAGATACTAATGATGATGAAGAATATTTTGTTATGCTATGTATACTTCCTCTGCTATTCATCCCAAGTCTGATCGAGGAGGAGTTATGGAACGTAAAACAAAAAAGGACATAACACAAAAAAATACGTCTATTGGGCATACTATATGTTATGGTTTTTTCATTCACAATAAACAATAGATAAAAAGATAAAAACGAAAGACATTTCATTTCGATAAAAGACCCACACCTAGTTTCATATATTTTGGTTCGCTATCCCGATCATGATTTTCCTACCCCTAGAGAGAAAGGGTACTTCCCTTTTGGGCCAGTTGTGGGAGAGGAGGGATTCCAACTTCTGACACTGTCGTTCATAGGTGTGTGCTCAAATATTTTGTGCTACATGCATCGTCCTGTCTCTATTGAATATGTTCTTGGGAGTACCCTAAAAAAGGGAACATTTCCCCTCCCAACCATTTCAGGTTAATGTAAAAGTGAGTTTATCCTTAAAAGCCTATAAGAAGGGTGCCTTTCGAGATGTGAAGTGGGAGAGAAGAGATGTTACAATTTGGGGTTTTGACTAAAATGACCTTTTGAATTTTCATTTTTTTGTTTTCATATTTAAAAGGTATAAATAATAAGAGGTGTTAAGTTTTTTATCATCCTAGTGTCAAACTATAGTTCCGTCATCAGAGTAGAGTTTGATCATCAAGTTCAAAATGAATTAGGGTGTATTTGTTGAAGAAGAAGGAAACTGATGATTGAAACATGTCAAATGAACAGGTTTAACGAAGCTGACTGACGTGTTGAAGATGAAGGAAGTTGATGATTGGAACATGTCAAAGGAACAGGTCCAACAAAGCTAACTGACGTGTTGAAGATGAAGGAAGCTGATGATTGGAACATGTCAAAGGAATAGGTCTAACGAAGCTGACTGACGTATTGAAGATGAAGGAAGCTGATGATTGGAACATGTCAAAGGAACAAGTCTAACGAAGCTGGCTGACGTGTTTACATCACTGCTGTAGAGTTAGAGTCACACTAGGATTAAACTATTTAGTCTCCTAAAGCCAAAAAATATTAAACTAATGATAAATTATTAATACCCCAATCTGTACCACCACCGCCTCATTCCTAAATTATTATTTTTAAAAATAAATTAATTAATTTTTCATATAAAGAGAAGTTTTTTTTTTCTACCCTGTACTCCATTCCCACCCACTCCAACCCACCCTACCCCACCCGCACCTCTATCTCCCCCAATTTTTTAATCAAAAAATTCACCCACCCTACCCCACCCCTACCTTGCTCCACAACTCCCAAATTTTTTTAAGGAAAAAAAAAGTTGAATTTTTTTCACACTCCCCCCCCCCCCCACACTTGGACCCCCTACCCCCACTCCGCTGACATTTTAAAAAAAAATCAAAAAATTTCAAAAAAAAAAAGTTAATTTTTTTTCATATCCCCCACCTCCACCCTACTCCCCCCTCACCCACACACCCCGACCCCCTACACCCACCCACAATTTTTTTTTCCAGAAAGTCCGGTATGAGTTCTTCCATAAAAAAACAAATAAGGTAAAAGATATAAAACTTATGGTATATTTGCTTTATTTTCGAGAAATTCAAAATATGATTTGGGGCGATTTTCACTATTAATAAATGGTTAAAATTGATCTAAAAATAGACCTAAAAATAGGTCAAAAGACGCGACCTCATGAGGTACGGGCTTTTCTCCTTCATTTTTATACTCCCTCCGTCCCATTTTATGTGAGGTAGTTTGACTGGCACGGAGTTTAAGAAAGAAATGAAGATTTTTAAAACTTGTGGTCCAAAATAAATGATAGAAATTTGTGTTGCTGTAAATCATTTCATTAAGGGTAAAATAGACATTTTACAGTCAAATTGTTACTTAATATAAAAATGTGTCATTTTTTTTTGGACCGACTAAAAAGGAAAGTAAATCACATAAACTGGAACAAAGGGAGTATTATTATTTTTACTTAATCACTTTCCATGTAGATATCATAATCAAAATTACAGAACTTAGATGCTCATGGTACATGGTTAGAAGAGGCAGGTGAAATAGCGGAGGAGGCTGTACAGTTTTACCAAAGGCAGTTTTTACAAGAAAGGGATGCTACTGATTTTTCACTATTGAGACATATCCTTCCCTTATAAATGAAGCAGAAAATGAAGCTCTATGCAAACAACCTTCTCTGGAAGAAGTTAGGAGAGTTGTTTTCAACCTAAATGGGGATAGTGCAAGTGGACCAGATGGTTTAACTGGAAGATTTTACCAATATAGTTGGGAGATTGTAGGTAATGATATCCTAAGGTTGGTTCAAGACTTTTTCAATGGTAATACCCTTCCTAAATCCATTACTCATACTAATTTGGTCTTGTTGCCCAAGAAAGAGATTATTCAATCCTTCTCTAACTTGAGACCAATTAGTTTGAGCAATTTCATCAACAAAATCATATCCAGGGTTGTGCATGACAGACTTGAGGTATTACTACCTAAATTGATTTCTTATAATTAGTCTGATTTTGTTAAAGGGAGGAGTATCATAGAAAATGTCTTGCTGACACAAGAGATAGTTATTGATATCAGAAAGAGGGGTAAGCCTGCTAATGTGGTCATTAAGCTGGATATGTCTAAGGAATATGATAGAGTCTCTTGGTTCTTTCTTATGAAAGTGTTGAAGAAGATGAGTTGTTCTGGGATGTTTATTGATATGATTTGGAGACTACTTGCTAATAACTGGTATTCAGTATTGATTAATGGTCAACCTCATGGTTTCTTTCACTCTTCTAGGGGTGTAAAGCAAGGGGATCCTTTATCACCTGCTCTTTTCATATTGTCTTCTGAAGTTCTGACTAGGGACCTAAACTCTTTATTTGAGGATGATCAATATGTAGGCTATGGCTTACCAAAATGGAGCACTAATCTAAATCATCTTGCTTATGCAGATTACACTACTATCTTTGCATCAGCTAATACATATTCTTTGAAGAAAATAGTGTCAATATTGTAGGATTATGAGAGTCAATCTGGTCAGAAAGTGAATAAGGAAAA
Organism: Solanum verrucosum; assembly: GCF_900185275.1. NCBI lineage: Eukaryota > Viridiplantae > Streptophyta > Magnoliopsida > Solanales > Solanaceae > Solanum > Solanum verrucosum. The sequence goes on from NW_026020441.1 coordinate 565,092, forward strand.
AAGTTCAGTGTATCTTCATCAGAATACTACATCTGAAGTTAAACAATTAGTGGAAGATTGTACAGGTATAAAATTGGGTCTTTTCCCTTTTAAATACCTAGGTTGTCCTATTACTTATTTAAGGAAAAGAAAGGAGCACTATGTAGAGCTCATTTAGAGAGTGAAGGCCAAATTGCAAACATGGAAAGGAAATATGCTAACATATGGAGGTAAAGAGGTATTGATTACCAGTGTTTTACAAAGTATTCCCATTCATGTTCTTTCTGCTATTGTTCCTCCTAATTGTGTCTTAAAGGAGCTTCAAAGAATTTTTGCTAAATTCTTTTGGAGTAGCAAAGTGTCAGGAAGGAGTATTGTAAGAAGCAGATTCCTATACTTGTTCAATGGAGAGGGGGCTCTCAGGTGTGAAAGAATATGCTGCAAAATAGAGAATGTATTGAACAATACTTATGGTGGGAACCTAAGGGGCACACTTCTTCAGTGTGGTATGATAATTGGACCATGCTAGGTCCTTTATATCTTCAACATACAGAAGTGCACACATGTCACCCATTGATTGATGTTGATAAATTCTTAAAGGAAGCTGGTTGGGATTATGATAATATGAAACAACATTTACCTTAGAATGTGGTTAATCAGGTTAGATTGCATATGGGACACATTAAGATGACTGATCAGGGGGAAAAGCCTTGGTGGACAAAAACAAGCACCTGAAAGTTCAGTGTGAAGAGTGCTTGGGAGTAGTTAAGACAAAAAGAGGAGGTAAATGTGAACTATAAGCATATTTGGGTGAAAGGTCTTCCTTTTAAGGTTGCATTCTTTGGGTAGAGAGTATGGTAAATTAGAGTTCCTGTAGTTACTGTAATGGCTAATTGGAATTCCAATATCTCTCAATTATGCACATGTTGCAGTAATCCTAGTAGAGAAACTTTAGAGCACTTATTCATAAAAGGAGAGATTGCCCACAGAGTGTGGAAATACTTCACAAGTGCAGCTGGTATCATTGACTCTTTGATTCAGATCAAACAAACAATGAAGTTATGGTAGGATGCTAAAATAGTTTTCCAGGCAATTCCTATGATAATTTTATGGTTCTTATGGAAGAAGTGGAACACTGTGGTTCATGGTGGTTCTTATTCAATCAACAAGGTTATCTGGGAGTCTAATTGCATGGTGCAAAATTTCATGACCTATAGATTTGGTTACAGGGAAGTCCTAATACTTGGCCTCTTATGGTGGCACTGCTAGATGGTTTCAAGCCTTGCTTTAAAACCAGATGGGTAAGTGGAATCCTCCCATTGAAGGTTGGTGGAAAGTGAACACTGATGGAGCTTCAAAGGAACTCCAGGTCCTAGTGCTGCAGCATTTTGTATTAGAGATAGCAATGGTAACCTAGTTGGTGCAAGAGGATTGAGAGTACCAGACACTACTAATCTAGTTGCTGAGGCTGTAACTATTAGAGAGGTTTTGCAATACTGTTGGGAGAAGGGATATACTAACATTATGGTAGAGTCTGATTCTTTGACATTGGTACATATGCTAAATTGTGATTGGGAGATACCATGGAGTGTGGCTTTGGAAGTCAACTCTATAAATAGGCTGAAGGATATGCTTTCAATAAGAGTACAACACTCCTTAAGGGAGGAAAATACTCTTGCTGATTTTTTCGCTAACTTGGTTTTTTGTTTTGCAGGAGACTTTGAATATACAAATTTCCAGAAGGTTCCAATCGCAGGCAGTAAGATAATCAACATGGATAAGCAGAATGTTTCAAATATGAGAATCAGACAATTCAATGCTACAATCTACTAAAACTGTGAGTTAATCCACAAAGAGCCAAGGTGAAGTTTAAAGCTAGTTAGAATAACACTGTATTGTAGTGCCTATAGAGTCTGAAGTAACTTCTTTTGGTCAATATATCACGCACCTGGTGAGAGCTTTGAGGTGTATCATGTGGTATAAAACCAGGTCTAAGAAGGTAATGGTATTCAAGTTTCTATCTAAGTTTGTTTTAACTTACACCATCTTCTTTAAGAGCCTTATAGGCAGTGCAAGACAAATCTTCACTAATGGGGTTAGAGATACAATCGCAGTCCAACAAAGAGCATAACAGTGCTATTGAAGACATAACTAGTTATGCAGCCTATTCAGATAATTGATCGACAAAATCTCTCACAATCCACACAATCAGTGAAATTTACTTGAATTTAAGAACAGGTGGTGGTATTAATCCCTTGTTTGGATTCAACCCACTTAGACTTAGATTTGGGTAAGGATTAACTGATTGTAGGTTGTGAAGGTACAAGTTGACTCAAAATGAGATGATTAGATACATCGATTTCGTACTCAAGAAAAGAGCAGATCTAATCATCACAAAGTCAAAACATCAGATGGTCAAGATAAGAAGCATACTTATTTTTGGAAGATGAACTACAATGGCAGTTGAGAGCTGTAGAAGGTCGGAGAAGTTGCCGCAGTTTAGACAGCCATAGAGCTCGTTGAAGAAGACCTGAATCGTTTCCTTTTTTTTATTTCGTGCATCTGTCTTTCCAAAGACTGTACAGAGTATGATGTGGGCTATGTTGCCCACATGTCTTTGTCCTTTTTATTTCAATAAAATTTAAGACCCAATGGGTCTTTTGATTAAAAAAAAAAAACTCCTCTAATATTTTGTCTAGGACTAGAAGATCTTGCACTAGGAAGTACTTAAAATATATAAACAAGTGGCTCTAGCCTAAACATACAGGCTTTCGCAAGTTGCCAGAGAATCAGGGAGGTTCGTAGCACCACGATGAATGTTTTTTTTTCTCTTCTTCGAAAGGAAGGGAGCTCCATCTTATCCATTCTAAAAGGGCCAATAGCCTCTTTAGGAAGGTCGTCTTTGCATAGGTATATTTTTCCTTTTTGGAGAGAAGTAGCATGTTTCTCAAGGACATCTCTCTCTGAAGCAGTGGCTAATTTTAACATTTCTCTGATGCATTTTCTGACGGATATCATCGATCATACTATGCAGTCGACAAGATGGTTTAGCATTCCCTTTTATCATGTTGACAATAATCATGGAATCCAATTCCATCTCAATGTTCTGAATGTGATTATTGCAGCACCATGAGATACCTAACAAGGCAACATGAGTTTCACTAAAGTTGTTAATTAGTGTAGAATTGAGTAGGGTTGGCAAACGCCATGATCAAGTCCCTATTTCTATTCCTAACAATTCCACCCGCTCCTGCCTTATTTTTTTCTTTAATGAAGCTCCCATCCGTGTTTACTTTGTAGGCATCCATACTTGGTTTTTGCCAACAAACCATTAAGCTACTGATTGAGCTTTTATAATTGTCAGCAATGTAACACACTTGCTACCAGTTCCAATGTTGGTCCATCCTGCTAAAATTATTTTCCATTGATACTTTGACGTGATAGAGGATTTGTTGGCACATGTTACTTGTACTAACTTGCTTGTGCTCAAATCTCATAGTGCACCTAGCTTTCCATATTTCCCAACACACTATAATGGGGGTGATACGGAGCAAGTGTTTATGAACAACATTTTGCGGTTGTAAGTACCACCACTGATCAAACATGTCCTTCATATTTCTTCCCGTGAGTTGCAAGTCCGGGGGTAGGTAATTTGATGCCAAACTCTTTTAGCAAGGTCACTATCTATGAAAAGATGATTTATCGTCTCTTGTTTGGCAACCCTGCAACATGAGCAATTTGATCCCAAGTTAGTTTGAAACCTAAGAGTTGCAGCATCAACAATTATTATATTTTTGAGAACCTTCCACATAACAATTTTTTTTTTTTCTTAAAATGTACTTCCTTTAGCCAGAAAATAGAATCACAAGAGTTAGGAGAACTTCTCTTCCTGAGGTTATCAAAAGATGAAGAGCATGTGAATTGTCCATTGGAGGTCAATCTCTATATGGCTTTGTCCTCCTGTTCTCTATCACCAAAGGTAGCATTTGCCTGATCAGTTGAGTTTCCAGCAAATATGTTTTTTCCACCTTGTCCCTCACGGATAGTTACTCCCTCCAACTACTGGAGTCTTTAAGGGTAGCCACCTTGGACATAGGGTTGCTTCTTTGACTATATTTAGCTTTCAAGAATTCAGCCCAAAGATATTTCTTTGTTCCGATTCTCCACCATCTTTTAGTAGAAAGTGCAAGAAGCTTTTAAACACATGTTTTCCCAAGAAGACCAATGACAATTTCTTTTGCCATCCTTATTTCCCCAGAAGAAATTTGAGAAGTGCATCTCAATATTTTGGGCATAAGAGCAACGAATATGTGAAGGGGTTGAGATTGGAGAATATGTTGAATGAGGACAGTTTTTCCTCCTGGAGAGAGGAATTTTTTTACCAAAGTAAGCCATTATTAAAATTAATTTATCAAAATAATACGTTTTTTTTGAAATTTTACAAAATTAGTATAAACGTAGTTCACAGTAACGTTTTAGGTTATATTTTATAAAAAAAAAATCAATAACAAAAAAATAAAAATCTGACAAATTAAACAGACATAAAACGTTATTGTCAGTAACGTTTTATAATTCGTTACTCTGAGGCAAATTTTATAGCTAAAACGTGACTCACAGTATCGTTTTTCTGGAATGACTGAAAATTGAAAAAACAATCTCGTACATGCCTCATTCAACTTTATTAAAATTTCCACTATTAAAATGAATATATATATTTTACACATATATAAATTTCTCTTTTCTTACATAGATAATACTTTTGCAAGGAAAATAAGTTGTGAGGAGGCTTTACTACAATATCAATTAATTCCTTTGTCTCTTCTATTATGATGTAGCCATTATATTTTTTTTAATAATTGATTTGCTTAATTATTATATCAATTTTAATTCAATAACTTCTTTATTGATAGTCTAATATTTAATAATGATAAGAAATCGATTGGTCTAATATTTGGAAGGGATGTTATCTTAGGCTTGAATTAAGAAGATCTCTCATATGATTTATTTACAAATTTTGAAATTGAAATGATACAAGACAAGCTCCAATTTGTGTAAAGTCATCCTCACTTTTTTCTTTCCTTTTGTTTAAAAAAAGTATTGTCTATGTGAAAAGAGAAAGAAAAGAGAAAATCATATATATTTCAAATGAAGGTATGTACAAAATATATCTATCCATTTTAATAGTGGAAATTTGAATAATGAATGAGAGATGTAGAAGATTAGATTTCAATTTTCACCATTGAGAAATGTTACTGTAAGTCACACTTTAGCTGTAAAACGTGCTTCAGAGTAACGAATTATAAAACGTTACCGACAATAACGTTTTATGTCTGTTTACTTTGTCAAATTTTTGTCTTTTTGTTATTCAATTTTTTTGAATAAAATATAACAAAAAACGTTACTGTGAAGTACGTTTATACTAATTTTGTAAAATTTCAAAAAAACATACTATTTTGATAAATTGATTTTTATAATAGCTTACTTTGGTCAAAAATTCTGGAGAGAGCATCTTCCCTGGCCAACCTGCTACCTTATTCATGATTTATTTTTTTTGTAATGTCCGCAAAGTAGCTAATTCTTTTCCTTCCTGAATAGATGGGGGCATCCAAGATATGTAAAATTAAAGGAAAGGTAGCTTGATTATAACCTGTCCATCTTTTGATTCTTCTATTGATAAGTCTATCAATCTTGTCATGAATGAGAAAGAAACTTTTATTATTGTTGATTTCCTGACCAGATGCCCTTTGATAATTCCTCAATTGCTTCATAACTAGTTTGATGGACCTTCTATTTAGAGAAGTGAAAAGAACTAGGTCATCTACATAGATTAAATGGTTAATTTGAGGACCTCTTTTATGCATGGAGAACCCAATAAAGTCCTCTCTATGATGAAGCGAATTAATTAAGGGCCCAGAGAGAACTTCTGCTGCTAAAATAAATAGCGCAGGAGAAAGAGGGTTTCCTTGTTTGATTCCTCTGGTAGACTTGAAGAAACCAAACCTAGTGTTATACCCCATTTTAACCGGACTAAAATAGTGTACAATATTTTGATGATTTCCAAATTAATAACTAACTTAAGAAGTCGCCATCTAATTATTATGGTGAATTAGGGCACCTAAAACGATTAAAGTTTGTTGTTTAAAGTTAACTTCATTTTAAGGTCTACTAAACATGAGATTCTAGGTAAGGGTTCAACTAATCTAAAGGGAAAGGGTTAGGCAAAGGATCCATTAAAAATGGTAAACCGGCCGAACTTGACTAATTAATTAGGCTAAGGCTAGTCAAAAATTAGGTGATTAGAGTTCACGAAATAATTAAAGACAAGCATAGATAAATTTTAAGTTTAAAATTTTAGAAATAGGCAAAGGTCTCACTTACTGGATTGTTTAGCAAATTGAACTATATCTTGAAACTCTTAATAAACTAATCTTGAAATGGGTATAACCAAAAAAGGAAACATTTATTTTAAACATAAAAATATATTTAAAGAACGGAAAAGGGTCAAATATACCTCTGTACTATTGCAAATAGTTTACATATACCCCTCGTTATACTTTCGATCCAAATATACCCTTACCGTTATACTTTGGGCCAAATATACCCCTCATCTGTTAAATATTTGAATCTCAATCTTAAAATAGACAAGTGGAGGATTGGAATTAATTTGAAGTACCCATATCCTTTTGTCCAAACCAACACCCAAAATAACCCACTTAAACACTTTTTTGCCCAAACCCATTATTAGCAAACAAAAGCACAACCAACTGTTTGTAAAAAACATTACTAATTGATTAGCTTCACGCAGTACATGAATTTGGTTTTTATAATTATTGTTTTCATTTATTTTGCCAATCAAAAATACAAAACGTTGAAAAAAATTCCAAACTTTTTAAAAATGATTCACTGTATGTTATTCTTATTGAGTTCATTGTCTCGGTTTAATTCTGAAATTTTTGAAAGTTCAACTAATATGGTGCTTGAAATTTCATTGGTTTCGATTTAGCCGCTAAAATTATAAGGCACATTAGGTGGAGAAGTAGGAAACGAAATTGTTGGGTCTTCGAATCGACATTCATATTTATGGCCGAATTACTTCTAAAATTTGTGAATGGAAGTTGCTATAAATCAATGGAATATTGAAAAAAAATTGGATTAGTACTTTTTTTAGTTGAGATTTTCTCTTGGCGGATATTATTGAGCTAAATTCAATTTTGGCCTTTTGGGTTCTTTAAATTTGACGATGAGTTTAAAAAAAAATCTAAGTTATTCAATAATTTTTCACTGTTGACTCATCAAAATTTCAAGTTGTTGAGAAGTGACTGTGTGTATTCGGATGTTGAGAATCATCAACTTAGATGAATAAAGTTATTATTGAAGGGGTCAAAATTGAATCGAAGATTGTTATTTTCGTGGCATTACTCCAATATTGTTGTATGTTGATATTAAAAGCTTTATTTGGGTTGGGTTATGAGTTATTTTGGGTGGTTGTTTGGACAAAAAAGGATATAGGTACTTTAAATTAATCCCAACCCTCCACTTGTCTATTTTAAGATTGAGATTCAAATATTTAACTGATGAAGGGTATATTTGGCCCAAAGTATAATGACAAGGATATATTTAGCCTGAAATATAACGAGGGGTATATGTAAACTATTTGCAATAGTACAGGGGTATATTTGACCCTTTGCCCTTTAAAGAATTAAAGAAAGTGGTGACTACTAAATAAAGCCAATTATATTTTTTTTCCTTAGTGATCATGTGAAGCAGATATTGAAATACTACCAATAACAAATCAAGTAGCAAATGAAATGTATGGGAATGACTAGAGCATAATAAACATTCCAAACAAGTGAGCTTAAAGAAAATCAAATGCCTCCAATATCAAGGCATTTCTATTCACTATATAATAAAAAGAACATTGAAATGAGAAAGTATGCATTGGGTGACCCAATTTGTTATGGGCCGAGACGGGAGTCTCCTTCGAAACTCCATATGCTCCAATGTTTATGTCAAAAAAATAAACAAAGACTTAGGTTAGATAAGCAAGACACTTGAACTTATGACTATCAATTCAAACTAAAATAAAAGTAGTAGTAATATTTTTAGTTCATGCTATTTTTGTAAAGCAAACCCGAAGAAAGACTCTAATTAAGTAGAAGCTAAGAACTAATGCATTCTTTTGAAATTTCATTATGCTAGCACTAAAGATGATCAGGATGATATGTTTGTCCAAGCTTTCTCATAAATGTAAAAGAAAAAAATAATCCAGCTGCTAACATGATTTGTAAACAAGTTACTAATAAGCAAATTTAAATATTGCTAAAAGCAGAAAACTACTGTATACTTTATACTCAACTAGAAATGTTCTATATGAACTTAAAACACGATTTATCGGCCTATGACAATTAGCTCTTAAATCTAAACTATGATGAATACATATTCCGTAGCCAACAAATATTTTAGATAAAAGAAAGATTTCATACTCAAAAATATGGTAGAAAACAAACAAAGAGACACAAAAGCAGTAGCCATTTCATAGTATTTAAACACAAGATTAAAAGGAAAGCTAAACAAAATATGAATGTCACATCGAATAGATAAAAATCAAAAGAGAATGGTAATCACCTGTTTCGGAGCAGTGAACTGAGTCATCTTCGATCAAGGATCTACGCTCGTTCCTCCAACAAAATCAAGCAAAATGGAAAATAAAGCAGAAGATGTTAAAATGTAAAAGACTGGTGTTCTTTCAAGCGTTCAAGTCTTTTTTGTGATTTATTTTGCAAGCCAAAAAAAACTCTTCCTCCAACTGAAGATGTACGTCCATCTTTATGGCCGACTTTAAGCGGGATTTGAAGAACGAAAAGTTGTTTGAATTTGAAAAAAGCACGTTTAGATCAGTCCAAAATGTGACAGGGGAGAGATCAACAAAATCGTCCTTTTCTCCATGGTTGCAGCGATTTGGTTAACAAAAAAATTAGGCTTTTCAAGAAGGAGCTTTAATGTGCAAGGGAGAGAGAAAAGACTTAGTTGAAAATGGTGAAACCAATCTGAATTAGGATGAAGGCGAAATGGTCAGACCCTTATACTTGTACATGTTTGTATTATGAACCCTTCTACTTAATCATTTATCAACTGAATCTTTAGATTCAATCAAAAGACCTATCATATGTGTAGTTCACTCTCTCTTTCTCTCAAGTAGATGACATGTCAAATCCATGTCACATAAATTAATAACATGTTATATTAATCCTCATTAATTATTTTTTAAAAAAATTAACCAAAATTATCAAATAAAAAGTACTAATTTAACAAAATTTTAATTTTTTTCTTCAAACTAAAATTTGGGATGTCCATGACCGTACATCTTCCTCCATATATTCCCATGGTGAAATGACCAAATTTCACAGGAGAAAGTCATTGCCGCCTCCACCACTCCTCTTGCCGGCAAAATCACATATTCTCTCTCTCACTTGTCTCCATCTCCGACAGACCCTCACCGTTTTCCTTTCCTCCTTCTCTAACTCCACAAATCCAGCAACCCGTTGCTGCACCATCAACTCCGGCCGGCAAATCTCGTCGCCGCCTCCCATGTTGTAGAAAAAGGAACCAGCGTCACCTCTCTCTCTCACTCCACTCCGAATCAGTGAACTCCGGCACACATCGTTACTCTCTCCCTTCATCGGTGAATCAGTAGACTGAAGGATGTGTTAATGCCAATTCTGATATTTGCATTAGATGAAAAAGGGGGTTGGGGATGGATGATAATGGTTGAAAAAGGGTTGAGTGGGTGAAGAAGAATGTTTTTTATTTTATATAGTTTTATTCTGATATGATTTTAATATTTTTTTTAACTGAAATATGGTATTCACTTGCCTTTAACACGCGAGTAGATACACTCTTTCGCTAACTCAGTTATCTTAATGTCACATCAGCATGGTCAATGATCAAAGGGGTTTGATATATTATATTTTATTGAGTTTAAGGGTTCAATTAGTAAAATGTTAAATAGAAGAGTTCATAATACAAACTCGTATAAGTACAAAGGTCCACCAGACCCTTTTACCTTAAGATGAAAACAAGTTGAAATTTTGCCTAAGAGAGGAAAAGGGGGAGAAAAGGAAGAGAGGCTATGAGCCTTAAGGATAGAATAAAGATGAAAACCTAATAGATTGGGTTGAATCTATCCCTGATGAAAAAAATGGCACAACATGACATCCCATTTTACTAATTGACAACATATAGCCTTCTTTTATTTTTTTGACAAAAAAAAGTTTTTGAAAATTAAATTTTGCAATTAGTAGCCCACGTATTAGGAAGCTCATTTTTAATTAAATTAAATAATTTTAGAAGGTGACAACATGGTGTCCTTTTTTATTGGGAAGTGATTTTTTTCTTCCTTTTTCCTCTTCTTTTCCATACACACACGATTCTTTTGAATTGTACTTTTTTTATTAACTTCTTCTTCTTCTTCTCCTCCTCCTCCTCCTCCTCCTCCTCCTCTTCTTCTTCTTCTTCTTCATTACTTTGAATAAAAGATGATATAATTTCTATTTATTAGTTTTACATATTTGAGTTCTATAAAAATATTCGTCCCTAGTGTTTATTTTTTCTCTTCCGCTTTTAATTTTTTTATGGTTTGTTGAATATGTCTACTCGTCAATTTCTCTAACTGTTAGCCTATGTTTGATCCCCCTCTTGTATTGTCGTTCAATTTTTTTGGGGGTTTTAATTTTTGAAATTTAAGGTTATATCTAATTTAGGCAAAAACTTACATAACAATAATTGATTGTAGGTATCAATTGTCATGTTCAAGAAAGTTATCCCTAGGATTATTCATTAAAAAAAAAAGGATTCTGATTCTAATTTTGTGGATTCTCCATCCACAACTCTAAATTTTAGCCATGTAATTAAGTTCTTCTCGTTATCCGATTCAACTTGTGTATTTGCTATTGAGCATTTTAAATTTCATGTGCAATCCTCATTTACACACTGAAGAAAGAATCTAGAATGTATATAAATTTTGAGGGAATGAATACACGGATATGTATACATGAATGCAATGCATACATGAAGTTCATGATTGAAAAAAAATTCAATGCAGTTTATACATATTATAAGTGAATAATACATAAAGTGTTTGATTTTTTAATATGTATACACTGGAGGGGATAACAAAGCTATAAATGTATACTAATACTAAGTGAATGAATACACCATTCTTTTACCTATATACAATCATCAAGTATACAATTGGAATTTTTTTTATCAAGTTACGAATAAAAAAAATATGAAAATACATAATTTACGTTTTTAGGCGGTTACATATTGTATATATAATTTTTTATATTTCCGTTTTTTTTGTTGTTTAGTGATGATTGGTTATACGAGGAAAACAAAAAAAAAAAATATTAAAATGTGATTTATTAATTTGGGCCATTTTGTGCTATTTTTTATTTGTCTATTAAATGCTAACTAGTATTCGTGTCCGCGTGGTTAGTTTATAATGTAATTGTAAACACTAATTTAATGACAATATCAAAAAACCTACTATAAAATGATATTGTAAAATTTACATTGGAGATTGTTAGCATTTAACACCTTAACATGTTAAAATAGAATAGTTATGAAAATAAATCAATATATAGTTTAGTTCATTGTCTCAATTTGATGACCATAATTTTTAGTATTATTTAACTTATTTATTTTTAAAATTATTCAAAGTCACAAATAACTCTCACAATTATTATTATATTCTTGTTAGCATAATAAAGATATAAGAAAATTTAATCGTTATATTAAAATAAAATGTAATTAAAAAAGTCCTACTATTATGATAATGTCAAGCATAAAACTAAGAAGTTTTAATCACTTGAATGTCAAATTTTAGACATGCAATTCAAAATTTTAAAAATATCTTTTAATTTTTCTAAAAATTGTATGTCAATTATAGTATCATATTTTACCAAAAAAATTATGTGGACTTTGTTGCTCACATTTTAAGCCTTCTAACCACTATCATAGTGATAAATAAGATTGTCCAAATAATCAAGGGTGAAGAATGACAAAGACATGAAATGCAAGTTTTTTTTTTTAAAAAAAAAATCAAAAAATAATAGAAATAATTACCTAAAGTATGAAGATATCTCCATTTTTTAACCGTCTCAAGTCTTCCACCATCCTTGTCACTATTCATATTGATTTTATTCTTACAATATGAATAGTGATACATGTAAAAAAATGAAGAATAAATAATAGTATATTTTAGAGAATTAATAAATGTAGCCTTCATCCTCTAGTCTTCCCAGTGCCACAATTATATATATCTGTTGCACTCTATGAATATTGTTTTTCATAATATTTTAACCTAATATTCAACGAAAATAAGAACATTAAAATTATAAGATTAATTTTTCTTTGCTCCAATATTTCGAAAGAAATAAGAAAATGTAAAAGCAAAGCAGATCGTGAGTTACTAAAAATAAAACTCAGTAGAAGTAAAATTATAAAATAATCAAAAGTGTCATACGTATCACAAATACTTGCCTCCATCTCTTTCATATAAATTATGAAGAATACTTACCTATTGCTTTTCTCTCGTTCATCATTTGATTGTATATGTTCTAGAAATTCTTATATAAGAAATAAAGTTGGTTAACGTTAATGATTGACAGTAAGGAAAAAGTTATGGGAAGTGGGAGTACTTTTTTTGTGGTTTGTAAGTTTTATTCTTTTCTTTCATAATTTTTAAATTGAAAATAAAAAATCGTTTTTGAGTAAATTTAGGAATCTACAAATGTGGGAGTGAAGTTGATTAGAGCATCCTTTATTATAGGAATTCAAAAGGTAATTTAACCGTGAGTTATTTTTTTTTTTTATATTTGTAAATTTTGCACTTTTTTTTCTTCAGATTTTGAATTAATTTTGATAAATTATATATTCTATTTTTTGTGTTGTTGTTGTGGTCTTTTATGTTTGAAATTTATAATATTAAATTAATTTGGTAATATCAAATTTTATAATTGGTTTTGGTTATTTAATACTTATTTGTTTTTTTTTTTCTATTTTTCTTTATCTTTTATGTTTTTTTTATTAAAAAAAGTGCTTATCCCATAATAAATTTTTCATTCGAAATGTATTTAAAGTCTGATATATGTATTGGGCAGTTTAAATTTGTCGATTTAAATTTAAATAGCAATTAGTAAATATATTTATTCTTAAAAGAAAGTACATGACATATTTTAGTTGGTTACTATTTTTTATATATTGAAAGGAAATATATAAACAATAGAAGTTTCTATAATAAAACCTTACGTAAAGTTTTTTAACACTTCAAGGAAGAACATGACAACATAAATTTTTTAACATTTTTTGTTTATATTATGGAAATGTTTATATTCGTATAATATTTTATTTACAATTCATGTTAATTTAAGGTAAATTCAGATTATTTTTGTATATCACTTAAATAGTGCTTTAAAGTTATATAATGTTAATTTCTATTATTATTTTTTAAGATGTCACGTTAATTTAAAAAACTGCTTCAAAATTTCTAATTTGATTTTCAAATTGTAGTGTATTATTTAAATTAACTACATATAATTAATTTTAATAATTTTAATTGTATAGAAATTCAAAAATTTATGTGGTGCTAATAGATGTCACTTCTTACTACTCCTATTATATACAGATTGAAGATATATATAAAGGGAATTTTCAAAGTAAAGTAAAAATCTATAACTATGCATAAGCAAATCTATTTGAATCTTTTTTTTTTTTACACAAATTATTTTCCTTCTAAATTTAGGTTTTTAATATTTTAAAATTAAATTTTTTATTATATGATATTTAAAAAATAATTATGATTTTAACATTTGTTAATACTTTTAAAATAATTAAATATGTTTTTTTGTTGTATGTTTTCATTTTTTATTTTAATCAGTAGTGATGGCAATTAATATATTTTAATCAGCAGTGATGACAAATTTTTAAAAAGACTACCGATTCCACACTTTTTTAACTGTCATCATACGTTTTTTCTTTTTTTGGAATTTCAAATACAATTTTGATTTTAAATTTTTATAAAGACTACTGATTCCACAAATTTTTAACTGCCCTCATACGGTTTTTTTTTTGGAATTTCAAATACAATTTTGACTTTTTTCCTTTTTTTTTAACCGAAAAACTAAAATTTAAAATTAAAGAATATATTCTATCTGTGAAATCATATATATAATCACATGTTTATCTTATACCCAAAAAAGATATAGTTCATATACATCAACCATTGTTATAACATATTTAGGGGAGGTATAATTATATGAAAAATTATTGGTCAAAGGTTAATATAAGGAAAGACGAAAGATAGATATAATTAATGTAATAACTATGAGAATTCATAATATTATAACTAAAGGATGTAAAAGACTGTGAATAACGTTTGCAATAATTAGTAATAACTAAGAGAATTTATAATGTTATAACTAAAGAATTAATGTGCAATAACAAAGTTTCTAATAAACTTTATACTTACATAAATAAATAAGACTTTTAATTAATGTTCCCATTTTTTTTTATATAGTTTTTAGATTTTAATTTAGTGTAGGGACAACATGAAAATGTTTATTCTATATTACTGAATATAAAATTTATTTTGTAAATGATAAATTTTAAATGATTCATATATATCTACATATTTTCAAATTTGTTGTGAGTTATTTTTAAAAAAAGAAGAATTCAGAACACTATAAAATAATATATTTTGAAGTTAGACTATCTTGTTAGCTTTATTATACATTCGTGACATATTTAATACTTTAATTTAAATATAGATACCTACCAATATTATATATTTATATTTGCATTAATGAAAATATTTATCTCCTAAAAATTAGTTATTAAATAAGTAATAAAAATTAAACTAATACAAACTTCATCTGGCATTATTACAAGTCATATGAACTTTTCTTCATCTAAAATACTTAAATTTTTAGAAATAGTAAATAAGTAAAACAAAAGTACAATGTTTATATAGTAATAACTATTTTGAATCAAATTTCGTGACAATCCAAATCACATAAGTAACATTGATAAATAAAGTCATTTTTTGTCTTGAGTATCAAAAACACAAATTGTGACAATTATCTAACTCTTCAGAAGTTTAATAATTTTGAAAAAAGTTATTCAGAAGAATATATGTACATCACAAGAGAAATTATTAACAAAAACAAATGAAATTAGACTACATCATGTTAACTTCATATATTGAAACATTACATACTAATGTATATGTTCAGTAAAAAAATAATTATTATATCATCAAAATTATTTACCTCAAGTACTCGAGGTTATGGAATATGCCTTCTTAGGATAGATAGATTTACTTCATTAGAATAGTGGTACCTCATATTCCGCTAAACTTCGGACTCACTCAACATCAATAAATCACATGAAACATTTATAAAATACAAGACAAAGAAGAGTAGAAGATTAAAAAAATTGTTGTTGAAAAATGAGAGGAAGACCCTCTATTTATAGTCAACAAAGGGTAGTTGAACAAGTATTTTTTGTGTCTTATTTGAAAAGTCATGACCTTTTAGAGAAGTCACAACCCTTTGGAAAAGTCACAACTTATTGAAAAAGTCACAACTCTTTGGAAAAGTCACAACTCATCGAAAAATCACAATCCTTTGAAAAAAGTCACAACTCATCGAAAAAGGCACAACTCATCGAAAAATCACAACCCTTTGAAAAAAGTCACAACTTATCGGAAATGTCACAATTCATCGAAAAAGGCACAGTTTAAGTTACGAATATTATAGTAATTTAACATTCAAGTTAGAAGTTCATGTTTTTAAGGTAATATATATATATATATATATAATATTAAAGTTGGTGAAATATTTCTGTCAGGTTGAAAAAACTTAACATGTGTTTATGGTGATAACAAAGATCAACATATCTAAATTTGTGAAGAAAGGGACATGTCACCACATGATTTGCATAAGTAACTTCCAAGCGAGCTATATGTATTATTTAATATATTTTAGCCTTGATGGTTATAAACCAAAAACTTATACAACGTTTATTTTTAATCATTTAATTTTGAGAAAATTGATATTTGTTATAAAATCTAGGGCGATGTATATACAATAGCCTGTATTTCATACTTCAGTCAAGGAAAACTCCTTTGAAAACGTCAGGATATTATATTTATAGCCTCATTATATTGTTACATTGATTGTTCTTTTTGGAAATTAATAAAATCATAAACAAATGTTATAGATAATTTTTATGTGAGATATAATTTACCTACAATATGCACATTTTTACATATACAAAATAAATATAACTTAACATGTCACATTAATATATATATATATATATATAAATAGATAGATATAGTAGTTGCTAGTAAGGAGTTTCTCGTATACTTCAGCGTCGTACATCACGCTTAAACATACTGCAGTGTTATGGTAATTAATTCAAATGAAATCTAATAATATAAAACAATAAATAATATTATTGTTGTACGTAGTATCTTCACGAGATTTCAAATTTGCATTAGAGTTGGTAATGTTTACGTAATTTATGGTGATAACAATTTAACGAAGAAAGGGACATTCAAAGATATTTCAGATTGTAGTGAACTTATTTTCTTATATTATATTTCACATGAAGGATGCTATGAAGTTTTTTTTTTGGCCCTATGGACCATTTTATTATATAATCAAACAAAATTCAAATAATCCAAATCAGGTCTAATTGTACTTGATCTTGTTCTTGTTTTGTAACCCTATATTCATTGCTTAATTTGATCAAGTTTGTTATGATTGAATCTGATGAATATCCTTGACTGTGTGCTTCCTTTGTTTCTTTAATTACTGTTGCTGAACTGCCCTGTATTTCCTCTTATCTTGCGTGTTTTGATCCAAATATTTGGGATCTGTGACTTATCTGCATTCAGAATCTTCCTACAAATGCTGGGAAGCTCTTGAAAATTATTGTATATCTGCTAGCCTTCTTGCTCATATACTCTATTTGCTAATGAATCTCCAAGATAATTTCCTTCCCTGTAAACATGTGTGACCTGAATGTTAAGTAGTTGTTGTACTCTGATAATTGCCTGGTATGTATCTGCCATCTCCCATGGAATCTTCCATAATCCTCTTAAAAAATTCATCATACATAAAGAGTTTGTTTCTAGAATAACATTTTGTAACCCTTTCTTTGTACCAAACTTTAAAGCTTCCAAAATAGCCCTTGCTTCCGCCTCCATATTTGTAGTAACTCTAATAGGTTTTGCTTGAGCATGTTGGGTTTTAGCAAGATGTGAATGGGAAATAAGAAGAGAAAATGGAAATGTGGTGGAACCAATTTTGGAGGGAAAATGAAAAGTCATTGCAAATTGCAAATGAAAAGTCATTTCTTCCATATTGGTAGAAGAAAGGAAAATTGTTGTCCTTATATTAGGAAACACTTCCTTTAGTTCTTAAAGGGTTAAAGAAGGTACCCCTCGCTCCGTCGTCGTCGCTCGCTCGGCTTCGGCTTCGGTTTGATTGATAATATTTTTGGACAAAATTTATTTAATCAATCTCATTAATTGATTTCCTTTCTCTTATAAATTAATGCATAATGTTAGTTAATTAACAGAATTAATTTTGCGTAACGAAATTTATTTGAAATTCGTGTGAACGGTAAAAACATTCTGAAGGGACATGTTCCTTCTGAAAAGGCGTTACTTTTCCCAAAAAGACACAACATTCTGGAATGACACCATTGTCCGAACAAACGCGTTCCTTACTGCAAATGGCTATCAATAAGAGGTCTTTTCATTTTTCATTCACTGAAAATTTTTCCTCTCTGCATACATTTTCTTACAAAAATAAATTGTCGATCGACTGAGTCTGTGTGTGCTCTCGGTACTGTTCTTGCGTTCACTGAAATTATTGAAGTTTGAGGTACCGCTACTTCTCTAATAAGTTGATCCGTTTTATCCTGGGAGGAATTAATCTGCAACCTCGGGTACTTGAGGGGATTAAATTTCTTAAGGAAACACAGTGGGTTTTGTGGACTCGGATTTTTATTTCTGTCTGTTTCATCTATTTTCTGTTTCTATTTTGCTAACCTTAATACAGGAGGATAACAAGCTTAAGAAATTTAATAGTTTATGTATTTGAGGTTTCTGGAGATTAAAACCTTTATGGTTTTCTACTCTGTTTGAATTTTTAAAATTCATTCAATTAACGATTAAAAGAACATAAAAATTTTATCGTTAAATCAGAAACATGCTGTGTAAGGATTTATTCTTTACTGTTAGTATTTCACATACTAAAATTGTCTGCCATTTGTGATAGAAAAAATGACAAATTCACGTCAAGTAAATGTTGGAACAGTGAGTGTTGCAACAACATCAGTGAGTGCTGCAACAACATCGGTTGCACACAATCGTTCAATTGCTGCCCTTGCACCGGCTGAGAAACCTGTAAAGTTTTCTGGAGTCGACTTCAAGAGATGGCAGCAGAAGATGTTCTTCTATTTGACTACATTGAGTCTGCAGAGGTTCATTAATGAGAATGTTCCTGTTATGTCAGATGAAACTCCAGCTGAAGAACGATTCTTAGTGACAGAAGCATGGACACATTTGGATTTTTTGTGTAAAAATTATATTCTGAGTGGCCTGCAAGATGATTTGTACAATGTCTACAGTAGTGTCAAGACCTCAAAAGAACTCTGAGATGCTTTAGAAAAGAAGTACAAAACAAAAGATGCCGGAATGAAGAAGTTCATTGTGGCAAAGTTTTTGGATTATAAGATGATAGATAGTAAGACCGTCGTCACCCAAGTTCAAGAACTACAGGTCATAATCCATGATCTCCTTGTTGAAGGATTGATTGTGAATGATATTTTTTCAAGTGACGACCATTATTGAGAAGTTACCTCCATTGTGGAAGGACTTTAAAAACTACTTGAAACATAAACGCAAGGAGATGATTGTTGAAGATCTCATGGTAAGGTTGAGAATCAAAGAGGATAACAAGACTGCAGAAAAGAGGTCACGTGGTAATTCAACAATATCTGGAGTAAACATTGTTGAAGAAGATCCCACAAAATCAAAGAAAATAAAGAAAACATCTGGTCCAAAAAGCAATCCTTCTAAGAAGAAATTCAATGGAAGCTGCTTCAATTGTGGTAAACGTGGTCATAGGGCTATTGAATGTCGGGGTCCCAAGAAGGACAAGAAGAAGGATCAAGCAAATTTGGCTGAATCCAAAAAAGAGATGGACGATCTCTGTGCAATGATTTCAGAATGCAACTTAGTTAGAAATCCAAGAGAATTGTGGATAGATTCTGGTGCTTCATGCCATGTTTGTGCCAACAAAGAATTATTTACATCATATACGCCAGCACCTACAGACGAGAAGTTGTTTATGGCAAACTCCGTTGTTGCAAAGGTGGAAGGAACATGCAAGGTCCTCTTAAAAATGACATCGGGCAAGGTGGTGACTTTGAACAGGGTCTCGTATGTTCCGAAATTGAGAAAGAATTTAGTTTCTATACCAATTCTGACTAAGAACGGATTTAAATGTGTATTTATTTCTGATAAAGTTGTAGTAAGTAAGAATGAGATGTATGTAAGAAAAGGTTACCTCATTGAGGGCCTTTTCAAACTCAATGTAATTGCAGTTGATATGAATAAAAATCATGCTTCTTCTTACTTGCTTGAGTCTAAATGTTTATGGCATGAACGTTTGGGACACGTTACTAACAAAATCTTACGAAAACTGATTAACTTAAATGTTTTGCCTAAATTTGAGTGCAATAAATCAAAATGTCAAGTTTGCGTTGAATCTAAGTATGTTAAACATCCTTATAAATCTGTTGAAAGGAATTAATATCCCTTAGAACTAATTCACACTGACATCTGTGACATGAAGTCAACCCCAACACGTGGTAGGAAGAAGTATTTCATAACTTTTATTGACGATTGCACTAAATATTGTTATGTCTATTTGCTAAATGGTAAGGATGAAACAATAGATGCATTTAGGCAATATAAAACTGAAGTTGAAAATCAGTTGGATAAAAAGATCAAAATGATCAGAAGTGATAGAGGTGGAGAATATGAATCTCTATTTGCAGAAATATGTTTGGAAAATGGAATCATCCATCAAACTACTGCACCTTACTCTTCTCAATCTAATAGAATTTTGGAAAGGAAAAACCGAACTTTAAAGGAAATGATGAATGCATTACTTATCAGTTCAGGTTTACCACAAAACTTGTGGGGGGAAGCTATCCTTACATCAAATTGAATACTCAATAGAGTGCCTCACACCAAGACACATGCTATTCCATATGAGAAATGGAAAGGTAGAACACCCAACTTGAAATATTTCAAAGTGTGGGGGTGTCTAGCCATAGTCCAGGTTCCTATACCTAAGAGGGTGAAAATAGGGTTTAAGATTGTGGATTGTGTATTCATTGGATATGCCACAAATAGTAAGGCATGTCAATTTTTGGTTCATAAGTCCGAACATCCGAATATTCATGACAATACGGTAATGGAACCAAATAATGCTAAATTCTTTGAATATATCTATCCATATAAAACTAGACTTGAGTCATCTAGTGGGGTGTCTAAACGACCTCGAGAAGAACCAAAAGAGAATGAACCTAATGAAGAGAGTCTAAGGCGCAGTAAACGTCAAAGGACAACTAATTCATTTGGATCTGATTTTGTAACATTCCTTCTTGAAAGTGAGCCTCAAACATTCAAGGAAGCTATGTTGTCTAGTGACTCAACCTCTTGGAAGGAGGTTGTCAATAGTAAGATTGAATCAATCTTAAGTAATCATACCTGGGAGTTGGTTGATCTTCTTCCAGGGAAAAAACCCCTGGGTTCGAAATGGATCTTCAAAAGGAAGATGAAAGATGATGGAACTATTGACAAATATAAAGCAAGACTTGTTGTCAAAGGCTTTAGACAGAAAAGAAGGTCTTGATTATTTTGACACATACTTGCCAGTGACTGGGATTACGTTAATTCAAATGTTAATTGCCCTAGCTTCAGTATACAATCTTGAAATCCATCAAATGGATGTGAAGACCGCCTTCTTAAATGGAGAGCTGGAGGAAGAGATTTACATGGAACAGCCTGAGGGCTTCGTAGTTCCCGGTAAAGAAAAGAAAGTATGCAAACTTGTTAAGCCACTTTATGGACTAAAACAAGCACTGAAACAATGGCATACAAAATTTGATCAAACTATATTGTCAAATGGATTTAAGATCAATGAATGTGATAAATACGTCTACATTAAAGACACTCCAAATCAGGAGGTCATTGTATGTATCTATATATGGATGACATGCTGATAATGAGCAAGGACATTGCTAATGTAAAAGCTACTAAGCGTATGCTCGCTAGTAAGTTAGATATAAAAGATTTAGGAGTTGATGATTTAATATTAGGAATTAAGATTCAAAAAACTCCTAATGGTCTAGCATTGCCTCAATCTCATTATATTCAAAGGTACTTGAAAAGTTCAATTATGTGAATTTCAAAAGGGCAAAAACCCCAATTGATGTGAACCTTAATCTTGCTAAAAATAAAGGTGAAAGTCAGTCTCAATTGGATTATGCCAAAGTATTGGAAAGTTTGATGTATGTCATGAATTGTACACGACCAGACATAGCCTGCGCTATAAGTAAACTGAGTCGATACACAAGTAATCCCAATCAAAATCATTGGATGGCAATGAAGAGAGTTTTTGGGTACTTAGAGGACACTCAAAACTATGCTTTGCATTATAACAAATATCCAACAGTTCTTGAAGGATATAATGATGTAAATTGGATTATTGGTCAACTGAAACGAAATTCACGAGTGGATATGTTTTCACTATTGGTGGAGGAGCAATATCTTGGAAATCATCCAAACAAACATGTATAGCTCACTCTACAATGGAGTCTGAATTCATCGCCTTAGACAAGGCAGGTGAAGAAGCTGAATGGCTCTGGAATTTCTTAGAAGATATTCTGTTTTGGCCCAAACCAATGGCCCCTATATGCATACACTGCGATAGTCAAGTTGCAATAGGAAGGGCTGGAAGCGTTATATATAACGGGAAGTCTCGTCACATACGACGAAGACACAACTCTGTTAGACAACTACTCTCTAGTGGAATTATCACAATTGATTATGTAAAGTCAAAAGATAATGTGTCTGATCCACTTACAAAAGGCCTAACTAGAGAGGGAGTTGAGAGATCATCGACGGGAATAGGACTATGGCCGAGAACAAGTCATCGTGGCGGTAACTCTACCTAGAAGACTGGAGATCCCAAGATCTAGGTTCAAGGAGATCAAACAAAGTCATAGATGACGGTTCAACATTGTCAAAATTTATTTTATGGTCCATTCTCATGATGAGACAATGTTCAGTAACCAGGATAAAGGCATAAAGACTTTTTAATGGTTTCTAAGTTTGATACATGGTATATCAAATAGTGTATCTATGGGATAACACAATTAGAAACCACCTATGTAAGTGTGAAGTGTAAGCCGCTTCAAGGAGAATCCGGTAAGGCCAGTTCTCTAAGCACTTATTAACCGAGATGTGTTCATGGCTGAAACGAACAAAACAATGAGAACCAAAAACAGTTCAAGGGTTGATTGTGTGACTTATGTTGTCTAGGTATACACCAAAGCTCGACGGTTCAAAGATATCAAATCTATTGATTAACCGAGTATATTCGATATATATTTACTATGGAAAATTTAAAGGGAAACCTACTTATCCAGATGCGATTAACCCTTACTTACGAGACACACAAGTTATTCATGCATATGTTTTAAATATCCATTCCCCATTCATGTGGGGGATTGTTGGGTTTTAGCAAGGTGTGAATGGAAAATAAGAAGAGAAAATGGAAATGTGGGGGAACCAATTTTGGAGGGAAAATGAAAAGTCATTTCTCCCATATTGGTAAAAGAAAGGAAAATTTTTGTCCTTATATTAGAAAACACTTCCTTTAGTTCTTAAAGGGTTAAGAAGAAGGTGCCCGCTCGCGCCGTCGTCGTCGCTCTTTCGACTTCGGCTTTGGATTTGGATTTGGATTTGGCAAATGATTGATTGATAATATTTTTGGACCAAATTTATTTAATCAATCTCATTAATTGATTTCCTTTCTCTTATAAATTAATTCAGAATGTTAGTTAATTAACAAAATTAATTTTGCGTAATGAAATTTATTTGAAATTTGCGTGTAACGGTACAAACGTTTTGAAGGGACATGTTCCTTCTGAAAAGGCGTTACTTTTTCCAAAAAGATGCAACGTTCTGGAATGACACCATTGTCCGAATATACGCGTTCCTTGTTGCAAATGGCTATAAATAAAAGGTCTTTTTCATTTTTCATTCACTGAAATTGTTTCCTCTCTGCATACATTTTCTTACAAAAATGAATTGCCGATCGACTGAGTCTGTGTGTGCTCTCGTTACTGTTCTTGCGTTCGCTGAAATTATTGAAGTTTGAGGTACCGCTACTTCTCTAATAGGTTAATCCGTTTTATCTTAGGAGGAATTAATTTGCAACCTGGGGTACTTAAGGGGATTAAATTTCTTAAGGAAACACAGTGGGTTCTGTGGACTCGAATTTTTATTTCTGTTTGTTTCATCTATTTTCTGTTTATGTTTTGCTAACCTAAATACAGAAGGATAACAAATCATAGATTAGATTTCCTTCATTATTTCTCAAGTAAAACTCATATGTACTCAATCATGGATTGCCTCTACAAGCCCCATCTATATTACACTTAATAATTGTACCTTCAGGGGGTCTCCAAGCTACTGATTGATAATACAATTTGGGTTTGTACATCCTAAGCATTTGTACCATGGTTGGCCAGTCATCTGGTAATCTTTTCATCCATGGGAACCACATCACAATCAACTACCTTATTAGTGTCTGAACTTGTAACACCATGTTGTGGAAATTGATGTCTCTACCATGTCTTCTGGCATTTATTCTCTTCCATAGTGTCCACATTATTAATGAGGGTATTGCTCTGCAAACAATCCTCAATTTTGATGGCCCTATGAGCCTCTAGAATTTAATTATTACTTGTTGTAAGTGCATGTTGTCAATGTTGATACCTGCAAAAATAGGAAATTGATTTCATAGCTTGTTGGCTATGGGAGAAGTTAGTAATAAATGGCTCATGGTTTCCTTTTCATAAGTGTCACAACTATGACATCTAGAGACAATTGTAATTTTCATCCTCTTCAGATTATCATCAGTTGATATTCTCCTCCTCCATACTCTCCAACAAAAGAAGTTTATCTTAAAAGAAACTCCCCTTATCCACATTAATTCATAGCACTATCTAGGCTCATATCTTTTCCTCACAAGTTCCCAAGCTGATTTAACTGAAAAAACTCCTTTAGTGTTGGCCATCCACCATGGTTTAACATCCTTTCTTCCTTCTGTTAGAGGTTTGATTGTTTCCACAATATGCTCTACCATCTCCTCTGATGATTTGCTCCTGAGCTTAGGAATATTCGAGTTTCCTTGGTTGATGAATTCTTTCACCTCAATTTCCTCTTCCTCTACATGATTCCCTTCTATGTATTAAAGTGCACCTTGCTTAGTCCAATTGTCAAACTAGAAGCTTGAGTTTCCAGCAAGAACCTGCCACCAGATTTGATGTTCAACTTCCTCCCTTACCAAAATCATTTTTCTCCATATACGAGAATCTCTTCTGCCCTGCACTAGGATATGATGTAACTTTTTACAATATTTATTCCACATATAAACACTCTATAGAGATGTGCTCACCTTGAAAATCCACCAAAGCTTTGCTACCAAAGCTTTTGATACATCCTGTATAGATCTGAAGCTCAAACCCTTTTCCTCCTTGGGCAGACACATCTTATCCCATGAAACTCAATGTTTATTTTTAGCACCAGTGGTATTTCCCCAATAGAACTTAGCAAAGATACTATGAAGCTGATTAATAACACTGACTGGTGGATTCATAGTTGAAAGTAGGTATATAGACATTGATTGAAGCACATGAGATATGAGTATGTACTTCCCACCAAAAGTCAAAAACCTATTCTGCCAAGAGTTGATCCTCTTCATCACCTTTTTCACTAAATCTTCAAAATGAGCCTTATTCTTTCTCCCATAGAAAACAGGACATCCTAAGTATATGAAAGGAAATGAACTCTGTCTAATACATGTGAAGCTTCTTATCTTATTGCTGATAGCAAGAGGAACCTTTTCATGCACATAAATCAAACTTTTGTTGAGGTTTATCATTTGTCTGGAAACTTGATCATATCCTCTTAATATCTTCATCATCATTCTCATGGAAGTAGATTGTCCTAAGAAAAATAAGATGGTATCATATGCATATGATAAATGATTCACTTCAGGACTCCATTTTGGAAGACCATATCCTTTGAAATTAGTATCCTCAAACAACATGTTTAAGTTTCTGGATAAAATTTCAGCTCCAGTAATGAATAAAGTTGGAGAAATAGGATCTCCTTGTTTGAGACCCCTTGAAGACTTGAAAAATCCAAAAGACTGTCTATTCAGAAGGACATAGTACCAGTTGTTAGATAACAGTCTCCATATCATATCTATAATCAATTCTGCAAACCCAAACTTCCTTAACACTTTAATAAGGCAAATACATGTTACTCTATCATAAGCCTTAGCCATGTCAAGCTTAACTACCACATTATGCAACTTATTTCTTTTGTTTATATCTCTTATTAACTCCTGTAGCAACACATTTTCAGTAATACTTCTTCCCTAAACGAACCCTGTTTGATTGGTAGAAATAATCTGAGGCAAAATAGCTTCCCATGTACTACTCTAGAAATGGTCTTATTAGCAAAGGTGCTAAGACTAATAGGTCTTAAGTCTCTAAATGTATCAACCTCCTCCTTTTTTGGTATCAAAACCAAATTAGTATGAGTTATGAATCTGGGCAATTCCTGACCATAAAAGAAAGCCTTGACCATGTTGGTTATGTCCTCCTCTATGATATCCCAGCATGCCTGAAAAAAATGACCCAAAAATTCATCTGGACCACTATAACTATCACTATTCAGGGAAAATACCACCTTTTTTACCTTCTCTTTGCTAGGCATTCTAGTTAGCATCTCATTCTAATCTCTTGTAATCACTTTAGGAATGGCCTCTAACATGTCATAGTTGTTTGTGAAATTAGTTTCCATGAATTGATCCTTGAACACTGTCACAGCCTCCTCCCCTATACTTTTAGTTGAGGTGATCACATCTCCTTGAGAATTCTTTATTTTAGCTATGTGCAATTTCCTTCTTCTCCCCTTGACATAAGAATGAAAAAAAATTGTGTTCTTGTCTTCATCCTGAAACCACCTCATTCTAGCTTTTTGTTTCCAATACTCCTCTTCCAAATGCAAGTACTTTTTGAGATCTGCCTCTGCCTTGCTCAATTCTTCCATGTTGCCTGCATATGAGTTTATCTCTAATTGTGCCTCTTTCACCTTAACTACATCTTCCAATGTAGCAATCTGTTGAAAAATGTTACCAAAGGTTACTTTACTCCATTTAGCTAGTACCTCTTTTAGCTTCTTACTTTTCTTCTAATAAATAGTGAAAAGAGACCCTTCCTCTATTCCTGCCCTGCTTTCCTCCACCTGCTTTTTAAAATCCGAATGCTTTGTCCAAAAATTCAAAAACTTGAAAGGCCTAGACACTGACTCCTGAGTAGCATTACATGTTACATGAAGAGGTGAATGATTTGACCCCTCCTTAATCAAAAAATGATGTACCTCACTATCTGGCAATAGCTCCATGAATTCATTGTTTCCCAGAACTCTGTCTAGTCTTTTAAAAATACACTCCTCCTCAATTCTCCCATTCCACCAAGTAAATTTACTTCCTGAGTACCTAATTTCGTTTAAAGCACAATTATTCAAACACTGAGCAAAATCAATGGTTTCCTATTGTGTGACAAGAAGGCCACCCAACTTTTCTTCCTCTTTTAATATAACATTGAAATCTCCTCCCACTATCCAAGGTTCTTGAGTATTCATTGCAATCATCTCTAAATCCTCCAATAACTCTAATCTTTCCAGGGTACTGCACTTTGCATATACTGCTGAAACTTTGTAAATATATAGACCATTATTATGAGTGAACTTCATTGTTAATTGTTGTATAGAGTTTGTCTCTACATGTCTTTGCCAATCCCCACTACAAAAAATATATATCTTTGCTGAGTAATTCGCCATAGCATATTGAAGATTCAACTTTCTTATGTACTCCTCTACTACCAGTGGGCTTTGAAATGGCTCTAAAAGAGCAATATATGTGTAATGATGTCTTCTCTGCAGAATTATTAACCTCTCAAAAGCATTTTGAGATTTAACAGATCTAATATTCCAAAACATTGTGTTGTTAATCATTGATCAAATTAATTGGCCTGCCCCTTCCTACTCCTTGTTGTTGTATTAAATAGAACAACATTGGTCCTATATTTTTTTTTGCTTTCCTTCAACTTGTTTATCTGCCTAGGTGACAAATCTCCTGATGCAACAATACCCTCAATGTTGTTATCAATATCCTCTTCTTCTTCCTATCTTCTTCTTTGTTCCGCTTCTTCATATGATATATTATCCAAGAAAAGTGTCTCCTATACAAGATTAATAATTGGTATGGGCTTAGGACATGTTGTGTCTGTTGTTGTTCCTGTCTCATCCCCCACATTATTCTCACTTTGCTTGTTTAAACTTGCATTCTGCACTTCTGTGGAACTTTCACAGTGTTCTGAAAATCCCCCGTCTCCCTTCTTTCTTGTTGACATGCTTTCCCATTGTTCTCTTTGTCTACTACAGAAACTGTTTGGTTAATTCTTTTAGGTGGTTCATTAGATTTGTGCCCAATGCCTTCATTGAGTTGCTTCCTCATATCTTCTCTTGTGTTGTCTGACTCTTCCTCTATTAATCCATCCTCCTCTTCTGTTTCCAATGCCTCAATTTGTTTTTACTCTCTATCACTTTTTTTCTTTTTGAACAGCTCGTGGGTACCATTTTTATTCTTGCTTCCCTTTGTAAAAATTCCTTTCCCTACCATATCCCTTGTGCCTTTGTTCTCTAAAACCTTCATTGTTGTCCTATTTTTTCAACATTGTCACACCCCTTTTTGTTGTCAATTCTTTGTCCCTGGTCTAATTTCTCCTTGACATCCCTCTCCTTACCTTCCCCTTTTCCTTTTTCCTCCTTTGCATATAACTCGGGATGTAAGATAAAGCAATCAGTTTCATTATGTCCTTGAAATTTGCAATTTTCGCAATATTTTGGGACGTAGTCATATCTAATAGGAATCCATTTCTCCATTACCTCCCCTGTTCTTTTTCTTACTCCCACATTAATTCTCTTTGGAAATTCACCTAACAGATCCACTTCTACCTTGACCCTCGCACAGCTAGGTCTAGTCTTGTTTTGAGTCGCCATGTCAACCTGTAGAGGTTTTCCAACTGTTGCGGCTACAGAGAAGATTGCGTCCTTTCCAAAAAAATTAGGAGGCAATGTAGGGAATGAAATCCAAGCTATCGATGTTGTGGTCTCTTATTGCGGATCAAACAACGGATCCCACTTCAAAGTCCTCATTGGATATGACCAATGTTTCTGAGTTCTATAGAATTATGATTTTGACAGAAGAGTCACATAATCCTCCAACTTTGATGCTCTTATCAGCACGTATATGTTGCATAATAGTCCAATGTTGACCTCTCCCTTCAATTCACATTGTTTTGGGATTAATGTTCGCAGATCTTGCATCTCAGGCCACCCGTACGCAAATTTCCCTATCACAACATATTGTAAATCCTCTTCCAAAATCATGTGGGCTATCTCTTCCTCTTCCCATATAAGTCTTGGTTCACCATGAAGGTATTGGATTGGTTTCAATTGAATCTTTTGATGTTTTGCAGTATTCAGATT
This sequence comes from Solanum verrucosum, assembly GCF_900185275.1. Classification (NCBI taxonomy): domain Eukaryota; kingdom Viridiplantae; phylum Streptophyta; class Magnoliopsida; order Solanales; family Solanaceae; genus Solanum; species Solanum verrucosum. The sequence continues at coordinate 594,073 of NW_026020441.1, forward strand.
AAGGGTTGAAGCATACGTAATAGGATTTGCAGCTAATGTAGATGTTAGAGTTTGAACAACCTCCGGTGATGGAGGCTGCCCAACGGCCAGAATGGCCATAAAGTCCGATCAGTGTTGGCAAAATTAGGTTTTTGGGCCATAGTCTAGAGAGCGTTTCTACCTTCCTCACAATATATAAGCTATGGAGTTAATTATTACTCATGTCTCAATTTGTGACACTCTTTTGTTTAGTCATTTTTTGAAAAAAAGAAAGAAAGAAAGATATTTTCCAAATTTAGTACTACTAACAATTTAATTTTAAAATTGTGCATTTTATCTTTAATGAAATTATATATAGTTAAAAAAATTAGGACTTATTTTAAATCATAAATTTTAAAAATTTTCCTCTTAAATTTTATATTCAGTCAAACACTTACTTCACATGAATTGAGACGGAAGAAGTAGTATGATTTCGGGGAGAATAAGTTTTTTAGACCACTTACAATTTAGTTTGCCTTGCAACTTTTTATAAAGTATTTTTGTTTTTACTCCGAAAAAACTATTTCTTTTATCCATTTTGTAAAAGCGGCCAAGGGTTAGGAAGAAAAGAAGCATGGGACCAGGGTCGGCCCTATGCTTTTAAAATAAGACTTATATATGGCTTAGACCCCAAATTTTTATCAAGAATAAATTATATGTTAAATTCTTTATAGAAAAAAATTGATTATTTATAATAAAAAGTATAATTTTTTTAAAATATATTATTTTATCCACTTTAACACATTTTTGTATTTTGTTAAAAATATGAATCAATAGTTAAAAGTGTGGAACAAAGTGAATTACAATTTTTTTTGTTTCTATTTAAATTTTAATTTCAAGCATTACAATAAGCATATTAAAGTGGGGTATATCAAGTCATCAACTTCTTGGATCAGATTCTATGGTTCTAACTCTTATCTTTATTTAATATTTATTAGCTTATTACTTATAGAATTATGTTAACAATTTATATAATAGTTACCTCATTGAAAATATATTTTTCAACTTTGATGAGTTGATAAAATCTTACCTAAAACTAACAACTGAAAAAAACAAAATATTAAATAATAATAATTTTCATCTAAATAGTATAAGAAAAATAAATTTTGAATAAATATGTATACCAAGTTTGTTAATATTTTAGGTGTCAAATTAAAATTTCGCTTTAGATCGTCAATTAGGTTGAGCGGCCCCTCCATGGAACCATATATAAAAGATGGTTAAGTTGAGTAATTGACTGAGGAAAGCAGAAATAGAATGAAGTCATCAGGCCAAAACCAAAAGCCTCATGCTGTTTGTATCCCATTCCCAGCTCAAGGCCATATAAACCCAATGCTAAATCTAGCAAAACTCCTTCACTACAAAGGCTTCCATATAACCTTTGTTCACACTGAACTCAACTACAAAAGAATATTATTAGAATCATCTGATCATGAATCCCTAAATTCTTCCTCAAGCTTCCGATTTGAAACCATCCCCGACGGATTAATATCATCGGATGCACTAGCGAGTACGACTCAAGATCTTACTGAACTATGTGTTTCGACTCAGAAAAACTTGAGTGCTCCTTTTCGCAGCTTGCTTGATAGGATTGATCAGTCCACTGATGATGAAAATATTCCTGCAGTAAGTTGTATTGTTTCGGATGGATTTATGTCCTTCACCATTGATGCTGCTGAACAACTCGGAATCCCTCATGTCTTGTTTTATACTCTTACTGCCATGACTCTGCTCTGTTTTTTCCAATACTATCCGCAAATAATTGAAAGACGGATTTCACCACCTAAAGGTAAAACTCACATCTTTTATAATCCTTATTGTTTGGCAAAAGAAATAATTATTATATTTTAAATTTTGTTGTAATTTCTTTCTAAATATTGTTGGTGTAATATATCACAAATACAATATATTACAGTTGAAATAAAATGAACAAAAATGTATAAACAAATCTTTAGGCTGAGACACTGATATTTTGCTTTCTTTAAGGAGATTCAAGCTCACTGCGGCATAGTCTACACCGATCCAACAATATATCCCTTGACTTGTCCCCTCTAGAATACAACAACCCAACAACGTGTACAATTCAAGTAACTTCGGATTAGTTGAAAAGTCCAAAGCTCCACATAAGAACACCTTCCTTCGACATATAAATACTCTCTTTTATATTGTGAATATAGTTGAAGACTTAGAATATTTTCTATGTCTCAACTCTCTCTTTCACTATTATACACTACAATATTACTTCACACTTTTCACCTTTTTGAGATACTTCACAAAGGAAGAAACATCACTATTTATAGGTGAAGAGGTCTTTCATATAATCAATAGGTAGAATGAAGGGTAGTAATGTGGGTCGATAAATGTGATAGATGTTACATGAGTTATAAGAAACTAATGGTCATATGAGTTACAAGAAACTAATGGTCATATAAGTTACAAAAAACTAATGGTCATATGAGTTACAAGAAACTAATGACAATGACGATTACAAGAACTAATGGACATATAAGTTACAAGAATCAATAGTCATCTTTTACCACAATTCATAACCACTAATTTATGCAGTTAATATTTTATTTTAATAATAAAATGCATAATACACCAACAAATATTTATGATAAAAGTAGTATGACATTTTTTTATAAATTTATATCTATTTATTTTAACCCTTTTTAAATAGAAAAAACCAAGCAATATTATTTTGTCTGCTAATACTTATATTATTTTATTTTTTTAAAACTCATTTGTACTCTCTTTATTAAACTCTATGAATTATGAAAGGTTTGAGTAATTGAAAGAGTTGATTTGGTCCTTGTGGGGTCAAACCCAATAGAAGATGAATTAATGTGAAGATTTGATAGGAAGATAATTTTTTATTCGTATAAAATAAATGGTCAAGATAATATCTTTGTAGGTGAAATTTATATTGACATTTTGACACATAGTGATATCATGAATGACATCAACATGAATAATTCATTTATATAAATAAGTAACTCTTAACTCATTTTCAAGACAACCTCTCACTTGCCTTCTCATCTCCTAGGCATTTGATCTTCTTTCTCTCTTGTAATATTTCACTTGTACTCTTTGCAGAGTAAATTTTTTTTTTTGGTACAGTTGTTCTTTGGTGGACGTAGGATCATTCTAACCCAAACCACGTTAAATATTGTTGTTCTTCCTTGTTCTTTATTTTCACGTTTCCGCTAACAGTAATACTCTATCAAAAGAAGAGTCAATAATCAAATGGCGTTGAGCAAAAATGAATCGTAATTGTTTTTTTCTTGAATCAAATCCTTTCATTTTAACTAAAAAAAATCTATTTAAAAATTTTCAATTTATTGCTTATATAATTATGTTAATACTCCCTCTGATTCCTAATCACTTGTTCAATTTTCCTTTTTTACTTGTCCATTTTGATAAATCAAGAATGGACAAATTTTTTTACCTATTATATCATCAATTAATTAATTTTGAAAAAGATAGAAATTCTTAAAAATCTTAAATTTTTAATTCATCCCCTTCATAATTAATAGGAGTAAAACAATAAACACTCTATGTTAATCATTGTTTTTTAATAGGTGTGTCAATTAAAAAATGGACAAATAATTAATGACAGAGGGAGAGTAGTTCATGTAATAATTGTTTCAGAGGAAGAACCTTTTTCAACATTAAAGTTGATAAAACCTTACATAAAATTAACAATTGAGAAAAAATATATTTGAAAAATCAATCAAAAAATTATTAAGAGATCATAATTTTGCACCCAAAAAAAAAGTTTAAAAAATGAATTTCAAATAATATGTATACAAAATTTGTGTAGGTTTTAGCCTCTAATTCAAAATTTTGTGTTAGTAAACCTTCAATTATGTTGAGCCGTCCCTTGAGTGCTTTATTATTTAAGTGACTTAGAGTCTGTTTGACATTGTTGTTAAAAATTGTTTATTTTTAGAAGTACGTTTTTTAAAAAAGCATTTTAAAAAAATAATTTTGAAAAGTAATAATTTGTGCTTGACTAATTCATTGAAAAATGTTTTTCATAAGCAAATTGTGTTTGACTTATCTTTTCTAAAAGTATTTTTGAGAGTTAAATTACGAAAAATGACAAATATCAATATAATTTTAATACTAAGATTATCTTATAGAGAGAAACTATTTTAAATATCTATTATAAAAAATTTAATTCAATTTTTTTTATTAAATTAAAATGTACATAGTCAAATTTACAATCAATATTATACCTTTTCTTGGAGCGCTGAAATCTTTAATTGTTATTATTTTTTTTCTTTTTTCTAATCTTGCAAAATATTATTGTTATTTTTTTTTTCTAATTCTGCAAAACAAAAACGTAAAATATATAATATAAAATAATAATATATAAACATAGAATATAATAAAAAAGTCTATTATATAAATATAAAAAATAAAATTCTAAAATAAAACTTAACCAAATTTATGAGATATGCAAATTAATTAATAAGGGATGTATTGGTAAATATTTATATATTGAAATGATACTATAGTCCTGAAAAAAATAATTTTCTGCTTGTACTGTTATAAAGGAGCAGAAATTTTTATTATTGATTTGCCAAACACATAATATTTTCAAAATATATTTTTTTTTCTCAAAAGTGTTTTTGGCCTTTTAATAACAATGCCAAACGAACAGTTAATAATGTATAAATGGTTTAGTAGATATTTGATCTTTCTCCTTATTGTATCTTGGAATTAGCAGATGACAGTTATCTCAGAAGAGAGTTTATGGAGCAAACCATTGATTGGATTCCTGGAATAGGCAGTATCCGTTTAGGAGACATACCAACACCCATTTGGGCTACAAATTCCTATGACCCAATTCTTAATTTTATCATCGACCAATGCTCATCAACCATAGTTAACAGATCTTCAGCTGTATTAATACACACATTTGATGCCTTAGAACCCCAAGCTTTAACATCACTTTCATCCATATTTAATCGGATCTACACTATCGGACCTCTTTCTCTCCTTGCCAAACAAATCTCTCCAGATACCTGTATCGAAAAATTGAGGTCTAATTTATGGAGAAATGACTCCGATTGCATTGAGTGGCTCGATTCCCGAGATCCAGCATCGGTGATTTATGTAAACTTTGGTAGCACAACGGTGATGACGAGTAGACAATTTGAAGAATTTGGTTGGGGACTTGCTAATAGCATGAAGAATTTCTTGTGGATAGTTCGACCCGATCTTGTTATCAGTGATGATGTGGTTCCTCTCCCTCTCCCGCCCGAATATCTTTTTCAAGTTAAAGATAGGGGCAAAATAGTAACTTGGTGTGACCAAGTTTTAGTGTTGGAACACCCAGCTATTGGGGGTTTCTTGACTCATTGTGGATGGAACTCGATTTTTGAAAGCTTGTCTCTCGGGGTGCCAATGCTTTGTTGGCCTTTTTTCGGGGATCAACAGACGAATCGCATGTGTTGTTGCAAGAAGTGGGGAGTTGGTATTGAGATAGAGGAAGATGTGAAGAGGGAAGAAATTGAGAGGATTGTGAAGGAGGTCATGGAGGGTGAAAAGGGAAAAGAGATAAAAAGAAAAGCAATGGAGTGGAAACAGGAAATTCAAAAGGTTGTTAATCCGAATGGTGGATCTTCATACTTGAACTTGGACAAGCTGATTGAAGAAGTGCTTTTGTGTTGAACATCCGGGTATGCGGAAAAATCTTAATAAACTCAGTGAACTTTCACCTTGTTGGGAATGATATAACTCTCTATATTGTAATCCCACTTCCTATTTCCCCTACCAAATAAAAAACTCCTGGAATCTCTCTAGTTTCTTGTTGTATTTTCTCTATAGATTTTAAATTTGTTTGATAAAACGGGAAATAGCCTAAAATACCCCTTAACTATATGAATTGGTGTAAAATTACTCTTTATCTACCTATTGGACCTAAAATGCCCCGACATCAACCTTTTGACTCTTTTTGCCCTTATATTTAATGGTCTAAATGATAACCCCAATTAACAAATTCATTAATGACGTGTCACTATCCTATTGGCTACCCTAACAATTAATTAAACTAATTAAAAAGACCACAAAATGCCCACCCACTCCATCCAAAAGCTCCACTTTGATGCCATGAAAAAAGTTGGTATGCGGGACCAAACCCCGCCTGGCATCCGCTCTGCCCAATTGCGATCTCTATATGTATGTTGTTGCAAGTGAAGTGAAATGCAAAAGAGAAGAACAGACAGTATCAGGCTTGAACCACCAGTTCCCTTCATTCATATTTCATGATCCTTTAAGACAGTTAATATTATGTTATAAGCTATACTTCTATTATGGAACTTTCTGTTGGAACTCCAGCACGAACATTAGAGGTTGTGATTGCACTATTTTACAGTTACTACAAAAGAATTTGTGTACATACACGGAGGAAGGAGGGTTGCATGCAGTATGCACAAATTATAAGGGAGTATCTCAGAGGATGTTTTCTGAGAGTCAGGTACCGCAGTATCTGCAGCTATATCACCTCAAAGCTATACATTTCCTCGAATCTTTTTCGTGTCATAGCTCTTCCATTCGTTTACTCCTACAATGTGCATAAAATTGAGGTTAGTATGTCAATTTTGACTTCACCGTACATCTATATCTTGTAAGTAGTTAGTTATTTCACATACCTGTGGTGGACTTAATGTGGGAGAGGTTGCACCTCTGCTTTTACGATCACCTCAGAGACTCTAGATTCTGATTTCTCATTTAAATAACTAATAGTAAACAAAGAACAAATGAAGTCAGAATATGATGCACTTCTTGTAGTTCCATCTGTTTTATTCTAACAACAACAAACAACAATATACCCAGTGTAACTCCACAGGTGGGATCTGGAGAGGGTAAGATGTACGCAGATCTTACCCCTACCTCATGGAGGTAGAGAGACTGTTTCTGATAGACCCTCGACTTTTCTTTTTTTGAGAATAGGTAATTGTATCTGCATTATTCAGTCATTAAAGTTTGAAATAACGTAGGGAACTACAGATAGCTAGGTCCTACTGATTGGACAAACAAAACAAATGCAAGCAGTAATATCCCTGTACGAAAAGACTAAATCGGAGTGACTGATTGGGTGTAACCTAAGAGCTACCTGTCCCTAAATAGTCATGGACAATATCTTGTTGAAGAATAAGAAACCTTTGGGAGTTCACATATGTACCAAAAGAGTAAAGATGATGGACCGTCATCAATTTCCTTAACTAAGATTAACTACCTCCAAAGAATACAGTATTGAATTATACATGCCAACATGCTTATAGTATTTCCAAAACTCAGTTCTTGAATACCATGCACCAAAAAAGTAAAAAATTATCATTGAATTTGGGATGCTTACGTTGAGAGTATTGTCACCCAAATGAGTTCTACACATTCAACCTAAAGAAGCCTTTGTTCAACTGGGATTACACCATATGTAATAAGATGAGCAAATGGCCACAGCTTAACCAGCCTGAAAAATGAGCCAGATAAAGAGAATCCGTGTTAAAAGGGCATCATGATGCATGTGTTGCTACTAATCCACACTGAACCTCAAACATTATGTCGCATGATAGAAGCATGCATGCAAAAAACGACGAATATGAAGGATATAAACTGCAGGATACTATCATTCAATCACTTTTCCAATCTGCTCACCAAATGTCAATTTATCAACAGAACATAGGTTTAATTTAGACAAGTAAAGTATTATGGAGATTCAATGAACACCCTGACTGAAAAATCTTCTTTGAAAATACAGAGTAATGTTCAACTTTATGGACCAGATCAGAGAAAGAACGCCACAAAACTGAAGAGAAAATGAACATGAGCAGCATATTAGCAACTATGGCTAAGGTAAATAACATTGATAAATTCATCATATCATCGTCATATCATATATATATTATACTAAAAGTGAGAAGAATTTTAAGCAAAAGTTAGATTACAATTTTACCCCTATATTAAATATAAATGTTATAAATTATTTAATAAATTAAATATTAGATAGTAAATCATCATATTAGTACATGAATCAACCACCATAAAGTATCTTGAATGTGGATTCACTGTATTGATTTTTATATTGTTGGACTAAATTCATGAATTTTTCATTTTGTTCATCTTCCAAATAATATATATATATATATATATATATATATATATATATAAAATTGAAAATAGAAAAGGTGATGTGACACCTCTCTATGGTCAGTATTAATATTTATTTATTTTGTCATTTTTTTTTTCATTTTCCCTTCATTTCCTCTACATAATCAAGCAGTTAAATGGATTTAAAAAAAATCTCATAAAGTATATATTCATTGAAATAAAACCCACATAACACAGTAATAACTGGAACCCGCCATAAAGTCTAAATAGTCTCATTATTATTATACAACTATTAAACTTAGCCACGCTACGCGCGGTGAGAAAAAGTTTTGAAATTCTTTTCGATCTTCAAGTCCAAACAATTAAGATGAAAAATCCTAACAATTAGATTTATAACTGTTGTTTTATTTGGAAAATATATTTTGACTGGTTTAGAGTCGCCACTTAATTTTAAAGCAAAATTAAGAAAACTATTGTTTTCAAAAGACTAAAACAGTAAATCTATTGAAAACTATTAAGGGGGTTCGAGGTTCCTATTAATATTCTAGGAAGGTTTTTAAGGCACCTAGAATATCCGCTAATGCGGTTATCCGATAATTAATTATTTGACTAATTGATTTTAAAATAAAGCATGCATACTTAAATTAATTAAGAAGTAAACAGTTTAATACTTTAAAAGATCTTAAAGGAGAAAATGGATATTAAAAATATTATTTAAGTACAACATTTTGCAAATTTTCTTGAAAAAAGTCTAGTAGAAAAATGTTTGCTTAATTTTAAATAGTTGATTCAAAATGGTTATCTTTTGGGGAGTTGAATTTTTAGAATCTTAAGATTAATAGCAGATAATAACGGGTAAGCAAACACAACAGAGAAATGAGGAAAAGAGATAGTTGGACCCAAATCTGGTTACTGTCTGCCTGGACCAGTATTCGGGCCCATTTGATTCATCTGCACCTGTCCTAAACTAACATAAAAATAAAAATATTATTTGGGCCTTAGGCCCAATTTTACCTTTCCTAAATTCTAGCAAGATAATCGATAATAAGACGACGAGGGCTTAAGCCCAAAATAACAAAATACAACTTCTTTTAAAATAAATGTGGGCCTTTGGCCCGATCTTTCAATTCTCCTCCGCTTTCGCATTCTACCAACTTCGAGACCTGTTCATCGATTCTATAGCTCGAAAATGGGGCTAACTCGATAGGAAACCAAGTCGGATATGTAGGAGTGGTGTACAAAATAGACTCGGATAAATGTCACATGCATAAAGAAAGGGATGGTAAGAATTAGTCAAAGGCAAATGGCATGGAACAAATAATAAATTAATGAAAGAACTTTGTCAAAAATTCAGATAATGAAAATAAAATAATCGATATGCCGAGAATAGCTAAGGAAAATAGAACAAATTCCAAGGTGAATGACTATTTTTAGCAAATTCTCACGGCGTATGACTATTTTAGCAAATTCGAACATAATTAAATAAAGCACTTTGATTCTTCTTCCAAAAGACTATGAGAATTGACTCCAAACAGGACAAGCTCTAATTGGTAGCTTGACTTATAATTGAAAGCTTGATTAATTTGGAAAGAAATATTCCTACAATTAATTCTCTTTGAAAGTGTTCATATTTGTTTGTAAAAAAAATTTCAAAAAAAAGTTTTTTTCTTTTAAGGGATAAATTAGTGAGATTATCTTTTTATTCGTGATTTCTTAAGCACCGTGCAAAACAAAAAGTGATCAACTAATATAAGACTGAGGGAGTATTAGTTATGATATTATTTAATCTTTTATGTGATACACAACAAACTATAGCATTAGCAAGACAGAGGCAACTATCACGTGATAAACATAATCAAAGACAAAATTGTTATCAATGCGCCCAATCAAATAATTTCAAACATAACTAACTTCAGTATTACCAATACACCTTATTTAGTATTATTTTTATACTCCACTAATGAATAGAACGACCAAAATATCTAAAATAATAATTAACAGAATAATTGTTAAGATCTAAATACACCTTATACAATAATATTATTAATATAGGCTCTGTAAATAATCTCAGAGATGAAAGATACTCCACTAATAAAATAGGACATACGAAACATTTAGCATCAGAATTCAAAAGAAATATACAAGATACTATTATTTTATTTTATTTTGAAAAAAAAATAAAAAAAATAAAATAAAAAATAAAAATAAAGCTTTATGCAGTGTGTTCAAACAGTTTTGGAAAATAAGTTAAATATGTCAATTGTAAAAATATTAAACTTTATGCCTATTTAGGAAAAATACATACAAAATACCCAACAATTATAGATTATTTTAAACATTTGCAATATACAACAATAATAACATTCAATTATTCTTCTTAAATTAAAATGCGGATCATATATTTTGAAAGTATAACGACACATGTTGAAGTTTCTTATTAAATTGAAATATTTATCTATATTGACAATTTCATTATGCTATTATAATCAAGAAAAATCTTAGAAATGAAAATAAAATAAAATACCCAAACACTAATCTACTCAATTTTTTTTTTATATTTTTTTTTAAAGAAAAAGAAAATACACTTTCTTGAAGACAACCTTAAAAACCAATGATGTAAGTCAAACAAATAAGTAAAATGTGACATCAAGAGATTTCCAATAAGGCGAAATTAACTACATGAAAGCTATACAGACATACGACCTATAATCAGACCTCTAAGCGCTAAGGAAACAAGAGAAGTAGTCATATTTTGCACAAAAGAAAGAAGTCACCACAAAGAAAACAAAGAACGAGTTACATTCACCGGGCAGACAGAAAACTACGAGTATGAGGAGCCATCAAAGTATTGACCACGGAAAGCAAGTCATCAAATCAATTCCGAACGTCATAGAGCGAATACGACTCAACATTTGAAGGGAGTAATATCAATATTCCGCTCATATTTAGGCATATACCAAGAGACATGAACATTTCTAACAGAGAATGAGATCTTTAAAAAAAACTACTTGTGTGAGATCATAATAGACATACAAAGATCGAGAGAAAAAAAGGTAGCTATAAACAAAGCAAATACGAGATTCTCACCTCCTTTTGGGCAGCGAAATGGAGACCAAACGAGAAGGTGACGACTTCCGATTCTCAATACAAAGCTACAACGAAAAGTTCCGATGAAAGCTTCAAAGAAAAAACTCTGAATTTGAGACTTGGAACTTTGACTATTTTTATGACTCTCTCTTTTAAAAATAAAATAAAATAAATAAAGACAAAATATATGTTTCTATATTTCTTTCCCGTATCCAATTTTCCTTTCACTCTTTCTCAATCTTTTCTTCTAACCCAAAATTTTCAACCCCAAAAAATCCCCTCCCCCAGTGAACAGAAGCAAATATATAGCAAGGAACTAGGGTTCGGAAATTTTTGGGGGGAAAAGGGATCAAAAATCCGAATAGAAAAGGCCCATCTCGAAATTCAAATTCGAAAAATCTTTCACCATTTTGGCTAAACATCCTTTTTCTCACATTTCGTCCCATTCCGGAAGGGGAAAAGGGGATAGATGGACTCGATCCGTTCAATCGTCCTGGACGAGCGACGTGGAGCGATCTCACGCCAGGAGGACGATTCACGTTGCTGCTACTAATGCTTTTTGCCACAAAACTCGGCTAGAAACAGTACTATCGAGAGGGATGAGAGGAAGAAGACAAAGGAGATGCAGTACTACCCTCTGTTGCTGCTTTTCGTTTGCTTTACTGTTTATCTTCCTTTGGAGTCGTTTGAAAATTAATGTTTTTGTTGCTTTCCGCGTGTGTTGCCGCTTTGAACATTGGAGTTGTTGACGTTTTGTTGGGAATTGTAAGGGAAAGGGGATGGGGTCAGCTGGTACTGCTTGCTGTATGTATGTATTGTATTGTTATATGTAATGTGGGTTGGGGAAATGGGTCGGGTAGAGGGATTATTTAGAAAGGAAATGGGCTGACAATTAAGGGAGATGGGCCTGTTGGTGCTGCTGTACATGCATGCTGGAAATAGTATTGGGCTGCTGAAAAGTGGCCCAAACTTTGGTCTTAAAATGGTTTTAAGGTGAGGTTAAAGATGGGTTCGATCTTGGAGTTTAAGAAATAGCCGAATTGAGTTAAATTAACAAATTCGGCTAAATTCTAAGTGAGATGGATTAATATTAATTAATTAACGAGCTTCTAAATTTTGACGAAATAGAATAATTAATTTAATTGCAAACCAATAATTTAAAATTATAACCATAACTTGAACTAGACTAATTTTGTAAAATATTTAAAATAACATTTTTTTTTTGTGAGACGATTTTCGAGTATCCATAAAATATACTAATTATATATAAAATTACATGAAATATATTTATCATTCAAAGTACTATAAAAATCGACTGAAATTATTTAAAATAACCTTGAAACTATTTTGAATTATATAAAGCTAATTATTCTAAATCGTTTGAAAAACTAAGAAGCTCGAAAATCAATTACTATCGGGGAGGGTCAGAATTGGGTGTCAACAATTGTAACTTGATTCATCAGATATTGATTTTATCCACAAAAAAAAAAACCCTTGAATTAGCACTATCTAATACCTTTTTTAAAACAAACTTATGTTAGAGTTATAATAATTAAAAATTTCCGACTTTATTATCCATTTAAATATGTTCATTTTTATAAAGTTATGACATTGTAATAAGAATAAAATAATAAATTTACCAGAAAAAGGGACGAAGATATATATTTGATAGTAGATGAATAAAATAAGGATTTAGACATTTTCGTAAGGATTAGCTTAAAGTTTTCTTCCACTAAAATCATGTTATTTTCCAATGTAAATGTGTTATATGTAGAACTAACATCTAAATTATCATAAAAATAGTAGATCTATGAAGAAAGAAAAGGATAATTTCATAGACCTTCCCTCAAATTTGACTGAATAACATTTTTTTTCTTTTTTATTTTTCATTAAAGAGACTTAATAACGCTTACCACTTAAAATTTATGATATTAAGACTTTTTGACATATTAAAAATAAAATAAATAAATAAATAAATAAAGGAAAAATGGTTTAAAAAGGGACAAAGGGTTAAATATGAATGGAGGAAATTTTATACTAATTAAATTGATGAATAAAAGAAAAATTAAGGTCACAACACATTTAAAGTTCAAATAAAAGAGGTTTAATATATTACCACAATTCATTTTTGACTCCCACTCTTGATCCTTTTTAATTTGGGTCAATAAAAGAAAATTGTTAAATTGTAATAGCCTAAAAATGGGAGGCTCTTTCTTGATTCTTATAAAAAAAAACGTTATTTCATCTTTTACAAGTTAAGCAATTAGAATTTTCTCCCCTTTTTTTATTGTTGTTTTGGGTGAATTTTTCATTTTCAATTTAGTACAATATTACCATGTGAGTAAATTTATTGTTTGTAGATACTAATTACATTATGCAAACTAATGGGAATGCTGATGGGGTTAGCTTCTAGAAAGATGAAGAGATGTGAGTTACAAATGAGAAATCAAGAAACATGCCAAAAAGAGGAAAAAAAAGAAAAATGTCATTGGAGGCCATAAAGAGGTGCCTCTTTCGAAGAGGCTCTTCACACGATTGTAAAAGTACTTATAAGGCCATTTTGTGAATTTAGATTAGTGAAAATTTCATATATGATATTTATTAGACTAATATTTTCAAGTTATAGCAGTAGAATAAAACTTTCAAGTTGTAACAATAAAAAAATTCAGGTTGTAACATTTTATTAAATAAAAAAATATTTTTTAATTAATTGTAAAAATCTGTTTTACAAAAAATAAAAAGGATAAAAAATCAATTTTGAAAAAAAATAAAAAGATAAAAAAGGAAAATAAATCAATTTTGAAGAAAAAAAAAGATAAAAATAGAAATAGGTGTATTAATAAAATTTGAATTGATTGGTGATAATTATTAATTAGCATAAATTTAGGAGATTCAAACTAATTAGGAATATTTACTTTCCTTAATTCACTCTAATCTGTTAAAATTAATTAAAAAGTCTGATTTATCCATTTTCTTCTACGTTACTCTCTCTTCGTTTTTTTTTTCCAGAATTGTTGTCACTGACGAGTAAATCAAGTTTTTTTTTGTTTGAAAAATCTTGATTTTGTTGTGATGGACTACTGCTTATCTCTATTAATTAAACATGGTGGTAGATGGGATCCTTCAGGTTGAATAAATGTTGGTATGAATAATTGGATGTCAACTATATACAGTTTGGATACCAATTAGATGGTGTTCATTTTGATCTCCAATTAAATATCAAAACTAAATTGTTTATGTATCCAATTGTTATGTAGTTTGTATATAACTGATATCCAGAAATTTATATCCAATTGATATGGAGTCTGTATATAACTAGTATCCTGAAATTATGAGAGTCAATCTGTAATTCATATATAGTTGATAACTGACTTGAAGAAAACAATGCATATTCTATATCATTCAATACTTAAAACTATATGAAAAACAAATGTATATCATTCAAAAGTTAAAAAAGACATGAAATACTAAAGAGTCTAAGCTGCAATCAACTATCTCAAATTTGATCTCCGTAGTCTTGGTGTAGGATAATTGCTGGTATCTGGAGCATGCTCTTTTGCTATGCGGGATCCATCAAATTTGCTAGCAACAGTCCCAGTTACTTCACTCTCACTGATCGCGTCATCATCGTTCTTTGTTTTTCCGCATTGTCATCAACCTAGTTGGAGAAATTGAAAAAGAAACCCTCTTATTATAAAAAATAGGTATTATAAGAAAATACCGATTTCATACCAACATTAGTCATAATTTATACAAAAAAAAAAAGGGTGATTTAACAAACTACAATCAATTCACATAATTGGACCACTGATATCATACCATTTTTTGATAAAAATAATACATTAAGTCAGCTTTCATACCAACAATAAATCAATTTCATACCAATGTTAAAATACATTTCATACCATATTTATAAATCGTATATTAAGTCAGCTTTCATACCAATATTATTCATGTTTCATGCCAAATTAGTTGACATAATGAGAATAATTTGAAAAAAAAAAATAGATTTCCTCTAAACTTGTACCAGCTTCATACCAGATTTAAAGAAGTTTCACACCAAATATAAGTAATACATCATATCATTTTTATACCAAATTTTATACCAATTCATGCCAACATTAGACAAAATTCATACAATATTCATAAATTGTATATTAAGTTAGCTTTCATACCAATAATATACATAATATAACAATTTTAACAAAAAAATCTACTAAATTGATTTAACCATATCCCATGTAGTAAAAAAATCCAATTAACTTTTGGAGGACTAATACAAGAAACAAATCATGCAAATCTTTTCCTTTTGAAAAATGTACAAACAAAATCATGTAAATCATACATAAACAAGAATTTGTACAAACACCATACATCACATGCATATATATATATATATATATATATATATATATATATATATATATATATATATATATGTTATAAAATACAAATTGAAAGATCAAGATCATACCTTTTTGGTCTAAGCCATATTAGTTACACATTTGATCACAAACGACATATAATACCCTTTTGTCAACTATTAACTCCTCATGAAAAATGTTCTTTTTTTAAAAAAATAAAAAATAAAAAATTAGATTTGAATAAATTTGATAAAATCCATCACCCTCTCCCTTTTAACATCCTTTTCCAACTTCATATCTTTAATAATTTTGGGGCAAAAATAAATAAACCCTAAGCCCTTTCACCTTCACCTTCACATAATTAAATTTCTGGTAAAATCGTCAATCCCAAGAAAACCCTAGAAATTCTGTAGCCAAATTAGAAAAACAAAACCTTTTCACATGAAAAGCTTCAAAGCACTCAACTCCAAAACAAGTCTTCCTGTAAACACAACATAAACACAAAAAACCCTTTAAACCCCGTTGAAAGTCCATGTCTCACAAGTAGATATCTGCCCTTTTGTTTTGATTGTATGGTGAATATATTTCTCCTAATCAGTTTTTAGATGTTGAAAAATCGGCTTCAATGGAGTACGGATGAAAGAGATGAAATATGAATTTTTTTTTTTAACGTGGAATTGACGTGGGGTGAGGGATTTAGGTGGAGTGTGGAGGTGTGACTTGTAACTGTAAAAAAAGAACAGTAATCAATGTAAATCCCTATAATTGTGTAAGAGATAATTATGGGGTATTCTTTATTTAAATAATTTAATACTAATATAAAATTATGAAAAATTACTTATTTAATAGAGTAAAATTTAATTAATTTATAAATAATTAGTGATTTGTTATAAACCGTAATTAAACTGTTATAAGCAAGAATTTTTTAAAAGTAGATATAAAACCTATAATATTGACTCTTAAATGTGTATATGGAATGATTTTTCCTTTAGATTACTATAATTTATTCTTCTTTTTATCCTATTGAAAAAGGAAAGAAAAATGTTTATACACGTCATGCATTTGAACTCAATTCACACATTAATTCTAACATTTTTATTATTAACAAATGATTCAAAGGGAAGTATGTCCATTTGAAATGTAAAATTGAAATAAAATGGTATAAATATCATTTTTTTAGGAACTTCTATGAAAATCCATAGCCACTAATTTTGGGTGCACATGAGATACACCTGCTTCTATAAATTTTATAATATAAAAATTGTATTGTCCTAATTTTTTTGACTTTCCCATCTTCACATTTAAAAAATCAAAAATAGAAAGATATTTAAAGGAAAAACCATCAATTTATATCATAATTATTTATGTTAATTGTTTAGACACAAGTATTGTGATAAAGCTAAATGAGATACAATCTTAGATTCGTCTAATTTTGAAATAAATAATTATTTCTTTTCTACTTTCCTCTTCTTTAGCTTTCTAAATGAAATGATCCTTATAACGATTCTCATTCTTTCTTTTATTTTCATTTTAATTAAATACAGTATCAATTCATGGCTTCATGTTACTATATAATATGTTTTATTGTTTTAGTGTTTGCATTAAAAAAATACTCAACATTTTACTCTACAATTAGGAATCAGAAATTCACATATGCAATAAGAAAATATTTACATAAGCTAATCAAACTCAATGAAATAATGGATTTTGTTATTTAATTTAGCAAATGAACACTTATTGTCATCTCAAAATTTTATAGGTGACTAAAATAACAATCAAAATTATGTTTTTTATATCACTTTGATATGAATTGAGATTTGAAGCAAAAGAAGAATTATTCAACCAATATTGCATCATAAATATCTCCAAATGTATTAACAGTGAGAAGTGAAACAATACCAAAACAGCAAAGAACTATCATTATAAGTAAAATGACACAAAACTAATTAGTTCAAGAAGATAGACAACTAATCAATCACATATGAATAAGACACAATCTATTTCAAAAGAAAACTATAGTCATACCTAAGATTTATAGGAAATAATTCAAATCACCATTAGATTTATTCAAATTAAACAAAAATAGAAGTGGTTTCTACTATATATTCTTGGATCGGGGTGTACCAATAATTGCATAAAATTTATTTCAATACTTCTAAAATCCTTACGGTGGCTAAGAGTAGTGCAGATTGAAGATTTTAAGGTTGTGCGTGTTCTGGACATAGTAGGTGTAGTATACAACTTTGAGTAGCTATAAATAACCACTGCACCAATCAACTACTTGTTGCTTGGAAGCTCACTATTTAATTTTATACCATTCGTTCAAATTTCTATATAAATATATATAAGTCGATACAAAATTAATGGAAGTTTGAGCACCTCGAAAGCTTCAATGTAGGTCAGCCCCTGGCTAAGAGAGATAAATTAGTCTTGCTAACCTTCAATTTATAATTTTATACCATAAAATTCTTACCTCTAAAATTGAAAAATTGAGAAGTTGCAAGGTTATAGGAGTATCAATATTATTTTTTCCTCATTCTTTTTATTTATTTATTTATCATGGAGGTACAATTAACACCTTAATTTTAAAATGTTAAACATTTAACATGGTTAAGGAATAATTAAGAGAGTTAGATGAGCAATTTTTGAGTTTTTAAAATTTTTAATATATACACATTAATAAAAAATAAAAATAATAGAGATCATAGAAGTGCCTATATATAGAGAGATTAGACAGCGTGCTTGCTGTATAAAGAATAGAGATCATACAAAAAAAAATTCTTACAAGATCAAATGTAAACATTAATTTTAAATTATTTAGATGAAGTAAAGAAAAAACATTACCAAAAAGAACATCTATATCAAATGGCCAGTAATGATGATGCCTTTGTCCATAGTCCATTTCCAACTCAAAAATTCATGCACTGCAAATGATAGTTGTTAGCAAGCAAAGTAAAATCATACATGTCGATCCAGAATACAAATTTATTGAATAAATCTTACAAGATATTAGTATTAAATAGTACAATAAAAAACACACACCAAGGCACAACATATATGAATTAACAATAACATACCCCCCACATAAAAAAATGAATAGGAAGATATATATAGGGCAAACAGTAGAGTATCAAACGACAGAAATTTCCCAATTAATTGTCATTATAATTATCAGTGATTAATACCAAAAGTTAATACACATTACGTGAAGAGAAATCGTGGGAAGAAAACGCTCTAACTTACAATTATGAAGAAAATTAATGCATTAGTAAATATTATTGTCATGGGCTGCATCAGAGGGTCACTTGGGCTTTAATGTAAAGATGTATGTGGATTGGCGGTTAGTCGGTTACCAAGGAATATTCAATTTGTTAAGTATTTGTTAATTAAATTAGTTAGTAAATAGATTATGTAGAGAAATGAAGAAAAAATGTCAAAAAAAGGGAGAAAAAGAAAAATGTCATTGGAGGCCATAGAGAGGTGCCACATCACTTTCTCTATGTTTCTCCTTTATTATATTTATAGATTTTTTTCATATTCCTTATTGAAAGCCACTAAAAATAGTTACTACTAATTATTTTGTTTAGTCGTGCTTATTTCACATCATTATATATTTTTTAATGTAGAAATTGATATATGGAGAGGTTAACATACATTGTTTCATGGATTAATCCCAAAAAGAAGGTATGAAATTATAATAGAGTTTCATAATTATCATTATCTTTATATTCATAACCTCTAATAATTAGTTTAAAAATTAAAAACACCTTTTAATATTCTTTTAGTTTTTCCTATATAAAATCATAAATTTTGTATCATGAAACTTATTCCTTTCATTCTAGACTTACAATGGGAACTAGTGTCCTAAATGCTATCAAGAATAATGTTGATCCTACTACACAAGTAGTATATAAGTAGGAGCCAGACACTAACTTTGAGCAATCGAACATATTCGACCATGTTTTCGTAGTTGTTGGTGAAAATACATATGTTGAGGTGTACAACGATACCTTAAACCTCACAATACCTGATCCAGGTCCTAGCTTTATACTGACAGTGAAATGTGTTGTAGTCATCATTTTTGGACGTCCTGTTGTGATCAAGTCATACATTGAGAAAATGGATGAAGTTGTGTCTGGTTGGAAGGCCAAGGTATTGCTGATGTTTTGATGACTATGGATTAGCTGGTAAACTCGTGCGTACTTGGTTCAAGAGAGTCGATCAGTTTTCAATGAACGTTGGCGATCCACACTATGATCCTTTGTTCCCCTTTGGGTTCGGGTTCACAACTCAGGCAGTGAAAGGAGAAAACATGATTCAAATGAAGAAATTTTTGTTCAAGAAAATGTTCATAATATATGGTTTTGAGAGCTCCTGGTGGACTAGCAAGCAAAAGATAAAAAAAAAAAAGAGTAAAATTATCATAAAAGCAAGTATCTGACTATTTTCTTGTCCATTTTGTTGTAAATATATGAGTTTCATAAATATAATATTGCTATCCAGTATGTTTCTTTTAAAAAAATAAAAGGTAATAATATTTGTTATATTTATAGTAGTAGTATGTTTTAGTTTGACTTGAAAATCAAGGCTCTTGAATAGTTATTTTGACAAGTGGAAAGACCCTAAATGAAATTTTTTACAATAAATTATAATATCATATTTTTGCGTTTTCGACGTCTTTTAGTCTCTTCCACGTCATGTTCTTCATCTAAAAATTTCAAATTCTCTTATTAACTTTTCCTTCATCTTCATAATTCATAATTAAAATGATTTTTAATGTGTATTAATTTTGAATAATTATACAACTAATTAATTTTTGTGCCGCTTCATTCATTTGTGTAATGTGTATTAATCTTTTAAAAATTATACTACTATTAATTGTTGTGCCTCTTCATATTCCATTTTTTCATTTATTACTTGTTTTTTTCCTCTCATGTTTTACATTTAATTAGCCTAAATGGTGTATCAAATAAAATAAAAAATCTATATCATTATTATGCTATAACACAATTGTTTTACCCTCTTTATTTTTGGACAAAAACATTCTTACCAAGTTTGTATCTTTCTTTGTGAGTGCTTGACAATCTTCATTTTCTTTTATTATCCTTTTAATTATTTTTTTATGTTTATCTAAATATCATTCTTTACATATTTTTGTTAATCATCATTTTCTCTTCTCAGTGAAAACAATAATGAGATGAATTCTCCGTTTCTTTCCTTTAAATGTTAGAACTTTTGAACATTTTTATAATCATTATATGATATTATTCTAAATATTCATTCTTTTTTGTTTCTAAATTGATATGTTCTTACTTTCAAATTATTTTGATTTGTAGATGAGCCAGATTTGATTTGGAAAACTAACGAAGAAGTCAACCTATGTTTTTGGGATGTTCAGAAGTTGGTATATCATCAGGTTCTTATAGTCAAGTTTAAGCATTGTTTGGATACTCACTTTCTTTATTTTGTAGTAATGATCTAGACCTATGCATTTTATAATTAATTTAAATAGTTCTATAGTTATAATTTTATTTACTTTTATTTTATAAATTTTGTATGATTTTTTGGATATTTGTATTAATAAGGTTTCCTGTTGATACAAAATGAAAGGTTTTACATGTATGCAGTATGAGAATTGGACTATATGTTTGCACCAGATGATTTAGTTATTCTATTTAATAATCATACAATTTGGTATTTAAATCTTTTTTATTTTATATCATGTGCAATTTATTTTGTCAAGTCGGTATTTTAATTTGATATTATATTTTACACATCAAGTTATTCAAATAATCTAAATTTGAGAGTAGAAGTAGAAGTTGTAATTATAGTCTCATAATTTAGTTTAGAGTACAACAAATTGCCACATATGATGCAAATTGGGAAAATAATTTTTTTAAATCAAATTATACTTTTGGGTTCATATATGTGTACTAATCACTGATCACACATACACAATTTGATAGGGTCTAAAACATATTTTTTTGAGGAAGAATTTGCGTGCAAATTATTATTAAAGTAGATAAATATAAAAAGTTGTGTGGAATGTTTTACAAAAAAAAATAAATCTTAAAGAAACATTGTATCCTTAACATCATAGAGTAACATATATGCATGTGTAATATAAAGTAACTATTACAAATAGTATCTCAGCTACCTTAATTTATATTTCAACTCTATAGATATTAAATTTATTTTGAATTCAAGTGTTAGGTGATCAAAATATAAGATTAATGTTCTCATCCTCGAGAGATGGTATTTTTGATATATTTTTATTTATTTATTTTTATAACATATCAGTTGAAATTGTATAGAAGATTTTGATACTAACTAATAGATACGTGCACCACACGTATCCAGAACTAGTAGATATGAAAACCAAGAAACAATAATGTTAAGAACCACTGCTTGATGTGAAATAAGTTCAATTATATAAAGGTGATTATGTAATTGAAGCAACAAGTGAGAGCAAAAGATCTTCTTACGGTTAACATCGGCAAGACCGTAGCCTTCAATTCACTGAAAATAGCAATAGGAGATTCAAGACGTAAAATTCCCAAAACTGTGAAGTGTTGTTCCAAATTGCTAACCAAACAGTTTGATCAAATGCAACCTTGATAGGAACCACCCACCAATCTTTGAAAGAAACAGTGCCTAATACGAATCAGAGTGTGTTGCTTAGTCCAGAACAATTAAAACCTATGATTGTGCAGATGAGAGAGTGAATCTAACTAAGTCTGATCTCAACATACGTGCACGATCGATTTTAAAAAGAAGCACTGGATTAAGTATAGGGAAAACTAATCAATACCTGTGTTGAAAAACAAATTCAAATGATTCATGGCATTTGCAGAACTTTCTATTCAATCCCCACTAACCTGTGCGATCCAATCCCCAACATATTACACCACTTCGCTGATAACCATTTTAGCCAAAACTGGATTTCTTTTAAGGGCTTCCTTGTATGCAACCGAGTGTTGCTGAGGTGCATATCTCAATTGCTTCAGAAATTAATTCCACAAGAAACAAATATGTTTCAATGTGGTGAACCCAAGTAAAAGAATATATAACTGTAAGAAATAAAAGGATACAAGGAAAAAAACAAAATTGTCACTACAAGTATTATAAGTATACGTTGTTCCTTGTAGATCTATCAAAAGATCAAACTCTTTTAAGAAAAAAAGTATTTGAAATCAAGAAAGAACAATTAGGATATAACAATTTGAATCAACAGTTCTATATACTGAATGAAATGATATATGCAATCATTACCTGTGAGCAACGAAGACCAACACAAATTAAACTGCATAGAACTGTCAGATTCTCCGATTAGACCAAAATCAGATACAAATAAACATCATAAACCAGCCTATACACATGTAAATAACTGCGACATGATATTCATGACTAAGTTGCCAATGATTTAAACCACCGAAGACTGGATGACTTTAAGAAAGTGTGTGTGTTTCCACCTAAATGGAAGGTACTTGTATACTCAAGGGATACATATCAAACATATCTTTTTAGCTTAGGCTAGAAAGGTTTCTCCTTTATCCTTTTTGATTGCCTCTTAATGCTTGTAGCTGTTATGAACCAAGTCTAGCCCAGTGTAGATACTAATGTCATACAAGTTGTTATTGGGCTGACAAAAGTTATTGGGCTGAGAACGAGTAATAGGGCCATATTAATTTGGGATCTGGGTCGAGTAGTGGGCATGAAACGTGTTGGAATGTATGCGTCCACCAGTGATCACGGGACCAGGTCCCTCGACAGAATAACAGTGCAGAAAATAAATAGCATAATGTAAAACAGGCACAAGAGTTTTACGTGAAAACCTCCTCACTCAAGCGAGTAAAACCACCTGTCACATAGGACTTTCAAACTATTTTCACTAATCTTCTCAAGCAAAAGTGAAACACAGTTTACACCACAACAATGAGATTAACCTCCTAATCTCACACTAAGTAATACAAATATTACTTAAAAAAGCCTAACAAAATGCCTGCATTGCCCAATATACTAACCCTCAACGATTAATATAGACTTTTATAGTATGACACAAAGTTGTCCCTAACTATGTTCTTACAAAGATTCACACAAGTTTTGGAACATTTCTAACACAAGTGAAACGAATCCTACAAGTTAAGCACAAATACAAACAATCAAGAACAACAATAGGTACGGAAAGCACTCCTTCAGTTGATCAGGTCCTTGCTGTATGTGTTCTTGTGCTTGAGTTCTTCCTTGAAAATGGCCTTCTCTTTTTAGCTTATGAGTTTTTGTTTGTGAAATCTTAAGTTTGTATTTTGTGGAAGAGACTATATCAAAAAGCCACAAACTCATTGGGACCGCCCATTGGCTGAGAGCCTGCTTCTCTGGAAAGACATGCACCTACCACATCAGAGGTGGTAGCTTTTCTGACAGTTGTCTTTTCGTCCTTTCACATACGCAGTCTTGCAGGGACCAGGTCCCTTTCAAACTTTTCTTAGTGAGTTCTTGAGAAGACTTGCTGGCTCTCGCTCCTTTTGAATTAATGATTTAATTTGTTGTTTGTCATGTTGATTAAATTAACCATAAAGAGTTATTGACCGTTGGACAAACAACCTCGTCCATTCTGATTGGTGTAGTACGCTGATGCCTCACCAACCTCTGATTGGACAACTTTACAGTTGTATACCATTATAAATCTGGACAAGAGAACTCTGCCAGAGACTAGTCCCTACATTTGTGATCCACAGAAACAGACAGTCTCGTCCGCTCTTCCTATTGGTGCAATACACTGCACTTTTCACCTACCACCTGACATGACAACTTTACAATTGTACCCCATTTGAATCTGGACGAGAGCACTCTGCCAGGGACCTTGTATTTGTGAGGATCATCAAAACACCTAGAATATAACAAAATGTTCCATCAAAAAGGGTAGTGATATATGATTTATGTATTATGCAAATTGTTGAGAAAAATGTCTAGTCCTCTCATCCCCTTTCTTTGAGTCTATGCTTTTCATCTCCCTTCTAGTTATCTTCTACAATAGGTTTTTTTGTTAGTTCCATTTTCCGTTGTAACTTCGAGTTTAGTGATTATAATATTTGAATGTTTCTATTGTGAAATTGGAGTTGTTACATTGATGCTTTCATTGATATGTCTACCATGGTGGACACTTCTCTCACCTCCCTTAATGAATCTATTTGTGCATTCTGGGAACGGTTTGATTTCCACTAGTCATCCCATGTTCTACCCCATTTAACTCCTCGTCGTATACCAGATTCAGTTTTGCTTCTGCGATTTAGTGGTGATAATCCGGCAGTCTGGGTTCTTCAGGAATATAAGTATTTCGCATTCCACAACATTTTATCAGAGCATAAATTGTCATTGGCTTCATTTTGTTTTGATGGTGATGCTTTAGAATGGTATCGATGGTTATTTCGCAACAAACAACTCGCTGGTTGGGATCATTTTGTGGACAAAGTGTTGATTCATTTTTGCTCTCGTACTAGAGATACATATAGCGAGTTTGTACCCATTCCCAAGCAACATGAGGCAGCGGAGAATTATATTACTAACTCACACTCGCCTCAATACTTGAATGAACACTCAGACCGCAACAAACCAAGCCCAGCACACACATTGTTCAAAGAGATGTTGGATGGGGAAATTAATTACTTTAGAGATGAAACTATGGTGTTACCAGAGAACCATATATGCCATTTTTCTGAACAGGGCAATATCTCGGTTTCACTAGAAATTCCGTATGATCTCTTTGCTGAAAACTTTGAGGTAGACCACATGTTCGATAAAATGCCCGAGAAGTGTAATAAAGTAGATTCCTTGGACAATACCTCTGTTGGAAGTAATATTGATACTTTTGATAATATTGGCGGTAGACCGATTTATTCTGTACATAGTATGCATGATCAAATGGTGTCGGATCCAAATATATCTAATAACCCTACTAAAGATGAAGCATTTGGATTTCCAAACTAACCCCTCTCTGAACTGTCTCAGTATGATAATGATCAATCAAGTCGAGAAGGGTGACATAATATTCGTACAATATCCTATGAAACACCTCCACCACAAGAGTACCCCACTAATTTGTTGTTGTCTGCTTTCGGTGCGCACAATGATCATTCCATGAACACATTCTTCATGCGCGAAGTTGTTGATGATGCTAAGTGTCACTCCCAAAATACACGCAAGTGTACGTGGTTGTATAAGTAGTATAGATTATTCAAGAAATGAGTTATCGTTCCCAAGGGACTTATGATCAACTTATATTCACTCAATTCTACAACTAAGAGTAACCCAGTAACCTTTTTTAAGAGTTGTGATTTAGTTTAGTATCTACTAATTATTATGCACTAATTGAAAGTAACTAATTGTGAACAACTTTGATATAATATGATTCAAGCAAGTTTAAAAACAATTCCAGGGCTGCAGCATACAATGAATATCATGTATCATATCATCGGCTTAGAATTCACTTCAGTTGTCAAATTATTGGTTTATAGGGTTGATGGTATGGTCCGGGTGGTTCGCTTCTCGCCGCCTACCCCAGTTAGCTATCTAACTACATCGTTGAGCGGGGATAAATAAACTAACTGGCAAGCATGTATATTTCATCCTATTTCGTAACCAAGCAAGGTGTTCGTCTAGGTGTCACTCCTGAAAACTAATCACCTCAATTTAATGGGTGGACCGAGCTCTCTATATTCTCTGGTCTATCTAATCCCTCCTCTTTCGATTTTAAGATTAGACACTAGATTTATTTTATGGTGCGCAAGCATAAAATAGTAAAACAAGAATATAGAAGTAATTTGGATTGACAACCGAAAATCAATTCATAAAGCCTCAAACATTCAACACATAATTCATAGCTACAGCCCCAGAACTAAGGCGTTTAGCTACTCATGCTATTAGAAAACAAGAAAATACTATAGTTCATGCAATTTCTGAAAAATAGAAGAGTTAAAGGATCAAAACCTATTACAAACTTGGATTCTTGCCTTTGCTCATTAAATCAAAAGTCTCCCCCTTTTTGAAGCCCTAAGGATCTATTTATACTAGTAGGATAAGTTGGTAACCAATCCTACTCAAATAAGAAATCCTATCTAATGTTAAAAACTTGTTAAAGTTAGAAAACATGTGGCGTGTCGCGCCCCTTATCGCGCCAAAACGTATCTTCCCTCATTTAGCTCCTGGTGCGCCGCGCCAAGCAGAGCGCCAGCCACTGGTGATTGTTACCTTAACCATTTTCCTACATCTCCTTGCTCCTTCTTCCATCTTCCCAATTCATATTCCATCAATATTTCCTAAAACAACTAATCACGTGTGTAAGTATGCAATCATCATAAATTAAACTAGAATTCAAGCTAATAAATCAAGATTGTCATCAAACATCATCACTTCGTGGGCCAATTCCGACTACTTAGGTATATAAATATGCCTAAGATCACCACCCCACACTTAGAGTTTTGTTTGTCCTCAAACAATCTTTAAACTATGGACTCTTTTTCACAATCCTTGGCTTTATCAACCTGCCTCAAAACCAACCAAACATATTTAATCATGATCTTGTAGTTCACATTGGATGCAACAATTCACAACATTTATACCAAGTACCCTCATGCTCAAAGAATGACTCTTTTGTCATTTTTCCGGGCTAATGCAAATTCATATCACAAATCAATTAGATAATCCTACACATGCCATGAATGCCCTCACTTGTTTATGCTTAGTTAATCCTTTCACTCAAGCACTTTTCAAAATCAATAAGGCTTATCTTTCTAACAAACACTCCCTCTCACAAAAGAAATTCTTACTTTCCTTAACATACCATAAGCTTGCCCATAGTGTATTCTTACTTTCGCATTATATTTCTCAAGGAATCAAGAGGACTTTCATTTGGTTGTAATGTCGGCTTAAGGTAAGGAAGGGAATATTTTAGAAATCATTTTAGTGACTACACCTCCCTAATGCACATGTCATTGTATTGCCAACAATTTTCTTTTATAGCTCTTCATTCCTCGTAATACATCTTTCATGATTATTTAACCCCCCCCCCCCCCCCCCCCCATTTTCATATTTACCCTTTATTTTTTTATTTTTTTTTATATATATGCCTTTACACTAGCCACCCAAACAGTAGATTTTTAACAACCGAGTAAGGTACACATTATCCTTGATAGGATCAGGGCCAATGTTTCGAGCATAATTCTAAATTAGCCACCCTCCATTTTGGTCGAGGTGCACATGGTCACTAAGGACCAGGGCCAATACAGACTTTTCTTTTTCACACAACGTAGTAATTCTCCCTTGGCTATATCAACCAACATTTTCCACCCTTCTTCTCAACATAGTGCATTAAGGATTTTCCATAGGATAAAAAAGCTTGGTCTAAAAAAAAAAAGGGTTTCGCTTTATCATGTGGTTT
>NW_026020441.1:622198-748930 GCF_900185275.1 Solanum verrucosum
ATGTAAACTCGTGAAGCCGTAACATCGGGGAAAATAAGGATAACTATAGTCGGAGAAAGAGTATCGCCTAACTAAGGCCCAAACTATCAGACTCAAGTCTGCTACACCTGTCTACAGGGATCTAAGCCGGTCGAGCGACGTCGGGGCAAAACTAAGACTTATTGGATCCGAATCATGTATTTCTAAGGCAAGCCCTAGTCAAACCTAAACTAAGGCCCAACATGCTTCAAATAAACAGTAATTAAGAATGCAAGCACTTCACATAGCGAGGAGGGTCAATTAATAACACAAAGCATGCTCACAGTTACCCGATAATTCCCGAAATGGGCCGAAAACATGATTTCTTAACACCTATGCAAGATTCAATAACTACCCAACCCAAATCCCAACTAATCAACATACATTCACATTCTCGAGCTCAATCTAAGAGAGGAAAACCATAGCCTACCTGTAGGCCGATCACACGCGCTCCAAAATCACTATTTCGGAGCCTTCCCTTTCCGAACGGTCTCGAAATGCTTCCCCGCTATCAAAAATAGAGTCACAACGTTAATACGGTCGTTTGGACACCAAAATCACAATAAATGGAGACGGGTCAATTTTGGAGTCAAAACGAGAATCGTGGGACCCGCGCAGGAAATTCCAAAATTAACCCCAAAAGTGGGTCCTAACCAGTTCCCCCAGCTCATGTCTCAAAATGGGACACAATTCGGGGCTCGGGAACAACACAATATCAACATGCAACTAAAACCCAAATTTTCTCAAAAACTAGAAATGGGACAGCAGTTGAATCAGTGTATTTACCAAAAACGGACGATCTACAGTAAAATCTAACAACACCACAATGTTCTCCTCGAAAAACCACTTAAGATAGCCTCAAAAATCACAGAAATTGGAACTAAAATGGCTGAGAAAACAAGTCTAAAAAATTTCCAAAATCAAGCTCACAAAAAGAGTGTGGCAGCAGGTATTTTTCAAAAATTACCTCAAACGGGGACTCCAAATCACTATCCGAGCTCACCAACACGTTGTCCTCGAAAAATCTCACAACTTTGCCTTTTTGAATCGCCCAAATCGGTTGAGAGATGAGAGAGTTATGAGGGTTTGAAGTTTTGGAAATGTTGCTGGTATATCTCCAATAAATAGCAGATTGCTGCAATTTTTTTCCAAAATTCTAAAACTCCGACGGAGTGCTCCGAACTCGTTCGGAACCCCAATACACGCAAACGAGATATGCAACCATACCAAATTCGACATTCCAGACTCAACGGCGCAATCAAAATTTCCATCAGAGGTCATTTCGATAAAAAGTGGGTCCCACTTCCAAAAGCCATATTAAGTCAAAACCCACAAAATGGCTCGAAAAGATATCGAAAACCTCCAAACACAAAAGAAGGGTCAATCTATACAAAACTCGACATTCCGGAGCTAACCATGCTGACGGAATTCTCATCCGAGCGTGTTTACTCAGAATGTTGACCAAAGTCAAACTTAGGCTTAAACTTAAAGTTAAAATGCCTAATCGCACCAACTCACACTGAAAACCTCGGGAGTCATGTCGACCATGCTACTAGCCTAAAATGACTCTTCCAGAGCTGATGGAATCGTGAGAATTGAATTCCGATGTCATCTTCTTGAACTTTTGATCGAAAATGATCGTTCAAGGTTCATAAGCTCCAAAACACAAAAACTCGCACCAAGACCAAACGAACGACCAGGTGACCGAACTGTCAGTCCCAACAAGTCATAAATGACTTGGGGTCGCTATAGGAACGCTCTAAACGACACACAAAAGGCAAGACACAGAAATGACCAAGAGGGTCATTACATGATTCACTCTCTTTTTACCGGCTAGCTCGGGGTCGAAGTTCAACTTTTTAATTGCCCAATAGGCTTGATGCTCCAATTCCACCGGAAGGTGGCATGCTTTCCCAAATACTATGTGATATGGAGAAGTCCCTATTGGTGTCTTGTACGCAGTCATATATGCCCATAACACATCATCTAGTTTATCATACCAATATTTCCTTTGTGCATTCACCGATTTTTGCAAAATTTGCTTCACCTCTCTATTTGAAACTTCCACTTGACCATTTGTTTGAGGATGGTAAGCTGTAGCAACCTTATGACGAATACCATACTTAACAACAAGATTCTTTACAAGATGGTTAATGAAATGCTTACCTCCATCACTTATAATTGCCCTTGGAGTGCCAAAGCGAGTGAAGATGTGCTTCTTGATGAACTTTATCACCACCCTTGCATCATTGGAAGGAAGAGCTACAACCTTCACCCATTTACTCACATAATCCACTGCCACAAGAATGTATTGGTTTCCACTAGATGGTGGGAAGGGACCCATGAAGTCAATACCCCACACATCAAAGATTTCCACCTCCAAAATGTTACTGAGTGGCATCTCATGTCGTCTTGAAATAGTACCCAAACTTTGGCATTTATCACACCCCTTCACAAAAGCAACATAATCCTTAAATAGCGAGGGCCAAAAGAAACCAGATTGTAGTACCTTATGAGCAGTGCGTTCTCCTCCATGATGACCTCCATATGGGCTAGCATGACAACTTTTCAGCACTTTGTGAACCTCATAATTCGGGATGCACCTTCTCACTACCCTGTCTACCCCTTGTTTGAACAGGAATGGTTCATTCCAAATGTAGAACTTAGCATCATGGTTAAGCTTTTTCTTTTGTTGAGTGGTAGCACCCGGAGGATAATCACCACTTACTATCACATTCACTATGTCCGCATACCATGGCACTTGAGAGATATCCAATGCCATTAATCGTTCATCCAGAAACTCTTCCCAGATTTGCTCACCTTCATTCACATGTGAAAAATCTTCCAACGTAGATAAGTGATCTGCTATTTGATTTTCCGTACCCTTCCTATCCTTGATTTCGAGGTCAAATTCTTGGAGAAGTAGTATCCATCGAATCAACCTTGGTTTAGCATCCTTCTTGTTGAATAGGTACCTAATAGCTACATGGTCAGTAAAAACAATCACTTTAGTGCCTACCAACTACGATTTGAACTTGTCGAAGGCGAACACTAGAGCCAGCATCTCCTTCTCAGTCACTGTGTAATTAGCTTGTGCAGAATCAAGGGTCTTGCTTGCATAATAGATTGAGTGGAACACTTTATTTTTTATTTGTCCCAACATTGCACCCACTGCTACATCGCTCGCATCACACATGAGTTCAAAAGGTAGTTCCCAATTAAGGGCAATTAAAATGGGAGCCTCAATTAAATTCCTCTTCAGCATCTCAAAAGCTTTTAAGCACATCTCATTAAAGTCAAACTTCACCGCTTTCTCCAGAAGGCTGCACATGGGTCTTGCTATCTTGGAAAAATCCTTGATAAATCGCCTGTAAAAACCTGCATGACCAAGAAAACTACGCACACCTTTTACATAAATGGGAGGGGGCAGTTTCTCAATAACTTCTACCTTAGCCTTATCAACTTCCAAACCAGATTTAGATACCTTATGTCCCAACACTATCCCCTCTCTTACCAAAAAATGACACTTTTCCCAGTTTAGAACTAAGTTAGTGTCTTCACATCTAGCAAGCACTTTATCAAGATTTCGGAGACATACCTCAAAAGACTTCCCAAAGACGGAGAAATCATCCATGAACACTTCGACGAAGTCTTCCACCATATCATGAAAAATGGCCATCATACACCTTTGAAAAGTCGCCGGTGCATTGCAAAGTCCGAATGGCATGCGTTTGAAAGCATATGTACCATACAGACAAGTGAATGTGGTCTTCTCCTGATCTTCTGGTGCAATTAGGATCTGGTTGTAACCTGAATAGCCATCTAGGAAACAATAGTACTCCTGCCCTGTTAACCTGTCAAGCATTTGATCAATAAAGGGAACGGGGTAGTGATCTTTCCGAGTAGCAGCATTAAGTTTCCGGTAATCCATACAAATTCGCCACCCTGTCACTGTTCTAGTAGGAATTAGCTCATTCTTTTCGTTCCTTACCACAGTTATACCTCCCTTCTTGGGAACACATTGCACGGGACTTACCCATTTTCTATCAAAGATTGGGTAAACAACCCCAGCATCTAGCCACTTGATCACTTCCTTTCGTACTACTTCCTTCATCAAAGGATTTAGACGACGTTGATGTTGTGCACTTGGTGTGTGATCATCTTCCATGTAAATTCTGTGCATACATAATGCTGGACTAATCCCATGAATATCAGCCATGTGCCATCCAATTGATTTCTTCCTCCGCTTCAAGATTCTTAATGCTGCCTCAACCTGTAAATCAAACAATTCTGCAGAAAGTATAACGGGCAGAGTTTCATTAGTACCCAAATAAGCATACCTTAGGTGAGCTGGCAAGGCTTTTAGCTCCAACTTAGGAGCCTCTTCAATTGATGGTTTTGGATGGGGTCCTAGCTCGCGATTTAAAGACTCCACTTGAATCCTACGAGTTTATACTATTGGTAGATTTAAGCATGATTCAGTCTCTTGAACTTCCGCATCCCTCTCTAACTGTTGACCCACTAACACTCTTTCTAATGGGTTTTCGGGCAAAACTAACTGTGACTCTATTATACTATCAATCACAGTAATAACAGACAGCTCTTCATAAATAGAAGGTAATTTTAAAGCGCGATAAACATCAAATACCTCCACCTTATCATGTGCTCTCATGGTTAGTTGACCAGCTGTTACATCAATCAATGCCCTACCCGTAGCCAAGAAAGGTCGTCCCAAGATAAATGGGACTTCATAATCGGGTTCAAAGTCTAAGACCACAAAATCTACTGGAAAAATCAATGAATCTACTTGCACTAACACATCTTCCACCACCCCTTCTGGCCTAGCAATGGATCTATCTGCAAGTTGGAGAATAACAGTGGTTCGCTTTGGACTACCTAACCCAAGCTTTTGGTACAAAGATAGAGACATTAAGT
Organism: Solanum verrucosum; assembly: GCF_900185275.1. NCBI lineage: Eukaryota > Viridiplantae > Streptophyta > Magnoliopsida > Solanales > Solanaceae > Solanum > Solanum verrucosum. Next base: position 627,152 of record NW_026020441.1, read on the forward strand.
TTATACTTGCCCCCAAATCACACAACCCCCGGGCGTGAACACTTTGGCCAATTGTAATCTGCACAGTACAACTACCCGGATCTTTTAACTTTGTGGGCAATCTATTTTGAATCCTTGAGCTGCACTCCTCAGTAAGTGCTACAGTTTCATATTCAGTGAGTCTTCTCTTGTTGGCCACTATGTCCTTCATGTATTTAGCATACTTCAGGATACCCTGCAAAATGTCAACCAAATGTAGATTAATGTGAACCTGTTTAAGGAGAGAGAGAAACTTACCGAAACATTCATCTTCATTCAACTTTTTAAGCCTTTGTGGAAATGGAGGTGATAATTTCTTTTGAGGAATGGGTACCTCAACATTGGAGCTTTTTACTACCTCTTCCACATTCTATTCTTTGTTACTTGCCTCAGTGTCTCTTTTCTTTGGAGCTAGTTCCTCTAATTGCAACCCACTTCTAGTGCTTACCGCATGCAATTGCTTTGGATTGGGCTCAGTATCGCCGGGCAGCCCACCTTGGGGACGCAAGTTCAAAGAATTAGCCACTTGTGCAACTTGTTTCTCTAAACTCATTTGGGACATCCGGATGTTTCTAATGTTCTCATCCTGGTTATCTATTCTAGCATTTAATTTGGTCCCTATTTCAGTCATGAGCTTTTAGAGTAGCTCTTCATTAGTCATCCCCCCTTTAGGTGCACTAGCATTTGAGCCTTGGTTAGAATTGTAGTATTATTGCCCAGCCCCTTGAGAACGGTATTGGTTAATCCCTTGCGTCTGATTTTGATTTTGGTTCCCACCCCATGAGAAGTTAGGATGGTTTTTCCAACTAGGGTTGTAAGTGTTACCATAATTCTGTTGCACTCCACTCCTTTGCGCATTACCCATATAGTTTACGGAATTCGGGTTTGCTTCACATTGCTCTGTTTCATGAGTTCCACTACCGCATACCTCACACCAATTTGCTGCTTGTTGTACTACATTTACCGGGGCCTGATTTAGAGCTATTTGTTTGAATTGTAATGTAATGTTATGTTGCATTGCATCTAGTTTAGCATTTATGGCAGTAGCTTGATCTACATCTAAGATCCCTGCAGCCTTTTGGGTTGGAATTCTAGTCATTTCACCCTTATACCCTTGGTTCCCTTCAGAAAGTTTATCGAGTAAGGCGAAAAATTCTTCACTTGTTATGGCTAGGGATTGTCCACCTGCTGCACTATTAAGAAGAGAACGAGCATTATAGTCTAAACCTTCAAAAAAAGTATGACAAAATACCTCATTGGTTTGCATGTGGTGTGGGCAAGCATTCAACATTTGTTTGAAACGTGCCCATGCTTGGTACATGTCCTCTCCTTGTTTTTGAGCAAAGTTTATTATCTCACTCCTCAGCTTGGCGGTTTTCTTGGAGGGAAAAAATCGACTCAAGAACTTCTTTGCTAGATCATCCCAAGTAGTGATGGAGTTTGGTGGCTCAGAGTCTAACCAACGCCTTGCAGCTCCTAACAATGAGTATGGGAACAAAGTCAACCTTACATAGTCTTATGAGACTCCAATTGGGATGTATGTATTGGTAATGTCTATGAAAGTCCGAAGATGGACTTGAGGATCCTCATGGGGGAGACCAGTGAATTGTCCATTAGTATGAAGGATATGCACCATGTTCTGCTTCAGTTCAAATCTACCCCCCGGTGGAGGTTTCCTGATACTGGATGCTAAGTTGGCGGTGAGTGGGACTGCCACATCACAGACTGGTCATGCGGGAACAACAGGAGGTCCTTCTTGATTATTTGGGTTCCTTGGGTTATTCACGTTTTCGGGTTATTCACATTTTCTTGATTATCATCATCAAAGTTTCCCGGAATACCAACCCCAATTCGCCTTGTCGTCCCTGGTTCATTTTTCTGCGTTGGTGTAAAACTCTTTCTGGTTCGTTGTAAGGTTCAACGAGATTTCCTCTCTGAGTCAGACCTGAAAATCAAGTACTTGCAATACACAAGCTAAGATCAAGTAATTAATATCTGAATAGACTGAGTGTAGACTTAAGAAGATTGAATATAAATCAATTTCTAAGTCCCCGGCAGCGGCGCCAAAAACTTGTCACTCCCAAAATACACGCAAGTGTACGTGGTCGTATAAGTAGTATAGATTATTCAAGAAACGAGTTATTTTTCCCAAGGGACTTATGATCAACTTATATTCACTCAATTCTACAGCTAAGAGTAACCCAGTAACCTTTTTTAAGAGTTGTGATTTAGTTTAGTATCTACTAATAATTATGCACTAATTGAAAGTAACTAATTGTGAACAACTTTGATATAATATGATTCAAGCATGTTTAAAAACGATTCCAGGGCAGCAGCATACAATGAATATCATGTATCATATCAATGGCTTAGAATTCACTTCAGTTGTCAAATTACTGGTTTATAGGGTTAATGGTATGGTCCGGGTGGTTCGCCGCTCGCCGCCTACCCCAGTTAGCTATCTAACTACATCGTTGAGCGGGGATAAATAAACTAACTGGCGAGCATGTATATTTCATCCTATTTCGTAACCAAGCAAGGTGTTCGTTTGGGTGTCACTCCTGAACACTAATCACCTCAATTTAATGGGTGGACCGAGCTCTCTATATTCTCTGGTCTATCTAATACCTCCTCTTTCGATTTTAAGATTAGACTCTAGATTTATTTTATGGTGTGCAAGCATAAAATAGTAAAACAAGAATATAGAAGTAATTTGGATTGACAACCGAAAATCAATTCATAAAGCCTCAAACATTCAACACATAATTCATAGCTACAGCCCCAGAACTAAGGCGTTTAGCTACTCATGCTATTAGAAAACAAGAAAATACTATAGTTCATGCAATTTCCAAAAAATAGAAGAGTTAAAGGATCAAAACCTATTACAAACTTGGATTCTTGCCCTTGCACACTAAATCAAAAGTCTCCCCCTTTTTGAAGCCCTAAGGATCTATTTATACTAGTAGGATAAGTTGGTAACCAATCCTACTCAAAAGAGAAATCCTATCTTATGTTAAAAACTTGTTAAAGTCAGAAAACATGTGTCGTGTCGCGCCCCTTATCGCGCCAAAACATATCTTCCCTCATTTAGCTCTTGGCGCGCCGCGCCATCCACTGGGGATTGTTGCCTTAACCATTTTCCTACATCTCCTTGCTCCTTCTTCCATCTTCCCAATTCATATTCCATCAATATTTCCTGAAACAACTAATCACGTGTGTAAGTATGCAATCATCATAAATTAAACTAGAATTCAAGCTAATAAATCAAGATTGTCATCAAACATCATCACTTCGTGGGCCAATTCCGACTAATTAGGTATATAAATATGCCTAAGATCACTAAGCTCATGGAAGCAATCACCGCTGCAAAGTATACAAATATGGTAGTTGTTGGGGAAAAGCACAATGATTGTGAGCTTCTTGATGACTTGGGACTGTTTGCAATGGACGAGGGACCTATCAAATATTTCAGCATTAGTACAACAAGCTTGTTCGACAACAATCTTCGGTCGTCTTCTGTCATTGGTTGTGGCCACAAGGTAACAAGATCGTTAATTGTAGATCCCGATTTTAGTTGGACTGTTATTTTTAAGGAATTTGTATTTAAGGGATGTAGAATAAATAGTGGATAACACATCTCCTTTCTTTACTAGTATTTATTTGCTTGTAGATGATATTCCCACATCTGGTTCTACCATTGGCTAGAATGCTAGACTGGCATGGTTGACGGTTGGAATGGTTGTTTATTCAGTACACTGACACAAATCGTAGGATAGCAAACTAGTGCACAATGGGAAAAACTCTGAAATGTTAGAGTTAATGGCAGATTCTGAGTCCGAGCACAACAACATCCATAGAGACTTTTATATTCTTACTTATATACTTACACCGAATGCTTCGAACAACAATTTACATTTACTTGATGTACATACATGCCCGGTGCTAGCGCTCAACAACTCTAAATGTGGAGGTCAATTTGGAGGAGAACTTCTTTGTACATTTCGTCATCTTCTTAACAAATATAAAGTTTTTGATTTGGGAGACGAAGCTCCTGATAGTGTTTTACGTAGACTGTATTTGAATATATAAAGGCTTAAGGGTAATAGTGGTCGATTTTCTGCCGAAACTGAAGAGAGAATGAGAATTATTGTTGCAAGTGAAGATGGAACAACTGGTTGGCTTCTCGGAGTTGTATGCGATCTCACACTATCTCAACAACCTCCAATTGCAACAGTACCTTTGAAAACTGCAAAAGAAAACTTGTTTCTAGAAAATTGGTTTCCGATAACTGATGTGGTGGGATTACATCTTAATTTCAATCTTGATAGTGGAATATGTTGCAGAGACATCCGCCACTTTAGATGTGTTATGATTCTGGTTAAGGTTGGACAAGTTATTACAGAGGAAATAGGAGTAATGCCAATTTCCTTACTACTCTTGGAAGACAACATAAAGTTGCACTTTGCATCAGATCATTTTCTTTGGCTTTTATTGCTAGATGGAGTAGTTTTGTCCAACTTTACACTTGAGACATTGCAGCAAGTGGAAATTGCTACTCTTTAGATAATTGATAAAGTTGTGGATAGATTTCATGACTTAAACCTTGAGGACAAGGTTCTTAATTGGGATGGGGGTATTGTTATGAACCAAGTCCAGCCCAATGTAGATACTAATGTCATACAAGTTGTTATTGGGCTGACAAGAGTTATTGGGCTGAGAACGAGCAATAGGGCCAGGTTAATTTGGGATCCGAGTTGAGTAGTGGGCATGAAACATTCCATCGAAAAGGGTAGTGATATGTGATTTAGGGATTATGCAAATTGTTGAGAAAAATGTCTAGTCTTCTCATCTCCTTTCTTTGAGTCTATGCTTCTCATCTCCTCTAGTTATCTTGTACAATAGTTTTCTTTGTTAGTTCCATTTTTTCGTTGTAACTTCGAGTTTAGTGATTATAATATTTGAATGTTTCTATTGTGAAATTGGAGTTGTTACAATAGCCTACTGGTCAATAGAGTGGGTTGAGAACCACGAGGTTTGAGGTTCAAATCAAGACAAAAACACTTGTTGATTTCTTCTCATCTGTCTTGGTGGTTAGAGTTACCTGGTAACTTTTAATTAGCTGGTAAGGGTGGTAGTTATCCATGTGTAATTAGTCAAGGTGCACAAAAGAAAGTCCGGACATCACAATTATCAAAACAAACAAAAAACCAAGTTTTTGAGAGGATTAATCATTTGGAACCGAATGAAACCAAACTTTATAATAGTGTTTTTCCTTGTCGGTCTGCAATTCCACCGAAGTAATGTAATTTTTGGACTATCTCTTAAGTCTATAGCTTCTTTGTCTCAATTTACTTGGTTGGAATCCATTATTTTTCCTATTGCCATACAATCCTTACACCTCGTCGGATCTGGACCAAAGTTATGATCATCACCAAACTCCGTTGGTTCATACCATTCCCATTGAAGAAGAAGCAGATGAAGTTTCATTTCAGTTCTACATCTGCTTCTTCTTCAATGAGAATGATTTGAATCACTGGTGTTTGGTTATCAGCCTAATTAAAGTCTACATTCAATGAGTTGTAAAGAAAATATCGCAATAGGAGAAACAAGGGACTACAACCAAGTAAATTGTTACAGAGAACCTATAAACCTAAGAGATAGGCCAAAAATACCATACTTCGGAGGAATTGTAGACCGGCAAGGATAAACCACCTCAAGCACTCTCTTTTCCTTGTGATCCTGATCCCCTACTCCTTAACTTTCTTCACCAGCAACCAAATGCCAATTATCGTTCAAATTAAACTGCCAATAACAACATTAAATGGGCCACTACGACAATTGTGCAGAGACTATGCATATAAAAGCATTTTCTATTATCTCAAACTTAGATTACCTTAGGAGGACATTTCCATTTAACCATAGATTTGTAAGAAAGCCTCTCTTTTTACTGCTTCAAACAATGTCTTCCTTCAGATGATGATCTAATAGTACTTAGATGCATCTGCTTTAGCTGAAATTTGAAGATGATGCTGCGATCTCCTACTGATTTTTAATGGACAATCCTCTTCTCGATTATGTTTTACCTGTTGATGGTAAAATGTGCAAACTTGTTAAAGAAAAATTGGAAAAGACTAAAGCTTTGTATAGGATTGGTCCATAAGATATTAAAAGTGAGATTTTCCTGGTCGAAGCTACCCTTGTCTCCAAAACTAATCTGCCCTGCCCCATCACTACCAAAGCACACAGAGAAGGAATCTGCCATAAAACCTTCCCGAGACAGCATACTAGGGACTGATATCTTCTCGTGACCAAGCCCAAATAAACCGATTGGTTCTGCAACATCTAGAAAAGAACCAGTTTGAACCTGTCCACAACTGCATAATTGAGATTGGCATGTCTCAGAGAATGAATTTGAGAATTTGGGCAGAAGTAGAGCTCCTCAGTTAACCTTAACTAAATGTACTTTCCATACAACACATCTAGCAGTTAAAAATACACTAAAAATTGACGTCAATTAGAAAAAAAGAAGTTCAGGAGACTTACCCAAAGATCACACCAGCCTGGGCAAATTTTTCCTTATTATCTTCCGTTCTCAAGTGCAAAATATCATCTAGTTGGTTGAACCTGAGTCAGGACAGGACATCCCTGAATCAAATTTGATCTGCAAATCCAATTGACTGAACTTGAGCCATGGCCGGATATCCCTGAATCAAATTTGATCTACAAACACTACATAAAAAATGATCTTTAGTGACACTTAATTAATGACAATAGCTTAATTGCCGCTAAATATGTATTTTTAATAACAATTAACACTCTTTGTATATGTCCCTAAAGCCTCAAGCAACATTGGATCTAATGGCACCTAAGTAATGCCGGTAAACGCTTAAGCACTCTTTATTAATGTGTCTATTTATTGCCGCTAAAAGTTGTTTTTGTTGTAGTCAAATCGAATTGACTGAACATGAGACAGGATAGGGGATGCCTGAATCGAATTTGATTTGCAAATTCAATTGGTTTAACCTGCGTCAAGACTTGCCCGAATCTAACTGGGGTTCCCGTTGGTGGAGGAACTGGATCAGGGAAAAGAGGGATTCATTAGGCTTTGGGTTGACAAATCAAACGAAAAGAGGGATTCATTAGGCTTTGGGTTGACAAATCAAATGAAAAGAGGGATTCATTAGGCTTTGGGTTGACAAATCAAACGAGAAAGAGATAAATCAGCGTTGGTGGAGGAACTGGAACGGAAAAAAACAAAGATTCATTTTTGATTAGGACTTGGGTTGACAATTCAAACAAGAGAGATAGATCCACCATAGATTTCGAAACAACTTGCATAGATTCATTTGGAAATAAGTAAAAACTTGCATAAAGAAGTTAGATCATCGATAAGGTCACCATTCAAACTAGTAATTAGCTTACATGACAAATGAAAAAATATGTTACACCTTAATTTCGTGATTTATCATTTATAGATTCACAAATAATGTGGCTTTTTTTTCTTCTCATATTTATTAATGTGTTCTTGTTCATCAGACTGTCATTGCTCCAATGATCATTTGAAGTACATGATTAACAAATCACTAGTGTCCATTTTCCAGAAATTTGAGCTCAAGTGGTACCCCTTCCTAGTCCAATTTATGAATTTCCAAATAATTTCAAATTCAAAAGGAAAATTTCTTTATATGTGTTTAAGGCGAATCGAACCTCCAAACAAAAAGGCAAGCTGAGTATAAGTGTCTTCTTCACTACCACAGGACCAAGTGATTGCTTTGTTAACAAGTTCTCAACAAATATTTCTTATATATTTAATACATTTCTCCGTATAAATATAAGGTTTGCGCAAAAGATGTTCCCAAAAACCCTAACTCGATACCCTAGATCAGCCGCTGCCTATAAGTAAGCAAGGCCAAGCTACTCTGCAGCTCTGAAACAAATGTCAGGTTTGCTAATTACTAGTTTCATTGGTGACCTTATTGATGATTGACTTCTTTATGTAGGTTTTTACTTAATTCCAAATGAATCTATGTAAGTTGTTTCGGAAGCTAGTTGGATCTATCTCTTCCAGGTTTGAATTGTCAACTCAAGTCTTAAATATTAGTGATTCCCTGCTTTTTTTGACCCAGTTCCTCTACCAACACTGATCTATCTCTTTCTCATTTGATTTGTAAACCTAACAAAAATTAGGTCTTGAAGCCCATAAAACCTTCTTAGATTTCTTCAAACCCATGATGAAATCACTTAATCAGATACTCAGTTTACTTAACAACAATCATAATTCACCTTCAGATGATCAGATTGTCAATGCAAGTTTGAATTAGGAACAAAGATTGGAGCTATCAACAAAATTGAAGGCAGAAACCCTAGAATTTCCGTGAGTGAAGAAAATGAAAGTTGAAGAGGGTGGGAGTGACTGAGTGATGTACTCTATGTTTTGTATTTTGTCTGCCACTGGAAATGTTCGTTACACGCTCTTTTACGTTAAGTGCCTACCACCTCATTACGCCATTGTCTAATTAACCCTAAATGAAAAATAGAAAGACAATGGTGTAATGATGTGTTATGCGGTTAAATACGAAAAATGCATGTAACAAACCTTTCAGCGGCAGTAAAAATACAAAACATAGAGTACATCACTCAGTCACTCCCACCCTCTTCAACTTTCATTTTCTTCACTCACAAAACAAAAATTCCAGGGTTTCTGCCCTTTGTTTTGTTGATAACTCCAATCTCTATTTCTGATTCAAACTTCCATTGACAATCTGATTATCTGAAGGAGAATTTTGAGTGTAGTTGAATAAATTGAGTATCTGATTAAGCAATTTCATCATGGGTTTGAAGAAATCTAAGAAGGTTTCATGGGCTTCTGGACCTAATATTTGTTAGGTATACACAATATTTCTCCATTCAATCTCTGTTTACTCTGCTTAGTGCATGAATTTTGATGTTTCTTTTTATTTCTTATATACGACTATGGATCAATTTCAGATTGGTCTCTGTTTCTTGTATACATAGATATAGAAGTGTTTTTGTTGCAGAGAAGAACACAAATGAAATTGCTTCCAGAATTCTACTGCATTGCTCTTTTTTCCCTTTATGGTTTACTGGTTCAATTATGAATTCTATGATTTTTTTTGTTAGTTTGGATTGGGGAGCGGAAGATGCTAACTACTTTTGATGCTCTGTTATGAATCAGAGGCTTAAATCTAGAAATATCTGGAAGGGGAAACAAATTTTGATAAAATTTGAAATCTAGCGGGAAAGAGGCAATGGCCTTGAGATACTATCATGGATTGGGTTTTATTTAGAATTTAGTCATAATAATTGCCACATGGAGGGTCGAAATTGATCGTGAGTTATTGAGCTTCAAAGGTTAGGATTAGTTAGACTTGCCAGCTCAACCAATGTGATTACACATTATATGTAACCGAGTCTGACTAACAAAATAGAGAGGGCATGAATTTGCGTAGTATCTACTTCTCCAAAATTCTTCTCCTTCTACCTAATTTCTTCATTCCCAATCTCTTCTAAATCACTTTTATTTCTGCAGATCTATCAAGCTATGGAGCTAATATTCGACTTCCCCATTTTCCGTTATTTTCGTTATTAGCTAAGCTTGTAGTTCAATTTAGTTACCAATATAATCGAAAATTGTCCCAGAAAATACTTTGTTATTTCAAATTTGTTTGGGATCATTACAATTGGTATCAGATCCACGAACTATCTCGACTATGGGTAGTAATTCGAAGAAGATGTTCGAGGAATTAAAAAAGAGGTTGAAGGAGTCACATACCACTTTGGCTACAGATGGAGTGACTAGTAGGGATGGCAATAGGGCGGAGCGGATGCAGGGCGTGGTGGGTTTAAGGTTATGTGGGATGGGGCGGGTGGGATGCGGGGCGGGTTGAAGTGGGCTTTTTGAAAACTAACGCAGGGCGGGGTGGGTTGCGGCTATATGTGATTTTATGTGGGTTCAAACTTAATTTTAACCTTTTACATCTTATAAGAGTCATAGAACATTATTTATTAAGATAATTTCTTTAAACTACTAAAATATTCAAGATAGTAGATGAAAATGGTTCGATAAAAAATAATACAATTTTTTACGTGTTCCCAATTAACCTCTAAAAAATAATTTTTTAAGTCACTATCCTATTAAATTAATACAACTTAATGAAAGAATGAATTTATTTTTATGAATTATATTATTAGTATCAAACTTAACTAGAAAAAGAATATGTTAAAAATATTATGTGGTGCGGGTTCATGCGGGGGCGTCTATGCGGGGCGGGTTGAAAATGAAATAAAATGTTATGTAGGGTGGGGAGGGGCGGATTAAAAATTTTGCGGGTTAAGCTCAACTCGCACCACTCCATTACCATCACTAGTGACTGGAATAGTTGTGAATGTTAAGCAATTGTGGAAGTTCGAGGATTGCATATGCAACGTTGACTGTGATTGTAACCCTTGCGTCTATGGTTGCATACTCAGCATTGACTGCCATTGCTACTTTTGTCTTGATGATGTGATGGAGCGGTGCAATGCGTTCAATGACTCTATCAAAATTGAGTCAGAGAAGCGAACCACAAAAGTTGTTTCAATTGCACCTTTACAAATTCAAAAAATGCAAAGATCAAGTTTATCATGACAACTGTGAAGGTTGAAATAACAGGTAAAACATCCATCGACTTTCTTGCTCATGAGTTAAATTTGCAATGTATTGGTGAGATTTCTTTGGTTAACGGACGAGTCTCTACATATGTTGTAATGAAAGAGAAATTTAAGGGAACGAAACTAAGAGTTGCTTCCCACTTGTTTGATGAAAAGTCCGAAAGGAATCATGTCCAAGCAGTACATATATTTATAAGATTTCAGAGAAAGTTCTCTCTTGTTGTAGTTGAAAATGAGTTGGTTGTTCCTGTATGGGATCCAGGAATATGTAGTGGAGATTTGCAGGCTTTAAGTGTGATTGTCAAGAAGCATGACTTTAGCTTAGAGGAGCCTGAAGCACAAAAGATGAATTTAGTAACTGAGGTAGCATTAGACCTTGGTGTTAACTGGAGAAATAAAACATGTTTTCCTAGTCTTCACTATCATGGAATGAACATGGCATTATTCGTTGAAAATATCATTTTGTTGCGTACTGATTTCTCTAGCCTGACAGAAGAGAATTCGCCAGGTGCTACACAAAAATGGACGGCTATTTTCCCTTCTGCTTATGTTGTTGTCTGGAAAGAGCTTGCTTTGAGAAAAGGATTAAGTGAAATAAGTATGTCTGGTATTGAAGCTCTTAATTGTGTCTCAGCTGGGTCAAACATCATTTTTGTAACAACTATTGTAGGCTTTGTAGTTTACAGGAACGTGCAACCACTCATTCAGTCAGAGCATAATGACATTGTTGAAATTTGGTAGAATTATTTTACTTTTTCTTTTTAGTCTAAAAATATTTTATAGTATTTAATTTCTTTATAGGGTTTATATCAATTGCAAAATATTTAGTTTCCTTTTAGTTTAGTATCTAGAAGGAAAATAATATTTTTTTAAAATTATTTATAAATAGTGATGTATTATTCTATTAGAATCAATACAAAGAATTATCATTAATTCTTTCTTTAATTTTTCTTTCTAATTTATTCGATCCTATAACAGTGGTATTAAAGCCTTCCATTGATCTTAATGGATCTGTGAGTTCATTGAAGAAAAACTTTCAACCACTTTTAATTCATACATATTTTCAATTCAATTTTAACCCGTGCTTTTATTCTTAACGCATGACTACTTTTAACCGATTTTTAATCCATCCTATTTTAAATCTTATTTTCAAATCATGACAAGCATACTCTCTCTTCAATGCCCCACAAATCTTCAATGGTGAAAATTATCAAATTTGAGCAGTTAAGATGAAGTTTTATCTTGAGGTTTATGATTTGTTGGAAGCTGTAATGAAAGATAAACCCATACAACCTCTCTGAAAAATCTTATGATGCTGCAATCAAACTTCACTCAGAAGAGAAAATAAAAAATACAAAACCAAAATTGTAATTCAAAATTCAGTTGCAGATTCAATTTTCTCTAAAATCATTGCATGTGAGACAACAAAAGAAGCTTAGGAAAAACTTACAAAGGAGTACCGAGGAAGTGAACGAGGCATACAAAATCAAATTCTAAATTTGAAAAAAGATTTTGAATCTCTTAGGATGCAAGAGGGTGAGATTATCACTATTTATTATGACAAAATTTCTTTGATTGTCAACAGAATCAGGTTGATTGATGATGATTTTAAAGATAACAGAATAGTTGAAAAAATTCTTGTGACTATTCCTGAGAGATTTGAGTCTAAAATCTCTACTTTGGGAGATTCTAAAGATCTCTCTATCATCTCTTGTAGAATTGATAAGTGCTCTTCAAGCACAAGAACAAAGAAGAACTTTCAGACAAGATAAAGTTGTTGAAGGTATCTTTTATGCAAACTATCAAAAAAGAAAAGTTGATTATCCTCATTGCAAATATTGCAAAAAGAAAACACACTTGGAAATTTTATGTTGGTGGAGATCTGATGCATTATGTGGAAGTTGCAAACAAACAAGTCATGTTACAAAAGTGTGCAAGTTCAAAGATACTCAAGATAAATCACATGCACTATAAGTAGAAGAAGAATGTGAGAATGAATTCTATCAATTGCCACAACAAAAGTAAGGAGAAGATATTTTTCAAGAATAAGAAGTGTTCAAACTCAAGTTAGATACACCTACTTGAGTTTGATCAGGGGAAATGTTCAAATTTGGTAGAATCTTTTTACTTTTTCTTTTTAGTCTAAAAATATTCTATAGTATTTAATTTCCTTTCAAGTCTAGGGTTTACATTAATTGCAAAATATTTAGTTTCCTTTTAGTTTAGTATATAGAAGGAAAATAATATATTTTGTTATCTTTAATTATTTATAAATAGTGATGTATTCTTCTATTTAAATCAATGCAAGAATCAACACAAAGAGTTATCATTCATTCTCTCTAATTTTTCTTTCTAATTTATTCGATTCCATAACAGACATTTCCTGCTCTATATTACAGTATCCTCCTTATTCTGTTGTAGATGCCTTTCAAGGTGACAGTTTCCTTTCTTATTATCTGAAGGCAGAAACATTTATGAAAATAAGACATCTTCTGAGGTTCATTAAGTGATATTGAGGAAGAAAGCAACAGAGGATTACAAACAGATATTACGTTTGTTGTTTGTTATCAAAGAACAAGTTATAAAGCTACACATCTGTATTATTTGGCACCTTGAAAATTCTCCACATATCGTTAGAGTACAATGTGGTACTGAGAGCACATCATTCTATGCTATAATGGTCAACTTTGTTGATGCATTGTGTGCCAGACTTGGTTTTAATGAGTCTAACTTTGTGGTGTACTTATTGCATTTTGAGAAAGATAAAAGGATCAATGTCCTTCCCTATCACGTGGGAATCAAGAATGACTTAGCAGTTGGACATTCGAGGCTCAATCACCAAAAAGTTGAAGTACAACAGGTATGTGATCACGATTTCCAAAAACAATTCGGATCCATTAGATAGTATATTGGTGCACCTGTTAGTTATGCACCCATACCAACCTCATTGGTTGGTTGATTTTTGTATTAGTAGTTCTGCTAATGACGAGGTTGTCAAACTCAGTAATTTGATTAAGAATATGCATTTACTTTTGACCCAGGTAGCAACTCGATTGGCTTAGAATATATGATTGGTTGCATGATTTTGTCTCATTGCTTAAATAAATCCAAAGCAAACTTGAATTTTGCCTTCCGGATGTTTATAGAGCTGAATAAAGAAGAGTACATGAATTAAGAATAGGGGACTTTTCGTGCTGCTAAAGTCGTTAGAGAATTGAGAAATGCTTTTGGCTGGGGCAATTGGTTCAGAAAAGTTATATACAATTGAATTTTCCACAATTAATGTTTGCTCTTGGACTAGTCAGATTTCCTTGTTCACATGGAGAGAATTATATATTGATGAGGGCAACACTTAAAATGGTTTTGGTTCAAGCACTAACCAAAGAAAGCCAGAGGTCACTACATTACATAAACGACGTGTTACCAAGGAAGTTTTTGAATTCCTTTAAATCTTTCTTCATGAAAATTGCAGTTGATTCCTCACTAGATCAAGATGTTTCAACCTCCCTTTGCAAAAAGAATATTGGTTGTCAAGGTTCTGGAAGGGTATAGTATTTTGAAATACCTAGTGAATAGAAAATATATTGTGTTTTTTCATCCATTGCTTGTAAGCTGCCCAACCAAGAGACAGAGCTATGTTGGTGAAGTCCTTTGTGGCTCAAAACTGGTGAACCGTGGGAACGTAACATTTGTCAGAATGCTTGTGCAGTGGACAAAATTACCTCTTGAGGATTCAACTTTGGAGGATTACAAGTGTTAGCCCCATAGGATCGATTGATTTTAATAATGAAACACTTAACCAATATGTGACTAATTGCAAGCCAAGAATTCAAAAAGAAAAAAGTCAAGCATACAACACCCAAGCACCATTAAAGAAAGAAAGAGATAATATGTGATCACTGAAGAAGGAAGATCATCAATCAAGGGATACAAAATCAATTCAAGATAGCCACAATCCTAGCGTCTGACTAGGATAAATCAAAGCTAGAGATTGACAAAATCAACATCAATGGTCAACGAGATCAACCAAGATTCAAGACAACAAGATCTTCAAACGAAGGAAGAAAATCGATTTGCTCATGCACATATCTGATACGAACATGACTCAGAAAATCAATCAAAATCAAGGACTCAATTGAAGATCCTTGATTTAATCACCCTTGGGTTTTCCTTAAAAGAGAAGTGCTCCAATACTATATGTCTCTTAGTTGTAGTCACGAAGTATGCACTTTACTTGAACTTGTACTGTTGTCTTCTATTTTCTTTCATAAAATCTTTGTATTATTGTGAGCATACAATCGAAAAAGAAAAGAGAAAGAAAGATCCGAGTGTAGGTTATACATGTAGAGGTTGTGTCAAGGTAGAACATCTGATTTGCATATCAGACAAGATTCTTAGTCGAAATAATTTGTACTATCCAAGTTCTCATCAAGCTCTTAAGAAAACCGTTGAAACCCAAGGGGACTGGAAGTAGGCACCACACTGGTATTCTGAACCAGTATAAATCTCTTTGTCTTTTACTTTCTCTTTTTACTCTTATATTTCACTGTCTGCAGGTGAGTCGACTATCTCATACTGAAGTCGACTAAAGGAATTTTTAATTCACCCCTTATTGATTTTCAATTGGTATCATAGCAAGTCTCACAAATCAAAGTGTTTAACCACACTTGCGCATACATCTATGTCAAACTACCAAATCCCTGGTGCTCTCCTTCAAGATGCTCACTCCTCAAAATGACCTCCCAATTTTAACGGCCAACATTACTCTCACTGGAAAGACAAATTTAGAATCTTCGTTCCCTCAAAAGATTTACAAGGATGGATAGTTATCAAGAAGGGGCCAAAGCCAATCCTTGATTTCACTAGAAAGGATGACTCTGACAAGCCATTTGATCTAGAATCCTTTGACATTACAAAGGAACAACAACAGGTAATCCAAACTAATTCTAGAGCTATAAGTTTGTTATACTGTGCAGTTAGCGGAGAAGAATACGAAAAGATCTTTACATGAGAAACTGTGGAAGAGATATGGGACAAACTTAAAGTTACTTATGAAGGAACTAGCAAAGTTAAGTAAGCTCAAATCAGTTCACTGGTAAATGAATATGAACTATTCAAAATGGCAAAAGATGAAAACGTTGGGAACATGTTCTCGAGAGTTAACAAAATTGCCTGCGAGCTCAAATCCTTGGGAATGATATACTCAAATGGACTACAAGTAAGGAAACTCATCAGAAGTCTCCCAAAAGCATAGGAAACCAAAGCTGCTATCTTTGAAGATGGAGATCTGGAGAAAATGACTTACGATGAACTGAGAGGAAATCTTATGGCCTATGAATAAAACCATATATTAATAGACACCACAACGGAATTGACCTCATAAACCAAGGAGTTAGACAAATGCTGAGACAAAGGCCTCAACAAGAGTTCAAGAGCAACGAATACTAAAGGAATGATAATCGATGCTACTACTATGGAAAACCAAGACATATCAAACAAAATTGTCTAGAAAGGTAGAGGAGAAATAATCGAAGAAATGCAGATCCAAAAAGTCTCAGAGCCTGGAGTCAAGGAGAAACATCTTAAGATGATCATGATGAAACTACTAACATATGCTTCATGGCACTAGGGTAATCAAGTGAGGTAAGACCTTGTAACTGCTCAAATTGTAATGACTTGCAAAACTATTTGGATATGGTCACTCATGAATTGCAGAAAGTTATTGATGAATATAACAAAATTGCTCAAGAGAAGAAAGACTGACAAATTCTTCTAGAAGCAAGTCATATTGAAGTTGACTTACTATTAAAGGAACTTGACGAAATAAAAATGCAGTTAAACAACATCAGGAAATCACCCAGTCACAACTCTGTTAGATCTAACAAAGCTACCCTGAATATCTCTCATAATTCCTCCTTTTATTCGGCTGGACCTTCCTTTAAAATTACATGTTTTTCTTGTGGTGACATTGGTCACAAATCATTTAACTGTAAGATATATTCTTCTGGAAAATGGATTTAGAGACCAAAAGTTACGATACTAACCATCAAGGACTTAAGAATACTTGGGTACCTAAAAGAAATTAATTTAATTGTCTTGCAAGAGCAAACCAAGAAAACCTACAAAAAAGGGAATGTCGGTAATAGATAGTGGATGCTTCAGATAGATATGCGAAAGAAAGAAAATTTCAAGACAATAAAAGACCTTGATGGATGGCATGTATGATTCAGAGATAATGCAAAAGGAGAAATAATAGGAGTCAAATCGATCACTCTGAGCTCATCATGAAATCTATCAGAATTATACTTATAGACGGACTCAAACATAATTTTCTCAGCATCACTCAACTATGTGATGCTGGATTCAAGGTCTCTTTTAACACTACAAATTGCACCATCAGGCATACAACTAAAGACATCAATATTATTGGAGATCGAGTGGACAATATCTATGTTTTAAATAACATCAATTTACCCACTCTCACATGCCTCACTGTTGTATCAAATGAATCTTGTTTATGGCATATAAAACTTGGTCATGCAAGCATGCACACTCTTGAAAAACTATCACGACTTGAATTAGTTATTGGACTTCCAAAATTAAAATTTGAGAAGGATCATATCTATGATGCATGTCAACTTGGTAAGCAAACTCGTTCGCCGTTCAAAGTGAAAGATACTGTAAGTACTACTAAACCCCTTCAAATCTTGCATACGGACCTATTCGGTCCCACTCGAACCGCGAGCATTGGTGGTAAGAAATATAAATTTGTAATTGTAGATGACTTTTCAAGATTCACTTTGGTTATCTTTTTATCTCATAAGAACAAAGTGCTTGCCAATTTTGAAGTATTTTATAGAAAAGTCCAAAGAGAAGAAGAATACTTATTTCTACAATTCATAGCGATCATGGTGGAGAATTCGAAAATAAAGCTTTTGAGGAATTCTGTGATAAAAAGGGGTTCACTCAAAATTTCTCATCTCAAATCACCACAGAAAAATGGCATAGTAGAAAGAAAAAATCGTTCATTACAGGACACAACCAAAACTATGCTGCTTGATCCCAGCCTTCCAGATCACTTTTGGTCTGAAGCGATAAGTACTACCTGTCATATTCTAAATAGGTACCTCATCAAGCCCATACATAAGAAAACTCCATATGAACCATGGAGAGGTGAGAAACCCAATATTAGCTATTTTCATCCTTTCATATGCAAATGTTTTGTTCACAACAAAGGTAAGAAAAATCTCGGTAAGTTTGATCCAAGAAGTGATGAAGGAATATTTTTAGGGTATGCACATGTCAGCCGTGTTTTTTGAGTTTTAACAAAAGAACCTTAAGCGTTGAAGATTCTATTCATGTTATTTTTATGATACTAACCCAATAATATAGGAAGTAGAAACTACTCCTACAATAGATACTGAAAGCTGCACAAATGCCCCTGTTCAAACTACTTCAGAAGAGTCAGCTATCCTAGAACCAAAACCGACTATCCCAGATGACAAGGCTGGTATTCCCAGAGAATGGAGACATAATGCTAGCTATCAAAATGACTTCATCATGGGAAAACCAAATGATTCGCTGCAAACCAGAGCTTCATTGAAAAAGCAAGCTTTTGTGGCACTCGTCTAAGAGATTAAGCCAGAACGTATAAATGAGGCAATGGAAGATGAATCCTGGAAAGAAGAAATGAAAGAAGAACTTGATCAATTCGAACGAAATTAAGTATGGACTCTTACCAAAAGACCAAAGAACTGCTCAGTCATTGGAACTAAATGTGTCTTTCTTAATAAACTCAATAAAGATGGAAAAGTCATCTGTAACAAAGCAAGATTAGTAGCTCAAGGATACTCTCAACATGAAGGTATTGATTACGATGAAACTTTTGCACCGGTAGTAAGGTTAGAATCTATTCGAATTGTTATAGTTTATGCATCTTTTAGGTGCTTCAAACTTTTTCAAATGGATGTGAAAAGTTCTTTCCTAAATGGTTTTATCAAAGAAGAATTGTTTGTTAAACAACCTCTGGGATTTAAAAACTATTCCTGATTATGTTACAAACTCTCTAAAGCACTTTATGGTCTCAAACTACCTCCCAAGGCTTGGTGTGAGAGATTAAGCACCTTTTTACTTAATAATAATTTTCAAAGAGGAAAAATTTATACAACTCTTTTTATACAGAGATCTGACTCTTTTATTCTCATAGTTCAGATTTATGTTGATGATATTATATTTGGAAGTTTTGACCCCTTTATGAGTGAGATCTTTGCTAATCTTATGAAGGGAGAATTCAAAATGAGCCTAATGGGAGAGCTCACTTTCTTTCTCGGATTACCAATTAGATAGTCAGAAAATGGAACATTTGTCATTCAAACCAAATACACAAAGGAACTGGCAAAGACGTTCAGACTAGAAAAAGGAAAATCTTTCGGAACTCCCGTGAGTCTTTCCACTTGTCTCAAAATAGATGCACCATGAAAAGATGTGGATGAAAAAATGTATCGAGGGATGGTCGGATCTCTACTTTATCTAACTGCCAATCGACTAGACATCATGTGTATCATGTGTAAATGTGCACGTTTTTAATCGGCCCTAAAAAAATCAGATCTCACTGTAGTAAAACAAATCACTTGTTAACTTATTGGATCAATAGACTTGGATTAAGTTACCCTCAGTCATCTCACTTTGATTTAATTGGATACTCAAATGCTAATTTTGCAGGTGACAAAAATGGTCAAAAAGCACTAGTGGAACTTGCCAAATTTTGGGTCAATCCCTGATCTCTTGGAACAGTAAGAAACAAACTTTGGTTGCATTATCTACTACAGAGTCTGAGTATCTAGCCGTTGAAAGTTGTGGTACCCAATAATTATGGATGATGCATCAACTACTTGATTATGATCTTTCTTATGAAGTTGTTCCTATTTTTTGCGATAAAACCAGTGCTATTAGTTTATCTAAATATATTGTGCACCATTCTAGGGCTAAGCATATTGATATCAAGCATAATTTTATTCGAGATCATATTGAAAATGGTGACTTTTCTTTGGAATTTGTTGATTCTAAAAATCTATTAGGTGACATTTTTATAAAACCCTAGCTTGAAGAAAGATTTTGTTTTCTCCTTAATTGTCTCAGTATTACCTCTTTTAATTAATGAGATTTCTTTTCCTTATTTTTTTAGACTTCTCAGCTGTTAATTATTACTCTGCTCCGCCCTTTCCTTTTCTCCATAAACCTTTCCTTTTCGACATGTCACTTCCTTTCTCGACTCTTCCTTTTCCTTTGTTAAGCTCTTCTCCTTCTTCACACACTCTCTCTATTTATTTGTTTTTCCTCTCTTCTTCTTCTATCTCATCATGCCTAGAACTCGTTCAATGGCTTCTTTGAAAAAAATTGACCTTCACTCTTCTGGCTTTTTCAAGGTGAATATTTTGTCCTCTTCCTCCAATTTGTCCGTTGGCTATTTCGTCTCTATTTGTTCCAAAAGGAAAGCCTTGTCAGTTAAAAAGAAGGATCGAAAGAAACCCCGACCATGCGCCTATGAATCTCTCTCTCTTGAAGACATGCAAAGGTTGTTGAACAGAAAAACAGGTTTGATAGCTTCAAGTCTCGATCCATTGTTCCCGATCGGGTGATAAATCTTAGTCAACTAAGGGACTCTCACTGCCCAGTAAGTTCGTTTCTTAAAGCTCAGAAATTGTTTTTATTGTTTAGTATTTGTGGCCTTTATTTCTTTAAAGAAGCTATTCGTTTATTCTGTGCAAATCTTTGTGTTTCTAACTACAATGGTGAGTTCAAAACTCTTGTTATGGGTAGTCGTATTATTTTCAATGAACTGTTGTTTGAAGATGTTTTCGGTACTAAATTAACTGGTGTGATTCTGTACATAAATGGCACATGGCCTGATGATTTTAAGGTATCTCTGGAAGGTGCTAAGATAGTCGTGGTTGAACCCGATGCTGATTTGTCTGATTTTGGACCTTTATCTATATATTTTGAACATCATATTCTGGCACATATTATTGCCACTACTCTCATTCCTAGAAAGGCTCTCTGAGTATCATATGTACTCGGGATGTGTTTGTACTTTACTATTTGCAGAAGAAGTACCACATTAACTGGGCGGTTTCGTTCACAGAGTATATTCTGGAAAGTGCTGAGGATTCAAACATTTCTGCCAGTTTACCTTATAGGCTTCTCATCTCACGAACTCTGGTGGATCGAGCGGTGGACCTCTTTATGTTTAAACCTATTGAGATTAATACTACTTACGAGTCTTTCACCTTTTTATGTATAGGGTATGTGTAGGTAGGAAGCAAATGAGTGGAAAAGGACTCCGTCAAAGCCAGGGCTGATTTTGTCAAGCCAACTAAAATCTTTGTAGATTCGGCTACTCTCTTACTCCAGGAAACTGATGAACTCAAAACTCGCATCCTTGCTGTGAAACGCGGGCTGAAGACACTTCAAGATGTTGTTGAGAAGGTTTTTGGCCTTCAGAAGGATACCCATACAAATGTTGGTAAGCCGCGCATTACAATATAAGGGATAAAACAAGAAGGAATCTTGACTGTCAACAAGTTGATCAAGCAAGTTGATTCTTTCACGAGCGAAGTCAACTCTTCCAACACTGATCTTGCCATCTTTGTCTAGACTTCCTACTCCAGCCTTTTAAAAAATGTGGAACGCTTCTAGAATTCCTTCTATGGGAAGGTTATTAACACCCTCAAGTACTTTCTGGGTGAACACTAGCCCTCTGCTCCTATCTTTTTGCGACTCCTGAACAATCTTTTAAAAGGTTATGTCCCTTTTTTTCACTTTCTTTTGGGTTGTATATTGAAGGCTTTTTGCCTTCTTACTTTGGTTTTCTTCAATTGCTACTGCTTTTTATGATTATTGTGTGTTCTCTCTTGCTCTTTCTTTTTTATTATGCCAAAGGGGGCAAATTGTCCCACAATTTTATAGACAGGAAGCAATCAAGATAGGAGGAGCTATACAGCTTAAACAAAGGGGGAGCTACAAAAATCCTCTAGACAACCACAAATAGAAATATATTAGGGAAGTTTTACTATCTCTTTAAGTCTCTATACTAAATTGTGAATTAGTTGTCATTATTAAAGAAAAAGGGAGATTGTATCCCCGTAGGATCGAGTGATTTTAATAATGAAACACTTAAAAAATATGTGACTAATTGCAGGCCAAGAATTCAAAAAGAAAGAAGTCAAGCATACAACACCCAAGCACCATTAAAGAAGGAAAGATATAATATGTGATCACTGAAGAAGGAAGATAATCAATCAAGGGATACATAATCAATTCAAGATAGCCACAATCCTGGCGTCTGATTAGGATAAATCAAATCTGGAGATTGACGAAATCAACATCAACGGTCAACAAGATCAACCAAGATTCAAGACCACAAGAAGATCTTCAAACTCATGAAGAAAATCGATTTTCTCATGCACATATCTGATACGGACATGAATTCACAAATTAATCAAAATCATGGACTCAATCAAAGATCCTTGATTTAAACACCCTTGGGTTGTTCTTAAAAGAGTAGTCCTCTAATACTATAGAAACCTCTCTTAGTCGTAGTCGTGAAGTACGCACTTCACTTGAACTTGTACTGTTGTCTTCTATTGTCTTTCATAAGAGCTTTGTATTCTCGTGAGCATACAACTGAAAAATAAAATAGAAAGAAATATCTGAGTGTAGGTTATACAAGTAGTGTGTCAAAGTAGAAGATTTGATTTGCATATCAGACATGATTCTTATCAAAATACTTTGTACTATCCAAGTTCTCAACAATCTCTTAAGGAAACCCTTGAAACCTAAGGGGATTGGAATTAGGCACCACACCGGTGTTTCGAACCAGTATAAAACTCTTTATTTGAGTCCTTCTTTCTGTTTTACTCTTATCTTTCACTGTTATACTAATCTGCAGGTGAGTTGGCTATCTCATATAGGAAGTCGACTAAAGGAATTTTTAATTCACCCCTCTATTGACTTTCAACAAGTATATTAAGCCAAAATTTCCAGATTTTGATTCCTAGATCCTTGAGGACAAGGATCATATTCAAGGGGTAGAGTGTCATGAGTTGGGGTTTATTAGAATTTAGCATAATAATTTCCACGAGGGTCAAGATTGATCGTGAGTTATTGAGCTTCAAAGGCTGGGATTAGTCAGACTTGCCAGCTCAGCCAATTTGATTACACAGTATATGTAACAGAATAACAGAATAGAGAGGGCATGAATTTGCACGGTATCTTCTTCTCCAAAATTCTTCTCTTTCTATCTAATTTCTTCATTCTCAATCTCTTCTAAATCTCTTGTATTTCTCTACTATTTCTGCAGATCTATCGAGCTATGGAGACAATATTTGACTTCCTCATTTTATGTTATTACTGTTATTAGCTAAGATTGTAGTTCCATTCAGTTACCAATATAATTGAAAATCGTCCCAAAAACTACTTTGTTATTTCAAATCTATTTGGGATCATTACATACTTTTTGAGTCCCTATATACTCCTTGAATTCGATGTAGACAAAAGAAACTTTGGGTGGCCTTGTGGTTGAAAGGTACTTGTCTTTCCCTAAATCTACATGACTGGAACTCGACAAAAGATGGAAGAATACGAGGCTACTGGTATGAGGTATGAATCGATCCCCCAATCTATCAATTTAGCTTATAACAAATCTTCTTATTGGGATTATTATGTATGAAGTATAACTCAGTTAGAGTTGAATTGTAATAAGAAAACTTGGAATTTGTGGGCATGCCAATTGAAAAACCACAAGTATCGACTATCGTGAAATAAACACTTGATCCTAATATCGTGGGGTTGGTCCTAATTTACCATGGCAAGGTAATAGTACTTTGTAATCATTTAGAGGTGGTTGGTTTACATTTAATAGCCCTGATAGAGCAACAATTCTTAGTAATCTTGATATGGCTTTCCTATTTGTGTCTGCCATCAAAAGATATATCTCAGGTCACGTAAGCTACAAGATGGAATTGATAGTTTTTTCTACCGTGGAAACATAGAGAACAAATTTATCTACAACTCTTTTTGGACTTGGATATTGGGGAAACATCCATAGTTTCTATCACTATCTGACTATCCAAACAGTTGTTGGATTGTTCCAATCCACTAGATGTCCTTCAGTAGTTGCAATGATCGGGAATTAGTTTTGAAAAGAAGAGGTTACTTATAATGGGTATTTAGAATGCTCACACTTCTGTTGGGAGTATTACGGGGTCATTAGTCACGTCAATATTATTAAAATACTGCTGGAGATGGTCAATGATTGTTCCTGGTATCCTTATTTCTTTTAGTGGCATGATAGTGTTCCTCTTGTAACCGTTCATCTGAAATCCGTTAGATGTAATAAAGATGAAGTGTTATCTCTAGGAAAGAAGACTGGGAAGTGAATGAACCTCTCTCGAGATCAAACAAAGAAGAGGAATCATTTGTCGGTTTTAGTGAAGCACGGAGGATTACAAGAGTTGTGCCATTTACTCTTTGCCCTTTTTTGGTGGCTTACACATTTATAGAATGTACCCGTGACAGAATATAAATGCAGAAAAAATATTGCAAGGGAAAACAAATATAATTGTTTTTACATGGAAACCCCCTTGCTCAAGGGAGGAGAAAACCACAACATGTACTCACAAGATTTCCAACTAAACTCTATTTCACTCAAAACGGAGCAAAGATTCAGATTACAAACTCTTGTAACCTAGGAATCAAAACTCATTAATACCTTTCCCCTTACTGTAGTAACTCTACTACCAGTAATAACTAAGCAACAACTCTATTTCCCACTAAACAAACTAGCTCTAGTTAATGTAGACTTTTTAAGAACCAAACGTAGCTAACTCTAGCTAATCTTTGTTGTGTTCTAACATGAAGCACTGATCTACTTCCTGTATAGCTTAGGAATAACTCTTCCAAGATTTTGTACTGAAAATACAAGCTCTAGAAACAACTAAGAACAAAGATAACTCTATTAAGTCCTGCGGCAGTTCTTGAGTGTATAATAAACTCTATGATGATCATATAATACTTAGTGTTGGAATATATGCGTCCACTATACGTCAACGGACCAGGTCCCTTGACTCAGCAAGAACAGTAACTGAAATAAATGCAAAAAATAAATAGCTCAAAGTAAATCAGGCACAAGGATTTTACGTGGAAACCCCCTTGCTTAAGGGAGGTTAAAACCATGACCTATACTCACAGGATTTCAACAACAATTCAGATTACAAATTCTTGCAACCTAGGAATTTAACTCTAAATCCCTTCCCCCTCAATGTAGCAACTCTACTACAAAGAAAGAACTAATCAATAACTCTATTGCCCACTAAACCACCTAACTCTAGATGATTTAGACTTAAACTAAGAAACAACTCTGCTTCCCACTAAACCACCTAACTCTAGATGATTTAGACTTTAACTAAGCAACAACTATGTTGCCCACTAAACCATCTAACTCTAGATTATTTAGACTTCAACTAAGCAATAACTCTGTTTCCCACTAAAGCAATTAAATCTAACTGATTTAGGCTTTTTGACTGAACCAAAACAATGATCTAATTCCTTTATAACACAGGAATAGATTTACAATTTAAGCACATAAGACACAAAGCTTAAAATACAACAAAGACGCTTCAGCACTCTATCAGGTCCCTTTGTTGAGCATGAGCAATGTTCATCCTTGAAGATGGCCTTTTCTCTTTTGAGCTTATTATATTTTAGAAATTCACAACTTTGTTTGCCAAAACTTGGGTTTGTGTTTTGGAGAAGAGACTATTATCAAAATGGACACAAACCCTTGAGACGAGGCCATTGGATGAGAGCCTGTTGTTCTGAAAAACTGTGCACCAACCATATCAGAGATGGTAGCTTTTTGAAAGTTGTCTTTTCGTCCTTTTCACGTACACAGTCTTTCCGGGACTAGGTCCCTTTCTGTGTTCTTTGATGCTTGAGTTCTTGAAAAAGACTTGCTAGCTCTCTATCTCTTTTTGAATGAATAATGTTGTTTGTTTATTGTTGTATATATCAATTACCAACAAGGGTTTTGACCACTGAAACAAACAACTTCATCCGCCCTTCCTATTGGTGAAGTACGTTGCACATTTCACCAACCAATCTGACAAGATAGCTGTAAAGATTGATTTACAGTTGTACACTAAAGATTGATTTACAGTTGTACACCACTTCGAATCTGGACGAGAGCACTCTTCCAAGGACCGAGTCCCTGCATTTGTAAGGATCATTAAAACACCTAAAATATAAAACTTAATTTTCTCTAGCTCTTATTTTCTTCAAGCTTGTTAATTAGTAGAGGTTTGTTACCTCATTAGGATTGGTAAGGTAAGGCCTAGCCCCGACCCCTTGCTTGCACTTATTCACGTTGAGGATTTTATCTTATTATTAATAAAAGGCCGCTAGATGCCCTGTCTAGTGATATAAATTTGATTTATAAAAAAAAGAATGGACATATTATAGGATGCGCACAAAAACGCAAAACATTCTCATTGGCTAAGGACCTGCTTGCAATGGGAGCCATGCACCAACCACAATAGGTTTTGCAGGCTTTTGGCCAGCTGTAGTCTTTTCCTATACGGAGCTCACAGTTTCACCTAGGATCAGGTTAAAGGTGTACTCAATCATCAAAACTTCATATCAACATCAAAATAACATACATTTCTCTATTGTGGCTGCCGTACTACACTAACTGTTCCATGGTTCAAAACTGCAAGAAAGGACAAAAGTATTGTTGCACTTAATTTGCTGAACTGATTGAGAAACATAATGATCAAATTACAACGTTCTAGACTTGGGACACTAGGAAGCCATATGAACAGGCTGCTAAGATTGGAGTACACTGGTTGTACATCTCCGTTATTATGCTGGTAAGTGAGAAATTCAATTGGAAAGAAAGTACACTACATAAAAAATGATCATTAGCGGCAATTAATTTTTAATTACCACTAAATATGTATTTTTAGCGGCAATTAGTACTCTTTGTATATGTCCCTAAAGCTTTTAGCGACATCAGTTCTAATGACACTTAAGTACTAATACCGGTAAAGACTTTAACACTCTTTATTAATGTCTATATTTATTGCCGCTAAAAGTTGTTTTTGTTGTAGTGGTATATCATCAATTATTTCTTCTCCCTGAAAATATTTTTGTTCTCATATCAGCTCTACAGGCTGGGCAGATAAAACTCATGGTATGACAATTCCTGCTGAAGGACCATATCGTATTCAAACGTTGCTTGAACTGATTGGATTTGCCGGTCAGATTATCTCATGAAATTTTCTACTCATGTTTTCTTGGCCTACTTTAACTTGTGGGAACAATACCGTGTTAAATGGCAGAGCATACCCCATTATCTACACTATAGCAGGAGGTAGCATCAAAGTTTTTCTTTTATTGCCCAAGAAAGTCGTTTTGCACAGTAAATCCACAAAGTTTCATCTTTTTGGTATGGTATCTGAGTGAATGAATAAGTTTTTTCTTTCCAATTTTTTGGAAATATTCAATAACAACTGAATTTTTATTACTTCTTATATAACAACAATAACAACAACATATTCAATGTAATTTCATGAGTGGTGATTGGGGAGGATAGTGTATACGCAGCCTTATGTCACGTCCTGCCACATCACAGTTAAATTTGGCGTCCGGATAGGGGCAGAAGGGTCTAGAGTTGTGGAGAGGTTTTCGGAAAACTCTAGAACCCTCTAGATTATTCAAGAAGGCTAGATAGAATTCTCTAGAATGACTTAGAAGGCAATGGAAGGTCCTAGAGTGTGTAGAAAGTTCTAGAGCTAGGACCAAAGTGTAAATAAGTTTAGGGACTTAGAAAGTAATTTAAAATTGCACTTTAGTCCCTAGGAGTTCGTATAAATAGGAGGTGCCCCTCATTTGCAAGGCATCCAACCATCAAACCATCCAAGTGTAAAGCAATCTTCCAAAGCTAATACAAAAGCCTTCTTCCAAAATCTCTCTCTTTGTTCTTTCTAAGTCTTTCCTTAAGCATTCTCTTAGTGATCCAAGTCTTAAAGGCTTTCTTGAATTTACAAGATCTTGAAAGAGTAGTGAGTAAATTGTCAAGGACCGCACGGAACTTTAGCCAACACTCTAAGTCCGTGACAACGTGGTATCAGAGCAAAGGTTTGCACTAAGGGAATGGCAACCGAAGGGGACGTAAACGTCGCTAGTACCACCAACATCCTATCGGATGGTGGAAAGAAGTCCCGAAAGGGAAAGAAGCACCAAAAGAGTCCTGAGGAAATGCTACTGGATCCTACACCAAGCGAGGCACTAACATCTCATCCACCCTCGACCACCGAGGCCAGTGACGACGAACATGGTGAGGGGGCCATTGACGTCACCGTAGGAGAAGAGTGGGTCTCAAGGGTTGAAGTGGCGAGGCAGGCCGTGGAGATATTAGGCCGGCGCATGAACGTGGCCGATGGCAAATTCAAGACTCTTAAAGACTTCACCGTTGAAGAGACCGAAAACATCCATAAGGAGTTGGAGGGACGTTAGCGGGCCGAGTTTGAGGTGAAGGAGGCTATCACTTCCTTGGAGTGTCGGCTCATGGAGGCGTTGAGCACGATTGAGACCATGAAGGCCGAGATGAAAGCACTCAAGGAAGGTGTGGCAGCTGGAGGATCATCGTCGCTTGATCGAGATAGGGAGGCCAGGGTCAAGGCTCCCAAGCCACCTATGTTCAAAGGTGTCCGTGACGCGCAAGAGGTGGAGAATTTCCTTTGGCATTTGGAGAATTACTTCAAGTGCAACGGGCTGAAAAGCGACGAGAGTAAGATCAACATCGTTGTGTTGTATCTTTCAGAGATGGCCATGCTATGGTGGAGGCGCAAGGAGGCCGAGATAGGGAAGGGGACGTGCACCATCAACACCTGGGAGCAATTCCGGGAGGAGTTAAAGAAAGCCTTCTTCCCTAACAATGTCATCTATGAGGCGAAGCGCAAATTTAGGGAGCTGAAGCAAACGGGCAGCATCCGCGCGTATGTGCAGGAGTTCATTACCCTCACGCTACAAATTCCTAACCTCACAGATGATGATATGTTGCTCCACTTCATGGATGGGCTGCAAAACTAGGCCAGGACGGAGTTGAAACGTCGGCAAGTCAGGACCATAGATGAAGCCATCACGCAGGCCGAAGCTTTGACAGACTTCAGGCAAGAGAAGCCCGATAGAGCCAGAGAAGAAGAGATGAGAGGTAGTCATGACTATGGTGGGGGAGACCGTGGCAAATGCGAGGAGCAGCGGCCACATCCCAAGAATCATGATACTTACAAGTCCGATGACAAAAAGTCTGGACGTCATGGAAACACGGAGAGGAAGACAGAGGTTGCCAACAAAGGTGGTTGCTACATATGTGGCGGGCCGCATGGCTATGCAAGGTGGCCCCGAACTGAAGAGCCTTGGTGCTATCCTGCGAGAGCGGGAGAAAGACGCCCAGGAGCAAGAACAAGGCGAAAGGACGACGCAGTTGGGCTTGATAGGACTATGCAGAGCCATCACAAAGCAGCCAGAGAAGCCAAGAGGATACGGCGTGCAATATGTCGACCTTAAGATCAATGGAAAACCCGCTTGTGCTCTGGTCGACACAGGTGCAGAGGTCAATATCATGACCAAAAAGGCAGCAACGAGGTTGGGGCTGAGTTATAGTTCAAGCAATGCCCAACTCAGGACGGTCAATGCACCCCCGACTCCTGTGAGTGGAGTCGCGCATGGAGTAAGCATCACGCTAGGCGAGTGGCAAGGTAAGACCAACTTCACTGTTGCTCCGTTAGATCTCTTTGACATAATTCTTGGGCAGAATTTCTTCCAACAGTGCCACGCGGTGATCGACCCCTACCTCCAACGACTTCTAGTCATGGAGCAAGGAAGATCATGTATGGTGCCCATGGTCAGGGTGCCGAAGACGGAAGGACAAGTTCGTCTAACGGCCATGCAGCTCGAGAAAAAACCTTAAGAAGAAGGAGTCGACGTCTAAAGCCACCATTGCAAGTTCGAAGAAGGAAAATGGTGCAGGAAGGTCCTTGCCACCGTGCATGAAGAATGTGCCAAAGGAGAACAATACCGTGATGCCAAAGAAGCTGCCGAAGCGTGCACATCCTAAGAAGGAGATGAGCCATAAGTCCGAGTTAAGAGGGCTATGGAAGATGTTAAAGGCGTTGCGCAAGGGCCTTAATCGAGTCAATGGACTATTAGTCGCGCATGCACGAGGCTCGAATGACGATGTAGCAGCAATGCAATGCGATCGTCGCATCAATAGGTGGGGGAGAGTGTCACGTCCCGCCACATCACAGTTAAATTTGGCATCCGGATAGGGGCAGAAGGGTCTAGAGTTGTGGAGAGGTTTCCGGAAAACTCTAGAACCCTCTAGATTATTCAAGAAGGCTAGAGAATTCTAGGGAATTCTCTAGAATGACTTAGAAGGCAATGGAAGGTCCTAGAGTGTGTAGAAAGTTCTAGAGCTAGGACCAAAGTGTAAATAAGTTTAGGGACTTAGAAAGTAATTTAAAATTGCACTTTAGTCCTTAGGAGTTAGTATAAATAGGAGGTGCCCGTCATTTGCAAGGCATCCAACCATCAAACCATCCAAGTGTAAAGCAATCTTCCAAAGCTAATACAAAAGCCTTCTTCCAAAAACTCTCTCTTTGTTCTTTCTAAGTCTTTCCTTAAGCATTCTCTTAGCGATCCAAGTCTTAAAGGCTTCCTTGAATTTACAAGATCTTGAAAGAGTAGTGAGTAAATTGTCAAGGGCCGCACAGAACTTTAGCCAACACTCTAAGTCCGTGACACTTATCTCCTACCTTCTAAGGTTAGAGAGGTTTTTATCTTATTGACAAGAATTGTTATTGCGGTTTGCTACGTATGTCTCCGGTTAATTGAACAGAAAAATCAATCTCTTCTGAATTGCATTACGGGGAATGTTAACTTTTGAATTTCTTTTCTTAGCTCATTCTATTTTTAAAAAAATCTTTGATAAATATGAATCTGGACCGGGTCCCTGCATTTGTGAGGATCATTAAAACACCTAAAATATAACACTTAGTTTTCTCTAGCTCTTATTTTCTTCAAGCTTGTTAATTAGTAGAGGTTTGTTACCTCATTAGGATTGGTAAGGTAAGACCTAGCCCCCCTTGCTTGCACTTATTCACGTTGAGGATTTTATCTTATTATTAATAAAAGGCCGCTAGATGCCCTGTCTAGTGGTATAAATTTGATTTATAAAAAAAAGAATGGACATATTATAGGATGCGCACAAAAACGCAAAACATTCTCATTGGCTAAGGACCTGCTTGCAATGGGAGCCATGCACCAACCACAATAGGTTTTGCAGGCTTTTGGCCAGCTGTAGTCTTTTCCTATACGGAGCTCACAGTTTCACCTAGGATCAGGTTAAAGGTGTACTCAATCATCAAAACTTCATATCAACATCAAAATAACATACATTTCTCTATTGTGGCTGCCGTACTACACTAACTGTTCCATGGTTCAAAACTGCAAGAAAGGTCAAAAGTATTGTTGCACTTAATTTGCTGAACTGATTGAGAAACATAATGATCAAATTACAACGTTCTAGTCTTGGGACACTAGGAAGCCATATGAACAGGCTGCTAAGATTAGAGTACACTAGTTGTACATCTCCGCTATTATGCTGGTAAGTGAGAAATTCAATTGGAAAGAAAGTACACTACATCAAAAATGATCATTAGCGGCAATTAATTTTTAATTACCACTAAATATGTATTTATGTTCTCATATCAGCTCTACAGGCTGGGCAGATAAAACTCATGGTATGGCTATTCCTGCTGAAGGACCATATCGTATTCAAACGTTGCTTGAACTGATTGGATTTGCTGGTCAGATTATCTCATGAAATTTTGTACTCATGTTTTCTTGGCCTACTTTAACTTGTAGGAACAATACCGTGTTAAATGGTAGAGCATACCACATTATCTACACTCTATGTAGCAAATCTATTGCATGAGGTAGCATCAAAGTTTTCTCTTTTATTGCCCAAGAAAGTCATTTTGCACAGTAAGTCCACAAAGTTTCATCTTTTTGGTATGGTATCTGAGTGAATGAATAAGTGTTTTCTTTTCAATTTTTTGGAAATATTCAATAACAGCTGAATTTTTATTACTTCTTATATAACAACAATAACAACAACATATTCAATGTAATTTCATGAGTGGTGATTGGGGAGGATAGTGTATACGCAGCCTTATCTCCTACCTTCTATGGTTAGAGAGGGTTTTATCTTTTTGACAAGAATTGTTATTGCGGCTTGCTACGTGTGTCTCCGTTTAATTGAACAGAAAAATCAATCTCTTCTGAATTGCATTACGTGGAAAATTTCTTTTCTTAGCTCATTCTATTTTAAAAAAAATCTTCGATAAATATGAATAGTAGTAGATAATTTCTCATATGGTTCCAAGGGGATATATGACGGGTTGAAAAGTTTAATAATCTGCTAATTGCAATTAATTCTTGAATATTCTCGAACATATGATTTAGTATCAACTTGGAGGCAGAGAAACAATAATAATTTGAGAGAAGGGGGAACTGTAAAATGAGTAACTATTAAGCGGATATGCAGAACTACTACTAAAAAGATATACCAAAAAGAAAAAGAGCCTCTTTATCACTCAAGATCATGACATTTTTAATCGGTTAACTTTAGCACTCCTTTACAAAGATATATAATGTATCCTTTATTACAATCTATTTTCTATTGTAATTATTGAACTATATATATAACCCAAAGATAAACGGATTATGCCTCTCTGTTTCCAATTCTATCGATATCTGTTGTCATTCCTATACCTTGAGAAGGTATGGGTCTTTATTTCATCTATGTGTGTTCCGTGAGCTAACAACTATTTGAAGAAGTTTGCTAATGTCGATTTCTTATAGAGAAACCATATTGGAGTAGATCTTATTGCAAACTGATGGTAATTGAGTTGTCAAGAAGTCCAATTTACATTGATAGGAGTTAGGTTTACTCATTTCTTCACCATTGTCTCCTCAAAGCTCCTTTGATCGATCTACTGGTATTCTTTTTCAATAATAGTTGTAGATATTGAAAATTCAAGTTCATCTATTTTTCGTCTCTCCCTGTTGTATGGTATGTATGCATTTATCAACTTTATTTTTTCAAGTTTACCTTTTCTAATTTAGATAAAGTTATCTTCTTCTTTCTTCTTTACTCATTATTAATTAGAAATTACATTTGTATTTGAACTGCAGTTACCTTCGAATCTCAGCAAGAACTCCATTGAGTTACAAAGTACCAAGGGTAATAAAGTCCGGATTTCTAGGTTGACATAAGCCAAATGGAGAGCTGTGACTATGCATCAGTCTCTCCCCAAAAAGGTACATGACTTATCTTGATTGGTGGAGACCCAGTTGGCCAAGACTATTAGAGTAGGATTTGATTCAATAACCAATGTATAGTCATTCTTGATTATATCCATCAATTTCCTTATTTTGTAGCATACAAAATTATTTAATACACATAAAATTATGCCCTAATTAATGAGCTGCAAACACTCGAGAAAAGTTATTTTGATATTGTCATCTTTATATTGGCATTTTGTGATTTAGCTTATTATCCTCCTGATAGCTAATTTATGTCTTTTTTTCTCATATTGCTTGTCTTTGGACTCACTAATGCATTCAAAGATTAGAAGATAATTTTACTTTATTATTATCCAGTTTGTTCAAGTGGTTGTGTGATATATTTAGCTGGAAAGCTTTGGATTTTCAACCCTCAAAAGATACGCTTGTGTCATTCTTCAATATATAGAATCACAAGTTATTATCTTGCAGTCAGCTTAAGAACGTAAAAGAGTTACCAAGATGAAAATAGTCTGTCAGAACATGAGAAGCTTCAACTTGTTATGTAATAGTAGCTAGAAGCTTCAAGTTGCGCATATATTGTTTCTTAATATAAGTAAAAAGTATAATTAGATCCAAAGTATATGTGAAATTTAACATTTATTTGTTTAAATAAATGTGCTGCATTAGTATATTTATAAGATCAACAATAAAGTTGCCTAAGTAGAAGTTAAAAGGCATAATACATAAACATGATCCTTAACTTGGCTTCAGCGGACAATGATGCCCTCCAACTTTGAGTGTGCACATGTAGGCACCTAAACTTGTATAAAATTGAACAAGTAGACACACGTGTCCTACATGACATAATACACGTAGGATGCCATGTAGGACACAAAATTGTCATATATGGTGTCATGTAGGACGAATGTGTCTATTTGTTCAATTTTATACAAGTTTAAGTGTCTACTTGTTATACTCAAAGTTTTATAGTTGTCCGTTGATGCCATGTTAAGGGTCATGTTTATGTATTATGCCAAGTTAAAAAATGAATCTGCAATTTGCAAAATCAATTGATATATGCTACTTCTGGGAAACTTAAATAAAGTAGAAGTACATAATGTACATAATACTTTTCATCTTTATAGTTTTTTTTAAAGCAAATTTACCACTAGATAGTGTCTAGCGCCCTTTTATTAAACATAAAAATTATCAATAGGGATAAGTACAAGCAAGGGGGGCTAGGCCTTACCGTACTAATCCTAATGAAGTATCTAACTTCTGCTACCTAACAAGCATGAAGAAAATAAGAGCTAGAGAGAACTAAGTTTTTCTGATCACCACAAAGTTTGCAATACAGTCCATGATGATATTACAAATGAGGATGGTTAAATAATGTAAAAATATGCCAATCAGGAAGAAAGTAGAGTTATCAGCCTCAAACTCTCTATTACAAAAGCATGAATTAAAAAAGATTGATTGCCTATCAAAAGTAACTTGAAGTATTTTTCTCTTGTCTTCTTCTTCAAACCTATCCAACAACACTTGATAATTCATACTGTCTTTATGGATTTATTGGATCTTGTTGAACCTATTGATACTGTCAAATGGTTCTGCTGTAACACCCCAGAGAATTTTTCGAACTAAGACTCGAGCCGTCCTTCATGTGGAGTGAGATTTTACCAAGGAATAAAATTTCTTGAGTGTTAATTTAAGGTCCCTAGATGTAGCACATTGAGTTCCAAGAAGGTTGAATTGGGAATAGTCATTTTGGAAAGAATCTGGAAAATTTGGCTAAGTATGGAAAAAATGTGAGTTTTTGGTCAACTTTGAGCAGTCGTAACTCCTAGCTCAGAATGATTTAGGCGAATTTCTAGTTATGTCTGGAAAGCCCTTGGAATGATCTTTCTAACGCCGCCGAGTTTTCTTGATTCTGAGTGAGTTATGCCCTTTTGGAAGTTGGGCTGTTGGCAAAGTCGCACAGGGTAGTTTGTTTAGTCCGAAAATTTTAAGGGTATTTTGTTCTTTTCCCTAATCATTTCTTTGGGTTATATTGAGGTGTTAGACTGATGTTTGGATCATTTTTGTCCCATTTTAAAGAGTGAGAGTTAGGGCTTGGAAGATAAGAGAGAAAGAAGAGGAGAAAGGGAGGATCAAGCAAAGAGATCATCGTGGATTTCGTCGGGGGTGATCCCTATCAAGGTATGTGAGTTCTTAGTGATGGATTGATCCTTTCCCCCACACACCAAACTCGTTTTATTTTTGAGAAAAGATTGGTCATGTTGTTGAAGTTGTTGGGTTGTGTTGTTGGTTTGTGTTGTTAAGGTTGTTGGTTGTGTTGTTGGAAGTTCTTGTTGGTTTAGTACATGATTTGATTGTGTTTTTGAGTTGAATCACTTGTTTGTTGAGGGATTTTATGATCCTTAGTGTTGGAGTTGAAACCCTTGAAGTTAGGGTGGTTTAGAGATGGAGAAACAAGAGAGGAAAGTTGAATTTCGGGGAAAAAGAGGCTGGGGCGTCGCGCCAGCCAGCGCGCCCCAGCAGGGGCTCTGAAGTTTCCCCTATGGGGTGTCGCACCTAGCAGTGCACCCCAGCAGATCCTCTGAGCTCCAAGGTCTGGCGCCCCGCGCCTTGCAGAGCGCCAAGGACGCCAAGTTTTTCCCATTCCTTCCCCACTTTCTCATGCATGTTCCTAGGTATTATACCTATGTTTCCTAGTTGTTTCCGACACTCCAAAGTACGCCTAAACATCAAGAATCCCTCCATAACATGTGATCAAACACCTTGAATTCATAATTCCGATTCAAGGAAAGTTAGATTCCAATTCAAGGAAAGTTAGTTTCCAAGGCAAGTGAAGTTAGTTTCCAAGTCAAGTGAAGTCAAGCTTAGAAGTAAGTAAGTCAAAACAAGTCTTTAAGGTTTTCCAAGAGTTTTCATTGAACGTTTTAACTTCTTTTTAAGGCTCAAGTTCCAAGTTAAGTATAAAGCTCCAAGTTAAGTAAAGAGTATCGAGTTTCAAGTCAAGTCAAGAGTTTTCAGTTAAGTCAAGAGTTTCGAGTTAAGTCAAGAGTCAAGAGTCAAGTGCATTTCTCAAAAGTTATTAGGAAACTAAGTATTCCCAAAGAAGTTTATAAATGTTTTCACATTTAAAAAAGAAGAAGAGGAAACTGAGATTTCCAAACGAGTTTTGAGAAGTTTGAGTACTATCTCTTTTTGAGAAAAGATGAGTTTTTGCGAAAGAGTTTCTAAAACATGATTAGTATGACAAATCGAGTATGTCATCAATGTTTAAATAGTATGGTCTCTAGATATACCATCAATGTTTAAGCAGTATGAATATCCCGAGTCATCAATGATCATATTAAAATATGGTTTTGAGATGTTCTTTTTAGAAAGAGTTCTCAAGAGCCTTTGGGCTAAGTTTTGAGTAATTATCTCAACTAAAGAAAGATGTGTTTAAAACACTAATGAGCTAAAGTATTTTGAGAGTAGTCTTGAGCACCGAATTGGGGACACAAGTTCATATTAACTCAACTCTCTATAAGAGCAGCCAAACATGGGATTTCTCGGATCATACTTTTTAGATGATCACGAAAGTTAAGCTAGTGGATCCATTAAGCAAAAGTTAAAGTTAGCTTCCTATATCACGACAAGGTATAGGATGGTCATTGGCTAACGTGAGGTAAAACGTTGTATCACTACTTAAGCATGTAGTGGTGGTTATCGGTTAGAGAACTCCCACAGTAGAAAAAGCTTTGTTCCTCGAGAAGTTCTGCTTAGTGTGGATAGGGGTATGGGACTTCATTGATGCATTGCACAAGTAGACTACATAAGGAAGCATGGTATTTTCATGATATTATAAATATGATTTTTACGTCATGTTTTAAATAGTTTTGCAAGCTTTATATATATTGCATGTGTCTTATTGCTTTATATTGAGTTCAGTTATTCGTGAGTTGTACAGAGCCAAGGTAAGTTCTCTTTTGTATTCTTTTCAAGCTTAAGTTGTTGTTTAGCGGTCCAGCTCGCATACTCGTACATTCCATGTACTGATGCCAGTTGGCATGCATATTGTTATAATGCAGACGCAGGTACCCAGGATCGGCATCCAGTACGCCGTTGATCCAGCTGAGCACTCCAGAGTCAGTGGTGAGCCTCCTTGCATTTCGGAGGACTCAATTATTTATGTTCTTAAGTTTTGTTTTATTAGGATGTTGCGGGGTCTGTCCCAACATCCATCTCAGTATTTTAGAGGCTTCATAGACAGTCAGTCAGTCAGTTAGTTTGAGTCTCTCTTTTGTGTATATATATGTAAATATTTTATTTTGAGACTCGAGTTGCCGTTTTGGCCAGATTTTATCTGTTGGTTGTTTTATAACCTTTCATTGCATTGAGTTATGCTTTTGAGATAAATTTCTGCTAAGTTAAGAAAGCCAGGCCAAGGGTTCGCTTGGGGCCAACAATTGTCACCACCCGAGCCTACACCCTGGGCGGGACCGGCACTCGGAGACCATTGCTGGTCCCAAGCGAACCCTTGGCCTGGCTTTCTTAACTTAGCGGAAACCTAACTCAACAGAATAACTCAATGCAATGAAAAGTCATAAGACAACTTAAATGATACAAATCTTGCCAAAAAGGCAACTCGAGTCTCAAAATAGAATATTTACAGATATACACAAAAGAGAGATTCAAACTAACTGACTGACTGTCTATGAAGCCTCTAAAATACTGAGATGGATGTTGGGACAGACCCCGCAAGACCCTAATAAAACAAAACTAAGAACACAAAATAATTGAGTCCTCCGTAATGCAAGGAGGCTCACCACTGACTCTGGAGTGCTCAGCTGGATCAACGACGTGCAGGATGCTGATCCGGGGTACCTGTATCTGCATCTTCATAAGATGCAGGCCAACTGGCATCAGTACATGGAATGTACGAGTATGCGAGCTGGAAACTAAGCAACAAAGGCTAGAACGAAATTTGGAAGAAACTGAACAACTTACCTGGCTCAACTCAACTCAACCTGACTAACTTCTTTCAATATAAGGCAAATTTTAAAACAAGTGCGATATAAAGAAAGACTGCTTAAAATATGCTATAAACTCTGTGTGTATACAAAGCTACAATAAGCCTGAGATGTATATAGAAATACAATTGAACTGATGTATATAAAATATAATACATTCTGTGTATGAAAATACAATAACTGCTGTGGGAGTTTCTCTAACCGACAACCATCGCATGAGAGCTATAGTGATGATATAGTGATCGACCTCACGCTGCCAGAGCATCTTATACCCGGCCAAAGGTATAAGACTTGTACTGCCTAATGGATCCACTAGTCTATCTGGAAAAGGATTCATCTAAAAAGTATGATCCTTTTCTACCCATGGTGGCTAACATGGTTCTATGGGGGCTGTGGGTTCTTTGAAATCTCCCCCAATTCGGTGCTCGATACTACTCCCAAAAATGTACTGGCTCTTATGTTTTTAAAACATATTTCTTCTTGCTGATATGAGATAATTACTCAAAAACTAGCCCAAAGGCTCTTTGGAAATCTCAGTTTCCAACCTTGTTTAAATGTAAAAACATTTCTTTAAAACTTCTTTGGGAATACATAGTTCCCCAATAACTTTGAGAAATGAGCTCACTTTATGTTCTTGACTTAGCTTGAAACTTGAGACTCTTCACTTGGCTTGAACTCTATACTCTTTACTCGACTTGAAACTTGAACCTTAAACGAAGGTAAAACGTTTAATAACGACTCTTGAAAAGCTTTAGAGACTTGCTTGAACTTACTTTTAAACCTTGCTTGACTTGACTCTAACTTCACCTTAACTTCGATCCTAACTTGCCTTGAATTGAATTATGGATTCAAGGTATATGATCACATGTTTATGGATGAATTCGGGATGTCTAAATGTACCTTAGAGTGTTGGAAACAACTAGGAAACATAGGTATAATACCTAGGAACATGCATGAGAAAGTGGGGAAGGAATGGGGGAACATGGCGTCCTTGGCGCTCTGCAAGGCGCGGAGCGCCAGCCATGGAAGCTCAGAAGGGGCCTGTTGGCGCTCTGCTAGGCGCGGCGCCCCAAGGGGAAAAGTTCATAATCCCTTTTGGGGCGCGACGCGCCAACCCCTTGCCCAGAAACTCCGACTTTTCTCCCTCTTTTTCCCAACTCTAAACCACCCTAACCTCAATGGATTCAACCCCAAACACTAAGGATCATAAAACCCCTCAACATACAAGAGATTCAACTCAAACACACAACCAAATCATGTCCCACAACCAACAATAACTTCAACAACACAATCAACAACATCAACAACACAACCCAACAACTTCAACAACATATCCAATCTTTCTCAATAATAAAATGAGTTTGGTGTGTGGGGGAAAGGATCAACCCAACATTAAGAACTCACATACCTTGATAGGGATCACTCCCGACGATATCCACGACGATCTTTGACGGAAACTTGTTGATCTCCTCTTTCTTCTCTTCTTCTCCTCTTCCCTCACAAGCCCTAGCTCTCACTCTTTAAAATGGGACCAAATGATCCAAGAATCAGCCTAACACAACAATATAATCCCAAAAGAAATGGTTAGGGAAAAGACCAAAATGCCCTTAAAATTTCGGACGGATTCCCTGCCAACTGCCCAACTTTCAAAGGGCATAACTCGCTCATACGAACTCAGAATCGAGCAAACTCGGTGGAGTTGGAAAGATCATTCCACAAGCTTCACAATCATAACTGGAACTACTCCTAACTCATCCTGAGCTAGGAGTTATGACTACTCAAAGTTGGCCAAAACTCACTGATTTCCCACACTTAACCAAATTTCCAGATTTTCAATTTTTATTCCAAAAATGAATATTTCCAATTTCAAGCTTTTTTCATAGTTATTTCAACTTACCGGATGTTACAGCAATGGTCTCCGAGTGCCGGTCCCGCCCAGGGTGTAGGCTCGGGGCATGACATCTGCTTTGCCTGTCGCATTAGTAGGTGCCTTGGAACAGACTCCTCAGTCATTTTACCGTCCCAACTATGTTGTCTTCCATGTATGTTCTTTTTGATTTTGTTGCTTCCACTTCTTTGTTGCCTAGGTGATATATCCCTTTTCTAGCCACTCTATCAAAGCATATGTCCAGCATATTGTCTTCCTCATCTTCATCAAAAGAATCCTAGCTCGCCCAAATCAATTGTATTTGACACTAAGGCCTTTACTGATTCTTCTTTGCAATCACACATTTAGGCACAAATACGGGAGCTTTTAGACTTAATTTTCTATTCAAAGCAAGTGTTGAGACATGTTTTTCTTGGATCAAATCATTGTCATTCTTTACCTTACTTGATTTCCAGTAGCCTTCAATAAAACATCAAAGTTATTCGAACATAATGTAACATCCGGCAATTTGAAATAACTATGAAAAAGCTTGAAATTGGAAATAGTCACTTTGGAAAAATTTAAAATCTGGAAATTTTGTTAAGTATGGGAAATCAGTGATTTTTGGCCAACTTTGAGCAGTCATAAATCCTAGCTCAGGATGAGTTAGGAGTAGTTCCAGTTATTTTTGCAAATCTTGTGGAATGATCTTTCCAATACCACCGAGTTTGCTCGATTCTGAGTTCGTATGAGCGAGTTATGGCCTTTGAAAGTTGGGTAGTCGGTAGGGAATCCGTTCGGAAATTTTAAGGGCATTTTGGTCTTTTCCCTAGTTTTTCTTTTGGGGTTATATTGTGTGTTAGACTGATTTTGGATCATTTTGTATCCCATTTTAAAAGGGTAAAAAGCTAGGGCTTGAGAAGAAGAAGAGAAGAAGAAGAGGAGAAAAGAGAAGAAGAAGCAAAGATTCGTCAAGGTCGTCGTGGATTTTCGTCGGAGGTGATCCTTATCAAGGTATGTGAGTCTTTAGTGTGGGTTGATCCTTTCCCCCACACACCAAACTCATTATTATTGAGAAAGATTGGAAATGTTGTTGTTGAAGTTGTTGGGTTGTGTTGTTGATGTTGTTGATTGTGTTGTTGAAGTTATTGTTGGTTGTGGGATATGTTATGGTTGTGTGTTTGAGTTGAATCTCATGTATGTTAAGGGATTTTATGATCCTTAGTATTTGGGGTTGAATCCATTGAAGAAAGGGTGATTTAGAATTGGCAAAACAAGAGAGAAAAGTCAGAGTTTCTGGGCAAGAGGTTGGCGCGTCGCGCCTGCCAGCGCGCCCCAGAAGGGACTCTGAAGTCCTGCCCTTGGGGCGGCGCGCCTCTCAGAGCGCCAGCAGGTGCCCTCTGAGCTTCGAGGGCTGGCGCTCCGCGCCTTGCAGAGCACCAAGGACGCCATGTTCTCCCTTCCTTTCCACACTTTCTCATGCATGTTCTTAGGTATTATACCTATGTTTCCAAGTTGTTTCCAACACTTTAAGTTGCGTTTAAATGTCAAGAACTCATCCATAACATGTGATTATATACCTTGAATCCATAATCCAATTCAAGGTGAGTTAGTATCAGTTAAAGAGAAGTTAGAGTCAAGTCAAACAAAGTTAAGAAGTTAGATCAAGTAAGTTTTCAAAGTTGTTCAAGAGTCTTTATTGAACGTTTTCGCTTCATTTTAAGGCTCAAGTTTCAAGTCAAGTTAAGTCAAGAGTTCTAAGTTGAGTAAAGAGTTTAAAGTTGAGTTCATTTCTCAAAGTTATTAGGGAACTATGTATTCCCAAAGAAGTTTTAAAGAAATGTTTTTACATTTAAACAAGGTTGGAAACTGAGATTTCCAAAAGAGCCTTCGGGCTAGTTTTTGAGTAATTATCCCAATCAACAGGAAAACATATGTTTTAAAAACATAAGAGCCAGTACATTTTTGGGAGTAGTATCGAGCACCGAATTGGGGGAGCGTTCAAAGAACCCACAGCCCCCATAGAACCATGTCAGCCACCATGAGTAGAAAAGGATCATACTTTTTAGATAAATCTTTTTCCAGGTAGACTAGTGGATCTATTAGGCAGTCCAGGTCTTATACCTTTGGCCGGGTATAAGATGCTCTGGCAGCGTGAGGTCGATCATTGTATCATCACTATAGCTCTTATGTGATGGTTGTCGGTTAGAGAAACTCCCACAGCAGTT
Source organism: Solanum verrucosum (assembly GCF_900185275.1). Lineage (NCBI taxonomy): Eukaryota > Viridiplantae > Streptophyta > Magnoliopsida > Solanales > Solanaceae > Solanum > Solanum verrucosum. The sequence goes on from NW_026020441.1 coordinate 669,367, forward strand.
ATTGTATTTTCATACACAGAGATTATTGTATATTTATATTCATCAGATCATTTGTATTTCTATATACATCACAGGGTTATCGTATCTTTGTATACACACAGAGTTTATAGCATGTTTTAAACAGTTTTTCTTTATATCACACTTGTTTTAAATTGCCTTATATTGAAAGAAGTCAATCAGGTTGAGTTGAGTTGAGCCAGGTAAGCTATTCAGTTTCTTCTAGATTTCCTTATATCCCTTGTTGCTTAGTTTTCCAACTCGCATACTCGTATATTCCATGTACTAATGTCAGTTGGCCTACATCTTATGACGATGCAGATACAGGTACCTCGGATAAGCATCCTGCACGTCGTTAATCTAGCTGAGCACTCCAGAGTCAGTGGTGAGCCTCCTTGCATTCCGGAGGACTCAATTATTTTGTGTTCTTAGTTTTTGTTTTATTAGGGTGTTGCGGGGTCTGTCCCAACATCCATCTCAGTATTTAGAGGCTTCATAGACAGTCAGTCAGTTAGTATTGAGTCTCTCATCTATATGTATATATGTAAATATTCTATTTTGAGACTCGAGGTGCCTTTTTACCAAATTTGTATGAGTTAAGTTGTCTTATGACTTTGCATTGCATGCAGTATTATGTTGAGTTAGGTTTCCGCTGAGTTAAGAAAGCCAGGCCAAGGGTTCGCTTGGGGCCATTAATGGTCTCCGAGTGCCGGTCCCGCCTAGGGTGTAGGCTTGGGGCGTGACACATAATAGGTCTCTTGAGGCATTACTAATATCTTTCCTCTTCTCATTGTCATGAAAATTTCCAGTCGCGCCCTTTTCACTACATGGAGAATTATTTTGACTAGTTGGGTAAAGGGTCCGACTAATAGTTGAATTTTTGTGTGCAACCAGCGTCCAGTTTTTAGTTGCATTCTCGTTTTCAACTTGCAAAACATGTTGCCCAGATTTATCAGCATCCTCAACATCAGATGTATCCATTAGTTTTTGTCTTGAATCCATTAATTTTTGCCCTGAACCAACTCGCGGCGCATCAACCCTAACTTTTGGTGTTCCCCCTGCGTTTTTAGTTGCATTAGACATCAAATTCAGCCCAACTTCTTTTGATTGCACCTCACTAGTAGCAGCATGTTGGTTGTTGCAAACACCTTTGTTTTCAATATTTTTTTGAACATACACCAATATTACTTGTATCAACATCCATTAAGTTTGCACGATTTTGCTCAGAAGTGGCAGCAACCAATTCTCGATTTAAAGAAGTAGCTTCACTTTGATCGACATCTACATTCTTTCTTTTTTTATTTAGTATTTCTCTCACATCACCTTGATACTTTTCACTATCGATAGTACCTTTTAAAACAACTTCAATGGTATCATCAATTTGTTTGTTATTTTGGTTTCTTTTCGAGAGCAAACGACAACTATCTTCATCATGGCCTTAGTGCTTACAATAATTGCAATACAAAGGTAGATTATCATATATAATCTCCTGAAAAATCTCAATCAACTTACCAGATTTTCTATCCACAAATTGCAACCATATACGATTTGGAAGCTTTTCCATTAGATCAAGTATAACCTTGACCCTAGCCGTGCTAGGTCTTCACTTGATTTGAGTAGCTTTATCTATAGCTATTGGTTTCCCAACTTCCGATGCTATAGACAACAGAGACTTCTTTGCAAACAAATCTGGAGATAAGTTTGGTAAATAAATCCAAACCACAGCTAACGTCGTTTCCTCCTTAGGATTATATCCAATGGATCATGAAAAAACCCTACATTGGTGATCCTCTCCATTGTTGAGAAGATAATTAACTGAGTGAGATAAGCTAGTATAATTAGAGCAGATTGTTTAGGAATTAGAGTATTGGAATTGAAAAAGGTGGCACATGTGGTGGTTTGGGGTGGTGGGGCGAGCTGGACAACTTCGAAAGGAGGTCGTCCATTGGCCATAGCAGCTAGGGGTGTACAAAACCGAACCAAAAATCGAACCAAACCGCAAACCGAGTCAAATCGAAAAAAAACCCTGACTAGTGATTTGGTTTGACTTGGTTTGGTATTGGGAAAAAAAACCCGACTATATTTGGGTTGGTATGGTTTTAACTAAAAAAAACCAACCCAAGACCAAACCAACCCTACATTATATATGTAATTTTAAAATTTTATTTTATACATAAAAATATTTACTTTGATATAATTTTAAAATATTTCTTATACTATTTCATAGTTTTTATCTTTTAATATATTATTTCAAGTTTAAAACTTAGAATTCGGAATGGTCCAATAAAGATTATAGTTCATACAACAACAACAACAACATACCCAGTGAAATCCCACTAGGTGGGGTCTGGGGAGGGTAGAGTGTACGCAGACCTTGTCACTACCTCGTGGAGGTAGAGAGGCTGTTTCCGAAAGACCCTCAGCTCAAGTACAACAAATCCAAGTTAAAGGGGAGGAAAACAGTGTACAAAACATACCATCCAATAAGAAAGATAGTGAATAATCAACAGAGGAGACACTAGCCTCAATAGCACAATGAGAGAAGTGAAACGCGATAAACAACATAAGGCTATAGGTATCACAGACAAGAACTGCAAGTGCAAGGCTAAGACTACTACACACGCTAACAACCCAGACCCTCGCAAGAAAGGATAACACGCTAGCCCTACTACCCTTCCACCTTAATACACGACCTCCACTCCTTCCTATCTAGAGTCATGTCTTCGGTAATGTGAAGCTGAGCCAAGTCCTGTCTAATCACCTCTCCCCAATACTTCTTAGGCCTACCTCTACCCCTCCGCGTACCCTCTACAACCAGCCCCTCACACCTCCTCACTGGGGCGTCTTCGCACCGTCTCTTCACATGTCCAAACCATCTCAGTCTCGCTTCCCTCAGCTTGTCCACCACAGAGGCCACTCCCACCTTCTCCCGAATAACTTCATTCCTAATCTTATCACTCCTAGTATGCCCACACATCCATCTCAACATCCTCATCTCCGCAACCTGCATTTTCTGAACATGTGAGTTCTTGGCTGGCCAACACTCCGCTCCGTACAACAAGGCCGGTCTAACTACCACTCTGTAGAACTTACCTTTAAGTCTAGGTGGAATTTTCTTATCACACAAGACTCCAGAGGCATTCCTCCATTTCATCCAAGCAACCCCAATGCGGTGTGTGACATCATCGTCGATGTCGCCACTTCCTTGGATTACAGCCCCAAGATACTTAAAACTTTCTTTCTTAGGGATGATCTGTGTGGCAAGTCTCACTTCCATATCTGCCTCCTCCAACGCATCACTGAATTTGCACCCCAAATATTCTGTTTTGGTCCTATTCAACTTGAACCCTTTGGACTCAAGCGTTTGTCTCCACACCTCCAACCTCGCATTAACTCTATCCCGCGTCTCATCAATCAGTACTATGTCGTCCGCAAATAACATACACCACGGAACCTTCTCCTGAATAGACCGCGTCAACTCATCCATCACCAAAGCAAATAGAAAAGGGCTAAGGACTGATCCTTTGTGCAACCCCATCTCAGCTGGGAAAAGTTCCGAGTCACCTCCAACTGTTCTAACCCGAGTCTTGGCTCCACCGTACATGTCCTTTATCGCCGTAATATATATCATCGGGACACCTTTTGCTTCCAAGCACCTCCAGAGGACACTCCTCGGTACTTTGCCATAGGTCTTTTCAAGGTCAATGAACACCATATGTAGGTCTCTCTTCCTCTCTCTATATTTCTCTACCAGTCTTCGCATAAGATGAATGGCTTCGGTCGTCGATCGTCCCGGCATGAATCCAAACTGACTCTCAAAAATGGACATCCCTCTTCTCACCCTCATCTCCACCATTCTCTCCCAAATCTTCATAGTATGGCTTAGCAATTTGATACCCCTGTAGTTGTTACAGTTCTGGATATCACCCTTGTTTTTATACAACGGAACCATCGTACTCCACCTCCACTCATCAGGCATCTTTGTTGTCTTAAAAATAACATTAAACAGCCCAGTCAACCACTCTATACCTGCCTTGTCCATGCTGTTCCAAAACTCCACCGGAATCTCATCGGGACCGGTCGCTCTTCCCCTGCTCATCCTACTAATAGCACGTATAACCTCCTCGATCCTAAAACACCTGCAGTACCCAAAGTCCCGAAGTCTTTCCGAGTTTGCCAACTCACCCAACACAATGTCTCCGCCCCCTTCTTCATTTAAAAGTTTGTGAAAGTATCTTTACCATCTCTCCTTGATGGAGGTCTAATCCACCAATACTTTGCCTTCCTCATCCTTGATACACTTCACTTGGTCCAAGTCGCGAGCCTTCCTCTCTCTTGCTTTTGCGAGCCTATACAATCTCTTATCCCCACCTTTGTCCCCCAGCTCGACATACAAGCGTTCGAAAGCTGCAGTCTTAGCCTTCGTAACTGCTAATTTAGCTTCTTTCTTTGTCGTCTTATAGACTTTCTTAAGCGTCCGCTTCTCTTCCTTGTCTACGCACTCTACCAACTTTGTGTATGCAGCCTTCTTCACTTCCACTTTGCCTTGGACTTCCCCATTCCACCACCAATCTTCTTTATGGCCTCCAAATTTACCCCTTGACACCCCTAACACCTTTAAAGCAACTTCCCTAATGCAACTAGCTGCTTTATTCCACATGGTGTCCGCATCCCCGCTACCACTCCAAGTCCCCATCCCTCTCAACTTCTCACCCATCTCCCGCGAAAGGTCAGGGGTCAAGCCACCCCATTTAATCGGCGGTCGATCAGATACAATCTTTTTCCTCCTATCCCTCTTAATTTCCAGATCCATCACCAAAATCTTGTGTTGGGTAGTACAATTTTCACTTGGGATAACCTTGCAGTCCTTAACGAGGCCTCTATCACCCTTCCTAATGAGTAGGTAATCTATCTGAGTCTTAGCTCCCAAGCTACGAAAGGTAACCAAGTGGTTCTCCTTCTTCGGGAAGCATGAATTAGCAATCACCAACTTGAAAGCCTTAGCAAAATCCAGAAGCGAAGTACCACCCCCATTTCTCTCCCCAAAACTAAAGTCTCCATGAACATCATCAAAGCCATTAGAAGTTGCCCCGATATGGCCATTAAAATCTCCACCAATGACAATTTTCTCGGTGATCGGTATACCTCTAATTACCTCATCCAAATCCTCATAAAAGAGCTTTTTGGCCTCCTCTCCCAAGCCCACTTGAGGTGCATAAGCACTAATAACACTCAAAGTACAACCTCCAATGACTAGCTTAATCAACATCAACCTATCATTGATCCTCCTAACCTCCACCACTTGCTCCCTCAAATCCCCGTCTACTAAAATACCCACTCCATTTCTATCCCTACAACCTCCTGAGTACCACAACTTAAACCCATCGACATCCCGAGCCTTGGAACCTACCCATCTAGTCTCTTGTACACAAGCTATATTTATCTTTCTCTTCTTGAGAATTTTCACTAACTCTAAGGACTTCCCCGTTAGCGAACCTATGTTCCAAGATCCTACCCTCAATTTATGGGAACCCGTAACCCCCTTACCACTATTCTCCCTTGTCCTCGGCCTCAACCGAAGACATGACTCAAAACCACCATCAGATACCAAATCCACTTGAAAGCTACTGAATCTACTGTAAAATCTACATAGGAATACACTTTAAACAGAAAAAAAAATTCTGCCACAGGTGTATACTCTAACAGACCAGATAGCAACTAAACTATAAGATCACGTACAGTGTATTCTCTAAAAGACACGATAGCACAACTATACTATACACTGAAACACTGATCTGAACTACAAAAAACAAGCAAGAACTGATCTGAAATATAAAGGATGGAGCCCCGATCTGAGCTAAAATGCTAATCAGAAACAACCAATTTTTTTTTTGAAACAATCCAAATAATTAGAGTGTATTGCACACTGCACAATCAGGTAACCCTAAAATTAGGGTGTGATTACCTACCAAGCAATACTAAAATACCCAACAAGAAAGGTTTCAATGTAGAAAACAAGATCACAAAATCTGCAAAAAAGGATAGATAGAACCTGGTCGGTGAAGATGGAGGGCTTCGGTGGTCTTTGGGTTTTTTCCGGCCAGATCTGGTCGGACTCACCTGTGACTGCCTTGCCTGCGCCGGAGTTGGCTGTTCGCCGCTCGCTGCTCAGAGCAGTTGGATGTCCTTTTTGTTGTTTTCGTCCTCACTGGAACAACGGAGGACAGAGAAAGAAGCTTGCCGGTCGGAGCTGGTCCTCGCGATGCTTCTGGCCGGCGTCGCCTTTGCTTGCTGGCGAGAAAAATGGATTGGCGGCGGCGCCCAGTTTCCGGCAGGTTTTCGCGGCTGCTCGCTGACCGGCGTTGGTCGGTGCTTCGCCTGAGGGATCGGTGAAGAAGGACGTTGGTGCAGTAAAAAGAGAGATAGAGAGAGAGAGAGAGTATTCAGTAAAGATTATAGTTCATAGATGTTGATAATTATAATAAAACTTAAATCAAAATCAAATTAATACTAAAGCAAAAAACAAATCAATTCAACACTAAGAATGACAATAATATTGAATATTTGTTCTTTAGTTTTACATTGGTTTAGACAATTAAAATACATAATCTAATTTTAATTTTCCTTAAATATTTAGTAATGTAACTAATACTTATTAAACTTATCTTAGCATGATTTAGTACTTTTAAATTATGATCATTTTCATTATGACTTTGCAATATTTATTTTATATGATGATTTCATTATTATTTTTTTATTGAATATTTTAGTGTCATCAGTACTTATCTCATATTTTGTGTTATTTTCTTAAGAAAAACCTTAGATAATTATATTTTGGTTGGACTAAAGAAATATTTGGAGCACAAGTTGATTACATGTTTGTATATGCAAACTTTACCGAAAAATCCAAAAATCTGAGGTATATTAGTTTGGTTTGATTTATAAATTTATAAATTCGACACAATGATTTGGTTTGATATTTGAAAAACCCGAACCAACCCGAGGTTGAAAACCCCGAAAAAATCCGAATTTTATTAGTTTGGTTTGGTTTATAAATTTAAAATTTTTACACAAATGGTTTGGTTTGATATTTGAAAAATCCGAACCAACCCGATCATGTACACCCCTAATAGCAGCCATGAGAGTTGCGGAACTGCTACCTATGAAGGAGTGAGCCACCAAAAGAAAACCCTAGGTCGGTCGTATCCTTGGAGACGACTTATTAGTTTTCAGTGTAGACTGTTCATCTTTATAGTTGAATTGGATGTCATTGAATTAAATTAGTTTGATGTTCCTTTTGCTTCGTGGCTATTTCCATAGTTACCTTTGTATAATAATAATAATAATCATATTATATTATAAGTGGGAAGCCTCCAAGTCAGAAGTTGAATTACCAAAGTGTCCTTATAATGTCATAATATTGATGAACAAAAATGTACACATTAATTATAAATAAATACTATTATATTCTATTAAACGCTATTCTTATATATTTATGGACAAAAATATAAATACACACTCTTATAAGCTAGGATTGTTATTTATTTAGTTTCTCCTTTTTTTTCATTCTTCTTCCTATTATTTTGTTTTATCTTATTTGTATAAATGCCCAAAAAGACTTGCAACTTAAGAAACTGAATCGGTTAAAAATATATTTTAATAGCACCTTAGTGAAGAATACTAAAAGTTTCTAACAAAACAAAACTGAACCCACAATCAATTGTTACAAACTTTATGGAAGAAGTGTGAAAGTTTCCAGTAACTGTTACTATTTCTCTGTTAGTTTATAAATGAATTTTTCCTCTACAGCTCATATTTTATGTATATTGGGTTTATAATTTTCGTTAGGTTTTTCATATTTCATCATTATTCATGTTTTCTTCTTATTACAATTGTAAAACCTATTTGATTGCAGAAGAAGATTCACAAGAGCTTTAGCAATAATTTGGTACGAAGAATAGAAGGGTGTTACAACATCAAATACAAAATTGTTAGTTTCTCCGTCTCAATTTGTGTGATATTTTTGATTTCTTGAAATTTAAATTATATAAATTTTAATTAATATTTTAAAAATTGCAACTTACAATACCTTTTGTATATTTTTTTGAATATATGTATTTTTCATTTTATAATATTGAGTTAATTTGATCCAACTTAGCTTCGTAAAATTAATCGAATTGACTCTCGATTAGCCAAGATTGTCACATAATTTGGGGTGTATGACATTACATGTCTCCCTTAAAACTCAAGGTGTTAAATACATCATGTACAAAAAAATTCATATAAGGGATATAAATGTTTGATATATATGTAGCTAAATTATATTATGTAAGTGTTTTAGTTATTTCCCCGACTACATAATTGGGTTTTAGTGTTCTCTTTTGCATGTTCTATTCATTATATATATATCAAACATTTATATCCCTTATATGAATCATTGCCTGTATATATTTTTAAAAGTTCAAAAGTCATTGGATGATATAATAGAGGATAACTATCGAGTATATGGTATGTAGAAATTTCCTTCTGCAATCAAATCGGAATCATTTAATCATTTTTGTATATTAATTTTGTTCATATTAATATATAGGGATAATACATATATTTGACCTTAAACTTGGCTTCAAATTTTAACTTTGACCACCAACTTTCATAGTGCACAAACAGACACTTTAACTATCCAACCTTTTAATAAATAAACACGCGTGTCTTACCTGGCAAAACGCGTGATGTGCACGTATTTTGCGCGAGTTAGGAGTAATTTTCGAGGCCTACAACAGTAAAAAAAATGCTGAAATGACAACTCTACCCTTAATTAATTTATTTTTTTTGGTTCTAAAATGGACGTGTAAAGTATTTAATTAGTTGGCAGCCATTGAGTGGCTCACTAATACACGTGGAAGCGTTTGCATTTCACGCTCTTGGCTCCAAAAATCGCGTGTTTATTTATTAAAAGGTTGGATAGTTAAAGTGTTTGTTTGTGCACTATGAAAGTTGGAGGTCAAAGTTAAAATTTAAAGCCAAGTTTAAGGTCCAATATATGTATTATGCCTAATATATAACATGTTTGGACCTAATATCATAACAATTTAACTCGGTATTAATTTTAGTTACCCAATCAAGTTGTGTTGTCCAAATCTTGTAGATTCATCGATTGTCTAATTATTTGACATACAATAAAGATGTTATTTGAATAGGTTGATAGTTCATATATTTTAATTTATTTTTTTTTCTGAATAGTTTGTGATACTCATTACAATGTGATTTTGACATATATAACTCAAATCGTAATAATGTGTTCAGAGGACTCACGTGCGAAGCACGTCTCCATAACTAGTTGTATATAAATATAAGTTGCAGTGTTGGGCCATGCTAAGCACAGGCACATGCCTATCTAGTAATATAGAAAGATAGATATGATTATTGAAAATCAATGAAGATTCCGGTAACATGACCACTGATCACTTAAGTAATAGTTGCACAAAAATATCAAAGAAGATTCCTATACATGTCTATTTGGAAATCAATTCCACCTATCCTCAACTTTCAATATAATTCTCCTCCACAAAAAAAACAACACTTCCCCTAAGTCATCAACTTAAATTAAAAATTAGTACTCAATCTGCATGTTAAATCGATCCACATATTACTTCTTTCTTTTGTTGTTATACACTAGTGATAAGGAATTGATTATTTTATATACCCAATAGATTTGATCCGAAAAGAAAGACGCAAAACAAGTTATGTATGACACCTACGGATGGCAAATGGCACGGAGAAGAACGCACAGAACGTTCAAAAAAATTATTGAGACTTTTTTCATATTCTAGTAAAATTCATTTGTGTTGCAACCGCTATATTTAGATGATCACTTGCTGATAAAGTCAACCACATATCCTAAGATCCACATAAACCCACAAAAGAATATTGGCATAATACATAAATATATGCTCTTTAACTTGGCCTCATTTCATATTCATGTCATCAACTTTGGGTGTGCACAAGTAGACACTTAAACTTGTATAAAATCGAACAGATAGACACACGACCTACGTGGCATCCTACATGACAAATAATTGGGGCATATTATTGGTCCTGTAATGTACAGACGTTATATCCTTATCACCCTTTTATGGTGCTCATGCATCTATACCTCAATTCAAAGTTTCCCAATAATGTAGAATCAATGTTGGAAATGAATTTTATATGTTTGTATTGCTAAATACTGAAAATGAAAGATCTTATAGTTTCTGAGTGATTATGCTATCTGAAATTTAAGATATTTGTTGGAATAGTCATACAAATTATTGGCATAAGAAGCAAAACAAAAGATGAACAAAGATTATAAAAGTCTGAGAGCATTATGAAATGAAACAGTGCCAACGTTAGGGGAAGCATTTCGGGGTCAAAACGGGGAAAATGGTACCCGCGCCGGAAATTTGGAATTAATCCCAAAAGTGGGTCCTAACCAGTTCCCCCAGCTCATGTCCCAAAATGGGACACAATTCGGGGCTCGGGAACAACACAATATCAACATGCAACTAAAACCCAAATTTTCTCAAAAACTAGAAATGGAAAACAGTTGAATCAGTGTATTTACCAGAAACTGGAGGTCTACAGTGAAATGCGACAACACCATGACGTTCTCCTCTAAAACCCACTCAAGATAACCTCAAAAATTACTGAAATCAGACCTAGAATGGCTGAGAAAACGAGTATCAAAATCTTCCAAAATCAAGCTCACAAAAGGGTCGTGGCAGCAGGTATTTTACGAAAATTACCCCAAACGGGGACCCCAAATCACTATCCGAGCTCACCAATGCGTTGTCCTCGAAAAATCGCACAAATTTTCCTTTTGAATCTCCCAAATCGGTTGAGAGATGAGAGAGTTATGAGGGTTTGAAGTTTGGGAAATGTTGCTGATTTTCTGCATTTATAGCAGATTTTTTGCAATTTTCCAAAAACTAAAAACTCCGACGGGGTGCTCCGAACTCGTTCGGAACTCCATGCACGCAAACAAGATATGCAACCATAACAAATTCGACATTCCGGACCCAACGGCGCAGTCGAAATTTCCATCAAAGGTCATCTAAATAAAAAGTGGGTCTCATTTCCAAATATCCTTTTAAGTCAAAAACTACAAAAGAGCTCTGAAAAATATCGAAACCCTCGAGACACAAAAGAAAGGTCAATCTAAACCAAACTTGACATTCTGGAGCTAACCGCGCTGACAAAATTTTCATCTGAGCGCATTTTCCAAGAATGTTGACCAAAGTCAACATTAAGCCAAATTTCAAAGGCTAAAAACGTCTAATCGCACCGACTCACACTGAAAACCTCGAGAGTCATGCCGACCATGCTACAAGACTAAAATGACCCTTCCGGAGCTGATGGAATAGTCAGAATTGGATTCCGATGTCATCTTCTCAAATTTTGATCGAAAATGTTCGTTCAAGGTTCATAAGCTCCAAAACACTAAAACTCACACCATAACCAAATGAACGACCAGGTGACCGAACTGTCCGTCCCAGAAAGTCATAAATGACTTCGGGTCACTATAGGAACGCTCTAAACGACACACAGAATGCAAGACACAAAATGACCAGGAGGGTCATTACAATATTCACTACTAAAAAGGACTTTCGTCCGCGAAAGAAAGGATCAAGAAGTACCTGAAGGCTCAAACAAGCCGGGAAATGCTCTCGCATCTCCTGCTCGGTCTCCCTAGGTAGCCTCCTCGACTGGATGATGCCTCCAACGGACCTTAACAACAGGAATGGCTCTCGAGCGCAATCTCTTCACATTTCTGGCTAGAATGGCAACTGGCTCCTCTACAAATGTCAAATGATCATCCAACTCGACCACATCATACTGGAGCACATGGGACTCATCAGGAACATACCATCGCAGCATCGAAACATAAAACACTGGGTGGATGGCTGAAAATGCTGGAGGTAGGGCCAACTCATAAGCAACCTCTCCAACTGTCCGGAGTATCTTGAAAGGCCCAATGTACCTGGGGCTAAGCTTGCCTCGCCTCCCAAACCTCATCACGCCCTTCATGAGCGACACACGGAGGAATACCCGTAACCAATAGAGAATCTCAAAGGTTGACGCCTCTGATCCGCATAACTCTGGTGCCTACTCTGAGCTGTCTTGAGCCTATCCTGAATCACTCTCACCTGATCCAGGACCTCCGAAGCAAATCTGTACCACGCAGCTTAGGCTCTGTAGACTCAAACCAACCAATTGGAGAGCGACAACGCCTACCATATAAGACCTCGAACGGGGCCATCTAAATACTAGAGTGGTAGCTGTTGTTGTACACAAACTCCACCAAAGGCAGGAAACTGGTCCCACTGACCTCCAAAATCCATAACACAGGCCCGCAACATATCCTCAAGAACCTGAATAGTACGCTCTGACTGACCATCCGTCTGTGGGTGAAATGTTGTGCTAAGGTGGACACGGTTCCCAACCCCTCATAAAAAGCCCTCCAAAAGCTGGAAGTGAACTGTGAATCCCGATCTGACATGATAGAAACAGGCACACCATGAAGACGAACTACCTCCCGAATATAGATACGAGCCAACCTCTCAGCAATGAAGTAGTATGAACAAGAAGGAAGTGTGCTGACTTGGTCAATCGATCCACGATGACCCAAATGCTGTCAACTCTAGAAGTCCGAGGCAACCCCACAATGAAGTCCATAGTGATACACTCCCACTTCCACTCCGGAATGGGTAATCTCTGGAACTCGCCACCAGGCCTCAAATGCTCGGCCTTTACCTGCTGGCAGCACAAGCAACGGGAAACAAAGTCAACAATATCTCTCCTCATGCCACTCCACTAGTAATATTGCCTCAAATCACGATACATCTTCGCTGTGCCCGGATGGATAGAGTATCTAGACTCATGGGCCTCAGAAAGTATCAACTGTATCAAATCTCCAACTCTCGGAACACAGATGCGGCCGGCGAATTTCAACACTCCATCAGGATCTAAGGTAGCCTGACCACCATCACCCGCTAACACTCGATCTCTAAGGGCCACCAAGGTATCATCCTCAAACTGGCAACCACGGATCCTATCAACCAAAGAAGACTGAACTCCCATAAAGGCCAAGACGCATCTAGAATCTGAGATATCCAACCGAACCATGCTATTAGCTAAGGACTGAATGTCCAAAGCTAAGGGTCGCTCCTCAATAGATAAGAAGGCTAGACTACCCATACTCACCGCCTTCTGGCTCAAGGCGTCCGCTACCACATTCGCCTTGCCCGGATGATAGAGAATAGAGAGGTCGTAGTCCTTTAGGAACTCAATACAACGACGCTGCCTCGAATTAAGGTCCCTCTGGCTCATGATGTACTAAAGACTCCTATGATCGGTATAGATCTCACATCGAACTCCATACAAGTAGTGTCTCCAAATCTTAAGTGCGAAAACTACCGCCGCCAACTCCAAGTCATGGGTGGGGTAGTTGCGCTCATGAATCTTAAGTTGCCTCGATGCATAAGCAATAACCCGTTCTTGCTGCATCAATACACAACCCAAACCAACACCAGATGCATCACAATAAACTGTGAATCCCTCACCCTCAACTGGAAGAGTCAATATATGAGCGGTGGTCAATAATACCTTAAGCTTCAAAAAGCTCGCCTCACACTCCTCTGACCAAACAAAGGGAACATTTAACATGAGTCAACCGGGTTAGAGGGGCTACAATAGTAGAAAAACCCTCAACAAAGCGTATGTAGTAACTCGCTAACCTGACGAAACTACGAATCTCAGTAACAGAAGTATGCTTGTGCCAATCACAAATAGCCTCAATCTTCGCCGGATCAACCCTAATACCCTCCTTGGACACCACGTGCCCCAAGAAGGCTACAGATTCAAGCCAAAACTCGCACTTTGAGAACTTGGCATAAAGCCGATGACCTCTCAAAGTCTGGAGCACTATCCTCAAATGCTGCTCATGCTCACTCCGGCTCTGCGAGTATACCAATATGTCATCAATGAAGACGATAACAAATAAATCAAGGTATGGCCTGAACACACGTGTCATCAAGTCCATGAAGGCAGCAGGGGCATTAGTCAACCCAAAAGACATCACAAGGAACTCATAGTGGCCGTAACGAGTCCTAAATGCGGTCTTAGAGATGTCTGTTGCCCTAATCCTCAGGTGATGGTACTCGGACCTCAAATCAATCTTAGAAAACACGGCGGCACCCTGAAGCTGATCAAACAAATCATCGATACGAGGCATGGGATAACGGTTCTTCACCGTCACATTGTTTAGCTGCCTGTAGTCAATGCACATCCTCATAGTCCCGTCCTTCTTCTTCACAAACAGAACAGGTGCACCCCAAGGTGATACACTCGGACGGATAAACCCCTTACCTAAGAGATCCTCTAACTGAACACTGAGCTCCCTGAGCTCTGATAACGTTCAAATATACTTCTTGAAAAGAAATATAAACGATCGTATGCAATATATTTACCCAACTATGAGTCGGGGTCGATCCCACAGAGAATATGGAAGAATATTGTCAATAGTAAATATTTAACTCGATAGTTGTTATAAAAATGGGGGATTTAAATTGAAATAAAATAAACAAACAATAAAAAGATAGCTTTGAACTAAGTATTTATTTATATTCAGATTATTAAAAGTAACTAGGAATGTGTTCCCCATAAGCTCATAACACAGTAATCCTTTTCTAGTGTATTACATGCAAAGTGATAAGTTAGGTATCTCTAAATCTTTGGTCCGGCATCTAGAGAATTTCACCCCGCACCTTGGTCCGGCTACGTGTGTATAATTTACTAACCCTTACCTTTACCTCATATTAGACATCATAATCAATGTTTGGCTTAGTTATTACTTCGCACCAATCGACACTAGCCTATTAGATAGTATCACACTAAATCTATGTTGATAATTCTTTTCTTGTTAATTACCTCCTTGGTCCGGCAAGTAGTAACAAGGCGAGTTCTAACGTTGGCCACCGTTAAAAAGACTTCTAAACAAAAGAATTATCAATGCATGCAAATTACTAGTCAAGAATTGCTTATTTACTATTCATACTTTGTTAATCGCTCATGGTTCCCACAACCCTAGTTATGAAAGTTAGCTACTCATTATCTCAAAAACACAATCAAAATTTATTAAAATAAATATGTTTGTGTTAATCATAAAAAGTTAAGAACAATAGCTAAACTATCTTTTATTAATCATGAATACAAATAAATAATAAAGGAGAAGAAAGAATAAACCACAATTCTCTGGCCTCCACGACGGCTCTTCCAAAGTTCCTAAACTAGAAGAAAATTTATATTGTGTCTTGTATCTTGGTTCTTGGCTCCCCTTCCTCTAATAATTATTTCTATGCACTATTTATAGATGTAGAAACCCTAAAATAAAATAATTGAGTTCAAGACAAATTAGGAAATTAAAACCCAATTAAATTGGGTTTTCCGTATTGTACACGTGATTTCTCAATTTTCTGGTGCGCCGCCTTCTATAATAATATGAGCCATCCAGCTCCTGACACGTGGCAGCAGTAGTACCCAATTTCAATTTGCAAATTGTTCGCAGCCTTTTTCCTCATATATACAAATATATTATTTTATTAAATTTAATCCATTAAGCTGTCTGCTTGATTTCCTTCTTGAACCTTCCATCTTTAATTCGTTTAGGCTTCAAACTTCTCCAATTTTCCACCAATTTAATCCTACAAATAAAATACCAAATTTAGCATAATCCATCAAATTAATGCTCAAAAAGGACAAATATAAATAATAAATGTGATGAAATAATGATTAAAAATATGTATTTTTAGCCTTACATCAAGCTCTGCAGGAGCCATCCGGTAAGGCGGAATAGAAATAGGACGGGCGTCGGGCTCTAAATCTATGGCAAAATCAATGTCACGCTCTGGGTTAAGCCAGGTAGGTAACACATCTGCAAACTCTCTAACCACAGGAACTGAGTTAACTGAAGGGCCCTCCCTACTCACATCTCGCACATAGGCTAAATAAGCTAAACACCCAAAAGCAACCAACTGCCTAGCTCGCATAAAAGAGATGATCCCCGTCGGTGTGTGACTATAAGCACCCTGCCACAACACTGGGGGAATGCCAGGCATCGTTAAGGTAACAATCTTGGCGTAGCAATCCAAGACCGCATGGTAAGGGGATAACCAGTCCATGCCCAGAATCACATCGAAATCAACCATATCTAGCAAAATAAGATCAACTCTAGTATCATAACCCTGGATAGTCACTAAGCAAGATCGCAATACCTGATCCACTACTAAGGACTCACCCACCGAGGTCGAAACATGAATCGGCTCTGCCAAAGACTCGTACCTCATACCCAATCGGAGAGCAAAATAAACAGATACATACGAGAATATGGACCCGGGATCAAATAATATTGTAGCAGGCTGATGGCATAGTAAAAGTGTACCTGTAATGACATCGTCAGATGCCTCAGCCGCCGCCTTCCCCGGGGCTGCATAGAAATGGCCCTGAGCACCTCTGCCCGATGCATCTGATCTACTACCTAAGCTGCCTCCCTGAGCTCCGCCTCTGGTACCCTGTCGGCTGTCTCGACAATCCTGGCCCTGACCACCACCTCTAGCTGGAGGGGGCACTGCTGAAACTGGTCTAGGTGCAAAGGGAGCTGGTACAATCGCTCTTCGCCCTCGCCAGGGGCACCCTCTGGACCAATGGTCAAGCGCACTGCAATCAAAACACCCCGAAGCTGAACGCCCTGAAGTAACCCGACCACGGTAGGGAGGGAGGGAATCTGATCCCTTCGAACTCTGGCCCATACTAGGACCACTCTACTAATGCTGGCCTCCCTCAGAAGCAAGTAATGCCGCCTGAATAGGCCGACTGGACTGACCCTGCTGGAACCTCTGGCGGGCCCTATCATAGGAGTCTCTCCCTCTAGTCTGGGACCCGCTGCTCCTGACAAGTGAGCTGGAACTCGTGGGCATCCTCCCCAATCGCTCCTGAGAATATTGACGGTGCCAACCTCTGGAATACCCCGAGCATCTTCTGCTCGCGCAGTGGGATCTCCCCGTCCTTTAAGTCTGACACGACAACCACATGAACTGGTGGCGGCTAAACCTCTTGTGCCGCTGCAGCAGGCTGACCCTGCAGCTCTGGAGCTGGTGCTGCTGGGACTGGTGCTGGTGCTGGTGCTGGTGCCTGTCGCATCTCCTCAATAGATGCTAGTATCTGAGTCAGTAGAGCATGAAGATAAGAACCTGCAGCTGCAGCTGGTGCAGGTGATAGCTGGGCTGGCCCCGGCCCCACCGGCTGTGGAGGTACATATGCTGCCTGAGGCTCATTCTCCCTATCTCGGGCTGGTGCTACGGCCCTGCCTCGACCTCGGGGTCGGCGTCTACCCCAAGCTGAGGCTCTGCCTTCAGGCCCAGGTGTACCACCCCTGGCCGCGCAACCTCGCGAGCAAGTCATTCTGCGAAAGAGTGAAACAAGTGAGATTTCCAGAAACCAATAAGACACATGCTGCACGAAAGCGAAAATTTTCCTAAGGACATCCTGTAGCCTCCCGAAGATAAGTTACAGACGTCTCCGCACCGATCTGCGGTACTCTACTAGACGTTAGCTCTGTATAAGTGAGACCGATAAACTTGAGGCTCTGATACCAACTTGTCACGACCCAATTTCTCAAGTCATGATGGAACCTACTATAACCCACCAGCAGGTAAGCCAACCCGTAACCCGAAACAACAAGTAATGGGTCTGAGGGTAGAAACTAAACGAGAGTAGGCAAATAACAATATAAACAGGCGGAAGCAAACCAAAAACATTTATACAAATAAAGATCCCTTCCAGAACCTGGAAGTCACTAGTACAGAGCTACTAACAAAATGAGTACAAGTCCCAAAAGTGGACAACAGAGACTGGACTGTCTGGAAAGGAAAAAGACAAGTCTATATATACAGATGGAGACTGAAATAGTACAACACGCCGTGTGCTCACCCCTGTCTCCGGATCATACTGCTCCAAGCTCGATCAACGCTGGCTACTAGTGCCCGGACCTGCATCACGAAACAGATGCAAAGCGTAGCATGAGTACCAAAACAACAGGTACCCAATAGGCATCATAGGCCGACTGAACTTGAAAAGTAAAGGCAGTATGAAAACAAAGAATACATAAATCGAGGTCAAGAACAAAAATCTAACTAACAAAGGAATGCACACGAGTGTACAAAGAACTAACTAAAGTAATCTATAAGCTAATTACACTTAACTGGACCCCCATAAGCCTAGAAGGTACACTCATGCGCAAGTTAAATAAAAACCCGAACGGACCCCAAAAGCCCGACGAGTACACATAATAACTATAACTAAAGAGAATTGCATATAAGAACCCAAGAACGAAAAACATCGAACCAGAACCTCAACCCTAATTAGTAGAATCTGACAGTACGGAGGTCGGACCTCGAACCGAATGCTCACAAGAAGTACCCAAGTAACAAATCACAAGTAACAAGTATAAGAGGCCGGCACTCTAACCGGATGCTCTATATAAGTATTTGGGCAATAGAAGCCGGAACTCTAACCGGATGCTCTATATAAGTATTTGGGCAATAGAGGCCGGAACTCTAACCAGATGCTCTATATAAGTATCTGGGCAATAGAGGCCGAAACTCTAACCGGATGCTCTATATAAGTATTTGGGTAATAGAGGCCGGAGATCTAATCGTATGCTCTATAAAGGTTCCACTGTAGCTGCTGAAAGAGTCTCAATCGATCTATTCTCATAAATGTTTGTGGATCACCGTCCACACCTAGTAAATCAATGAAAGTCCTTGGAACCGAATCGAAAATCAAATTCAAATCGCGAAGCAGAACTAGTGTCACTGACGTAACTCTTGAAGCTGTATCATCGGGGAAATAAGGATAACTATCATCGGAGCAAACGTATCGCCTAGCTAAGGCCCAAAATATCAGGCTCAAGTCTGCTACATTAGTCTATAGGGATCCAAGTCGGTTGAGCGACGTCGGGACAAAACTAAGGCCTATCGGATCCGAATCATGTATTTCTAAGGGAAGCCCTAGTCAATCCTAAAGTAAGGCCCAAATTCTTCAACAAATAGTAAATTAAGCATACAAGCACTCCATATAGCGAGTAGGGTCAATTAATAACACAAAACATGCTCTTAGTTACCCGATTATTCTCGAAATAGGCCAAAAACATGATTTCCAAACACCTATGCATGATTCAATCACTACCAACCCAAATCCCAACTAATCAACATGCATTCACACTCTCAATCTCAATCTAAGAGAGCGAAACCGTAGCCTACCTGTTAGCCGATCACACGCGCTCCAAAATCACTTTTTCGAAGCTTTCTCTTTTCGAAAGTCCTCGAAACGCTGCCCGCTATAAAAAATAGAGTCACAATGTTATTACGGTCGTTTAGACACCAAAATCACAATAAACAGAGACGGATCAATTTCGGGGTCAAAACGGGGAAAGTGGGACCCGCGCAGGAAATTCTGGAATTAACCCCAAAATTGGTCCTAACCAGTTCCCCCAGCTCATGTCCCAAAATGGGACACAATTCGGGGCTCGGGAACAACACAATATCAACATGCAACTAAAACCCAAATTTTCTCAAAAACTAGAAATGGGACAATAGTTGAATCAGTGTATTTACCAGAAACTGGAGGTCTACAGTGAAATGCGACAACACCATGACGTTCTCCTCTAAAAACCACTCAAGATAGCCCCAAAAATCACTGAAATCGGACCTAGAATGGCTGAGAAAACAAGTATCAAAATCTTCCAAAATCAAGCTCACAAAAGGGTCATGGCAGCAGGTGTTTTACGAAAATTACCCCAAACGGGGAGCCCAAATCACTATCCGAGCTTACCAACGCATTGTCCTCCAAAAATCTCACAAATTTTGCCTTTTGAATCGCCCAAATCGGTTGAGAGATGAGAGAGTTATGAGGGTTTGAAGTTTGGGAAATGTTGCTGATTTTCTGCATTTATAGCAGATTTTCTGCAATTTTCCAAAAACTAAAAACTCCGACGGGGTGCTCCGAGTTCGGAATCCCGTGCACGCAAATGAGATATGCAACCATACCAGATTCGACATTGACCTAACAGAGCAGTCGAAATTTCCATCAAAGGTCATCTCAATAAAAAGTGGGTCCCACTTCCAGATGCCCTTTTAAGTCAAAAACTACAAAAGAGCTCCGAAAAATATCGAAAACCTCGAGACACAAATGAAAGGTCAATCTAAACCAAACTGGACATTCCGGAGCTAACCGCGCTGACGAAATTTTCATCTTAGCGCATTTTCCAAGAATGTTGACCAAAGTCAACCTTAAGCCAAATTTCAAAGGCTAAAACGCCTAATTGCACCGACACACATTGAAAACTTCGAGAGTCATGCCGACCATGCTATAAGCCTAAAATGACCCTTCCGGAGCTGATGGAATCATCAGAATTGGATTCCGATGTCATCTTCTCGAACTTTTGATCGAAAATGTTCGTTCAAGGTTCATAAGCTCCAAAACACTAAAACTCACACCATAACCAAATGAACGACTAGGTGACCGAACTGTCAGTCCCAACAAGTCATAAATGACTTGGGGTCGCTACAGGAACGCTCTAAACGACACACAGAATGCAAGACTCAAAAATGACCAGGAGGGTCATTACAATATTTAAGAAAAATTAAAATTAGATTATGTATTTTAATTGTCTAAATCAATGTAAAACTAAAGAACAAATAGTCAATATTATTGTCATTCTTAGTGTTGAATTGATTTGCTTTTTGCATTAGTATTAATTTGATTTTGATTTAAGTTTTATTATAATTATCAACATCTATGAACTATAATCTTTATTGGACCATTCCGAATTCTAAGTTTTAAACTTGAAATAATATATTAAAAGATAAAAACTATGAAATAGCATAAGAAATGTTTTAAAATTATATCAAAGTAAATATTTTTATGTATAAAATAAAATTTTAAAATTACATATATAATGTCAGGTTGGTTTGGTCTCGGGTTGGTTTTTTTTTAGTTAAAACTAAACCAACCCAAATATAGTCGATTTTTTTTCCAATACCAAACCAAGTCAAACCAAACCACTAGTTAGGGTTTTTTTCCAGTTTGACTCAATTTGTGGTTTGGTTCAGTTTTCGGTTCGATTTTGTATACCCCTAGCTGCTATGGCCAATGGACGACCTCCTTTCAAGGCTGTCCAGCTCGCCCCACCACCCCAAACCACCACATGTGCCACCCTTTTCAATTCCAATACTCTAAATCCTAAACAATCTGCTCTAATTAACTAAAAAACAATCGTAAAATCAATCGAAATAATTCATGGATAACCTACTATCACATTTTCAATGGAGGAAAGGCAAGACTTTATGATCGAAGAGGGATTGCATCAAGTAGTGGTGTTTAAATTATCCCATGGTGCGCCAGATTTGAAGGTATTAAGGTCAATTTTACAGAAACATCTTGGTACCAAGGGCAATTGTTTAATTGGCTTACTTGCTCCAAGACAAATTTTGTTGAGGTTTGATCAATATGAATATTATATACTAGCTTATCTCACTCAGTTAATTATCTTCTCAACAATGGAGAGGATCACCAATGTAGGGTTTTTCCATGATCCATTGGATATAATCCTAAGGAGGAAACGACGTTAGCTGTGGTTTGGATTTCTTTACCAAACTTATCTCCAGATTTGTTTGCAAATAAGTCTCTGTTGTCTATAGCATCGGAAGTTGGAAAACCAATAGCTATAGATAAAGCTACTCAAATGAAGTCAAGACCTAGCACGGCTAGGGTCAAGGTTATACTTGATCTAATGAAAAAGCTTCCAAATCGTATATGGTTGCAATTTGTGGATAGAAAATATGGTAAGTTGGCTGAGGTTTTTCAAGAGATTGTATATGTTAATCTACCTTTGTATTGCAATTATTGTAAGCACCAAGGCTATGATGAAGATAGTTGTTGTTTGCTCTCGAAAAGAAACCCAAATAACAAACAAATTGATGATGAAGTTGTTTTAAAAGGTACTATCGATAGTGAAAAGTATCAAGGTGATGTGAGATAAATACTGAATAAAAAAAAGAAAGATTGTAGATGTCGATCAAAGGAAAGCTACTTCTTTAAATCGAGAATTGGTTGCTGCCACTTCTGAGCAAAATCGTGCAAACTTAATGGATGTTGATACAAGTAATATTGGTGTATGTTCAAAAAAATATTGAAAACAAAGGTGATTGCAACAACCAACAGGCTACTACTAATTAGGTGCAATCAAAAGAAGCTGGGCTGAATTTGATGTCTAATGCAACTAAAAATGCAGGGGGAACACCAAGAGTTGGGGTTGATGCGCCGCGAGTTGGTTCAGGGCAAAAATTAATGGATTCAAGACAAAAACTAATGGATACATCTAATGTTGAAGATGCTGAAAAATCTGGGCAGCATGTTTTGCAAGTTGAAAACGAGAATGCAACTAAAAACTGGACACTGGTTGCACACAAAAATTCAACTAGTAGTCGGACCCTTTACCCGACTAGTCAAAATAATTCTCCATGTAGTGAAAAGGGTGCGACTGGAAATTTTCATGACAGTGAGAAGAGGAAAGATATTAGTAATGCCTCAAGAGACCTATTATGTTCGAATAGCTTTGATGTTTTATTGAAGACTACTGGAAATCAAGTAAGGTAAAGAATGACAATGATTTGATCTAAGAAAAATAGGTCTCAACTCCTGCTTTGAATAGAAAATTAAGTCTAGAAGCTCCCGTATTTGTGCCTAAATGTGTGATTGCAAAGAAGAATGAGTAAGGGTCCTAGTGTCAAATACAATTGATTTGGGCGAGCCAGGATTCTTTTGATGAAGATGAGGAAGACAATATGCTGGACATATGCTTTGATAGAGTGGCTAGAAAGGGGATATATCACCTAGGCAACAAAGAAGTGGAAGCAACAAAAGCAGAAAGAACACACATGGAAGGCAACATAGTTGGGACGGTAAAATGACTGAGGAGTCTGTTCCAAGGCACCTACCGATGCGACAGGCAAAGCAGAACCATTTGACAGTATTGATAGGTTCAACAAGATCCAATAAATCCATAAAGAAAGTATGAATTATCAAGTGTTGTTGGATAGGTTTGAAGAAGAAGACAAGAGAAAAATACTTCAAGTTATTTTTGATGGGCAATCAATCTTTTTTAATTCATTCTTTTGTAATAGAGAGTTTGAGGCTGATAACTCCACTTTCTTCCTGATTGGCATATTTTTACATTATTTAACCATCCTCATTTGTAATATCATCATGGACTGTATTACAAACTCTGTGGTGATCAGAAAATACTTAGTTCTCTCTAGCTCTTATTTCTTCATGCTTGTTAGGTAGCAGAAGTTAGATACTTCATTAGGATTAGTAAAGTAAGGCCTAGCCCCCCTTGCTTGTACTTATCTCTATTGATAATTTTCATGTTTAATAAAAGGGCGCTAGACACTGTCTAGTGGCAAATTTGCTTTAAAAAAAACTATAAAGATGAAAAGTATTATGTACATTATGTACTTCTACTTTATTTAAGTTTCCCAAAAGTAGCATATATCAATTGATTTTGCAAATTGCAGATTCATTTTTTAACTTGGCATAATACATAAACATGACCCTTAACGTGGCGTCAACGGGCAACTATAAAACTTTGGGTATAGACAAGTAGACACTTAAACTTGTATAAAATTGAACAAATAAACACATTCGTCCTACATGACACCCTACATGAAAATTTTGTGTCCTACATGGCATCCTACGTGTATTATGTCATGTAGGGCACGTGTGCATACTTGTTCAATTTTATACAAGTTTAGGTGCCTGAATGTGCACACTCAAAGTTGGAGGGCATCATTGTCCGATGAAGACAAGTTAAGGGTCATGTTTATGTATTATGCCTTTTAACTTCTACTTAGGCAACTTTATTGTTGATCTTATAAATATACTAATGTAGCACATTTGTTTAAATAAATAAATGTTAAATTTCACATATACTTTGGATCTAATTATACTTTTTACTTATATTAAGCAACAATATATGTGCAACTTGAAGCTTCTAGATACTATTACATAACAAGTTGAAGCATCTCATGTTCTGACAGACTATTTTCATCTTGGTAACTCTTTTACGTGCTTAAGCTGACTGCAAGATAATAACTTGTGATTCTATATATTGAAGAATGACACAAGCCTAACTTTTGAGGGTTGAAATTCCGAAGCTTTCCAGCTAAATATATCACACAACCACTTGAACAAACTGGATAATAATAAAGTAAAAGTATCTTCTAATCTTTGAACGCATTAGCGAGTCCAAAGACAAGCAATATGAGAAAAAAAGGCATAAATTAGCTATCAGGAGGATAATAAGCTAAATCACAAAATGCCAATATATATAAAGATAACAATATCAGAATAACTTTTCTCGAGTGTTTGTAGTTCATTAAGGGCATAATTTTATGTGTATTAAATAATTTTGTATGATACAAAATAAGGAAATTGATGGATATAATCAAGAATGACTATACATTGGTTATTGAATCATAACCTACTAATGGTCTTGGCCAACTGGGTCTCCACCAATCAAGATAAGTCATGTACCTTTTTGGGGAGAGACCGATGCATAGTCAGAGCTCTCCATTTGGCTTATGTCAACCTAGAAATCCTGACTTTATTACCCTTGGTACTTTGTGTGACATCTTGCAAGTTGGTGACTAGGAAGAAGCTTAAAACTTGGAAATAGTCTTTTTGGAAAGAATTAAATAAAAATCTAGAAAAAATTGGTTAAGTATGGAAATAATGAATTTTTGGCCAACTTTGAACAGTTATAACCCATAGCTCAGGATGATCTAGGTGTAGTTCCAATTATGTTTGCAAAGTTAGTGGATTGGTCCTTCCAACACCATTGAGTTTGCTCGTTTCCGAGTTCGTATGAGCGAGTTATCCCCTTTGAAAGTTGGGCAGTTGGCAGGGAATCCGTCCGGAAATTGTAAGGGTATTTTGGTCTTTTCCCTATCCATGTCTTTGGATAAATATTAAGGTGTAAGACTGATTTTTGATCAGTTTTCCTTTTTTAAAAAGAGTTAGGGTTCTTGAGAGAAAAGGAGAGAAAGGAGAAGAAGAAGCAAACTTCGTAAATATCTTCGTGGTTTTCTTCGGGGGTGATCCCTATTAAGGTATGTGAGTTCATAGTGTTGGGTTGGTTCTTTCCCTCACACGCCAAGCTCGTTTAATTTAAAGAAAAGATTGAATATGTTTGTTGAAGTTGTTGGTTGTAATTGTTGAAGTTGTAGTTGTGTTGTGTTAAAGTTCTTGTTGGGGTGGTGTATGTTTCGGGTGGTGTTTCTGAGTTGAATCTATTGTATGTTGAGAGGTTTATGATTTTAAGTGTTTGGGGTTGGAAACTTTGAAGTGTAGAAGGTTTAGAGTTGGAGAAAACTAAGGAGAAAAGTTGGTTTTCGGGGAAAAAGGGTGGGGCATCACGCCTATCAACGCGCCCCAAGAGGGGCTCTGAACTTTCCCCCTGGGGCGGCGCGCCCATCAGTGCGCCAGCAGGCCTCCACTGAAGTTTCTGGTGTGGCGCTCCGGGCCTCTCAGAGCACCAAGTTTTCCCATTCTTTTCCTCACTTTTCCATACATGTTCCTTGGTAATGTACCTATGTTTTATAGTTGTTTTTAACACTCCAAGGTATGTCTAAACGTCAAGAACTCATTCATATCATGTGATCAAACACCTTGAATCCATAAATCCAATTCAAGGAGAGTTAGTTTCCAAGTCAAGTGAAGTTAAGAGTTAAGCTTGGAAGTTAAGAAGCAAGTCAAGTAAGTTTTTAAAGTTATTCAAGAGTCTTTATTGAATGTTTTAACTTCATTTTAAGGCTCAAGTTTCAAGTCAAGTAAAGAATTTCAAGTTGAGCAAACAGTTTCAAGTTGAGTAAAGAGTTTAAAGTTGAGGTCATTTCTCAAAAGTATTAGGGAACTATGTATTCCCAAAGAAGTTTCTAAATGTTTTTACATTTGAGTAAGAAATGGAACTATGTTTCCAAAAGAGAGCCTTTGGGCTAGATTTTGAGTAATTATCTCAAACTAAAGAAAGATGTGTTTAAAACACTTATGAGCTAAGTATCTTTGGGAGTAGTCTTGAGCACCGAATTGGGGACATGAGTTCATATAAATTGAACTCTCCATAAGAACCATGCGCCAACATGGGAGTTAACGGGTCATACTTTTTAGATGAATCCGTAAAGTTAAGCTAGTGGATCCACTTAGTAAAGTTAGCTTCCTATATCACGGCAAGGTATAGGATGGTCCTTGGGCAACGTCAGGTAAAACGTTGTATCACCAATAAGGCTCATAGTGGTGATTGTCGGTTAAAGAATCTCCCACTAAAGTTATATTACTTTTATTTAAGTAAAATTGAGTTGTTATCACTTTATCTTTAACAAGCTACGTTGTTTACACTGTTTTACAAGCTTTATATATTGCATGTGTCTTATTGCTTTATATATTGAGTTCAGTTATTCATGAATTGAACAGAGCCAAAGTAAGAGTTCCTTTGTATTTCTTTCAAGCTTAAGTTGTGGTTTAACTTTCCAGCTCGCATACTTGTACATTCAATGTACTGATGCTAGTTGGCCTGCATCTTATGACGATACAGACGCAGGTACCCAGGGTCAGTATTCAGCACGCTGTTGATCCAACTGAGCACTCCAGAGTCAGTGGTGAGCCTCTTTGTGTTCCGGAGGACTCGATTATATTGTTCTCTTAGTTTTGTTTTGTTAGGATGTTGCGGGGTCTGTCCCAACATCCATCCCAGTGATATAGAGGCTTCATAGACAGTCAGTCAGTTGGTTTTGAGTCTCTCATCTATGTATATATGTAAATATTCTATTTTGGGACTCGAGTTGCCTTTTTGGCTAGAATTTTATCAGTTGGTTATTTTATAACCTTTTATTGCATTAACTTGTGCTGTCGAGTTAAGTTTCCTCTGAGTTAAGAAAGCAAGGCCAAGGGTTGGGGTCCAGCAATGGTCTTCGAGTGTCGGGGCGTGACAAACTTGTTATCAGAGCATAGAGTCTAAGAGTCCTAGGGAGTCTATGAAGCTATGTCTGTAGAGTCCTAGTTATCAGTGTGAAGCGCGCCATATCTATAATTGGGAGGCTACAACATTTAGGAAGATTTCTCATTTCTTTCACACTCATCTCGTGTGTTAGAGTTGATCTCTAAAAAGTTTCTTTCTAATTCATGCTTGCGCGTGTTTCAGATAGTTATGCCTCCACGAAGAGTTGGCAGAGGGCGTCTTCCTAGACGTTAAGTGGATGAGCAAGAGTAACCTTATGCCCCGGGAGTGCAACCACAAGGGGAAGTTTCTAAAGCCGAGTTCAGAGAGGCAATTAGAATTCTGAGTCAAGCTGTAACAAATCAAATTAGTCAGCAAAGGGGAGTTCGATAGGAAGGAGCTGACACTTCTAGGATTCGTGAGTTCTTGGGGATGAATCCTCCGAGTTTTATGGGTTCAAGCACTACTGAGGAGCCAGAGAACTTTATTGAGGAGTTGAAGAAGATTTTTGATGTGATGCATGTGGCAGATACTGAGCGGGTTGAACTAGCTGCGTATCAGTTGAAAGATGTTGTTAGAACTTGGTTCGACCAATGGAAAAGGGGCAGAGTTGAGAATGCACCACCTGCGAGCTGGGCCTGTTTTAAGGAAGCTTTCTTGGAGCGTTTCTTTCCTCAAGAATTGAAAGAGGCCAAGGTACGTGAGTTCCTCACACTTAAGCAGGAGTCTTTGAGTGTTAATGAGTACAGTATGAAGTTCACACAACTCTCCCGTTATGTGCCAGAGATGGTTGCGGACATGAGGAGTAGAATGAGTTTGTTTGTTGCTGGACTGTCTCGATTGTCGAGTAAAGAAGGTAGGGCTGCAATGCTTATCGGGGACATGGACATATCAAGGTTGATGGTCTATGTGCAACAAGTTGAGGAAGAAAAGCTGAGGGACAGAGAAAAGTTCAGAAATAAGAGAGCTAAGATCGGTAACGAGTCCGGGCAGCAGAAGGGTAATGCGAACCGTCCGTCCTTTTAGCAAAGGCAAAGGGGACCTGCTCCATCATCTGGTAGTGCACCTGTACTCAGAAATAAAATTGAGTTCACTGGACAGAATTCACAGAACTTCAGAGCTGGACCTGCGCAGTCTCAGAATAGTATGGCACAAGGAAGTAACCGGGTTCTTGCATGTGCTAGGTGTGGTAGAGTTCATCCAGGGAAATGTCGTCAGGGCCAGACGGGTTGCTTTAAGTGTGGACAATAAGGTCACTTCATGAAGGAGTGCCCAAAGAATAAGCAATGTAGTGGAAATCTGGGCAGTAGGGCCCAATCTTCTTCAGTTGTCCCACCAGAAAGGATGGCACCTAGAGGAGCTACTTCTAGTACCGGTGGAGGAGCAAATCGCCTCTATGCAATCACCAGTCGCCATAAGCAAGAAAACTCTCTGAATGTTGTCACAGGTATGATCAAAGTCTTTGCTTTTAATGTGTATGCTTTGCTAGACCCAGGAGTAAGTTTATCTTTTGTAACTCCTTATGTTGCAAATAAGTTTGATGTTCTCCTTGAAAGACTTTGTGAACCCTTTTGTGTTTCTAAACCTGTTGGGGAGTCTATTCTAGCAGAAAAAGTTTATCGTGATTGTCCTGTTTCCATCAATCACAAGAGCACCATGGCTGATTTGGTTGAGTTAGACATGGTAGATTTCGATGTCGTTCTAGGTATGGATTGGCTTCATGCTTGTTATGCATCGATAGATTGTAGAACTCGGCAGTCAAGTTTCAGTTTTCGAATGAGCCAGTCATAGAGTAGAGTAGCAGTTCAGCACCGCCTAAGGGTCGTTTTATTTCGTACCTTAAGGCGAGAAAGTTAGTTTCAAAGGGTTGTACCTATCACTTAGTCCGAGTTAATGACTCTAGTGTTGAGATACCTCATTTTCAGTCAGTTCCTATAGTAAGAGAGTTTCCAGAAGTTTTTCCTGATGATTTACTCGAAATTCCTTCTGAACAAGAAATAGAGTTCCACATAGATCTCATTCCAGATACTCATCCTATCTCTATTCCGCCATATAGAATGGCACCAGCAGAGTTGAAGTTGAAAGAACAATTGAAAGATCTTCTAGAAAAGGGTTTCATTCGATCGAGTGTCTCACCTTGGGGAGCTCCGGTCTTGTTTGTGAGGAAGAAAAATGGTTCCCTTAGAATGTGTATAGATTTCCGCCAGTTGAATAAGGTTACCATCAAGAATAAGTATCTTCTTCCGAGGATTGATGATCTTTTCAATCAGCTTCAGGGTGCCACTTGTTTTTTGAAGATTGACCTCAGATCAGGCTATCACCAGTTAAGAGTAAGGGAATGTGATATTCCAAAGACATCATTCAGGACCAGATATGGTCATTTTGAGTTTTTAGTTATGTCCTTTGGGTTGACCTATGCACCGACAACTTTCATCGACCTTATGAATAGAGTCTTCAAACCTTATTTAGATGTGTTTGTTATCATTTTCATTGATGACATACTAATCTATTCAAGGAATGAAGAAGATCATGCTAGACATCTCAGACTAGTCCTTCAGACTTTGAAAGATAAGGAGTTGTATGCCAAGTTCTCCAAATGTGAGTTTTGGCTTAAGTCTGTGGCGTTCCTAGGCCACATTGTGTCCGGTGATGGAATTAAAGTTGATACTCGGAAAATTGAGGCAGTGCAGAATTGGCCTAGACCCACATCTCCAACAGAAATTAGGAGTTTCTTGGGTTTAGCTGGCTATTATAGAAGGTTTGTTGAGGGGTTCTCGTCTATTGCATCTCCTTTGACAAAGTTGACTCAGAAGGTAGTGAAATTTCAATGGTCTAAGCTTGTGAGAAAAACTTTCAGGAATTTAAAAAGAGGTTGATTACAGCTCTAGTTTTGACTTTACCAGAAGGTACTCAAGGTTTTATGATGTATTGTGATGCATCTAGAGTTGGTTTGGGTTGTGTCTTGATGCAGAATGGCAAAGTTATAGTTTATGCCTCCAGACAGTTGAAAGTTCATAGGAAGAACTACCAAACCCATGACTTAGAGTTGCCTACTATAGTGTTCGCCTTGAAGATATGGCGTCATTACTTGTATGGTGTGCATGTTGATGTATTTACTGATCACAAGAGCCTTCAATATGTGTTTACTCAAAAAAAGCTTAATCTCAGACAGAGGAGGTGGTTAGAGTTACTCAAGGATTATGACTTGAGTATTCTTTATCACCCACGTAAGGATAATGTTGTTGCTGATTCTTTAAGCAGGTTGTCTATGGGTAGCACCGCCCATATTGAAGAAGAGAAGAGAGAGTTAGCAAAAGATGTGCACAGACTGGCACGTCTGGAAGTCAGACTTATGGATTCCGCAGAAGGAGGTATAGCGGTGACAAACGGGGCCGAGTCATCACTAGTGTCAGAAGTGAAAGAGAAACAAGATCAAGATCCCATTTTGCTTGAGTTGAAAGCAAATGTTCAAAAGCAAAGAGTATTAGCTTTTGAACAAGGGAGAGATAGAGTATTGAGGTATTAAGATAGATTGTGTGTACCTATGATAGATGAACTCCAAGAGGGGTTATGGATGAAGCTCACAGTTCCAGATATTCCATTCATCCAGGTTCCACGAAGATATATCGTGACTTGAGAGAAGTTTATTGGTGGGATGGCATGAAGAAGGACATTGCAGAGTTTGTTGCTAAGTGTCCAAATTGCCAACAAGTGAAAGTTAAGCACCAAAGGCCCGTTGGTTTAGCTCAGAGGTTAGAACTTCCATAATGGAAGTGGGAGATGATCAATATGGATTTCATCACAGGGTTGCCAAGGTCTCGCAGACAACATGATTCTATTTGGGTGATTGTCGACAGAATGACAAAGTCAGCCCATTTTCTACCAGTAAAGACTACCAATTCAGCAGAAGATTATGCCAAGTTATATATTCAAGAGGTGGTGAGACTTCATGGAGTCCTAGTCTCCATTATTTCAGATAGAGGTGCACAGTTCTGGAAATCTTTTCAGAAAGGCTTGGGTTCCAAGGTGAACTTGAGTACTGCCTTTCATCCTCAGACTGATGGGCAAGTAGAGCGTACTATTCAGACTTTAGAAGATATGTTGAGGGCTTGTGTGATCGATTTCAAAGGTAATTGGGATGATCACCTACCTCTCATTGAGTTTGCCTACAACAACAGTTATCACTCCAGCATCCAAATGGCTCCATATGAAGCTCTTTATGGGAGAAGACGTAGATCTCCTATTAGATGGTTTAAAGTTGGTGAAGTAGGGTTGATAGGACCTGATTTAGTTCACCAAGCTATGAAGAAGGTGAAATTGATTCAAGAGAGATTGAAAATGGCACAGAGTCACCAGAAATCCTACACTGATGTTAGGAGAAGGGCGTTAAAGTTTGAAATAGATGATTGGGTATATTTGAAAGTTTCACCCATGAAAGGGGTTATGAGGTTTGGTAAGAAGGGGAAACCTAGTCCCCGGTATATTGGACCTTACCGCATAGCCAAGAGGATTGGCAATGTTGCATATGAGTTGGAGTTGCCGCAGGAACTAGCAACGGTTTATCCGGTATTTCATATCTCCATGTTGAAAAAGTGCTTAGGCAATCCTTTATTGATCCTGCTGACTGAAAGTGTAAGGATCAATGATAGCTTATCTTATGAGGAGATTCCTGTTCAAATTCTATATCGTCAAGTTCGTAGGTTGAGAACAAAGGATATAGCATCAGTCAAGGTCCTTTGGAGGAACCAATTTGTTGAGGAAGCCAAAGAGGATATGAAGAAGAGATACCCATATCTCTTTGAATCCGGAGGGAATGTAGACCAAGGTACTAATTTCCTTCTTAGTGCTCTTTAAATTGTAGTGAGCATGTTGTTGCTTGTTATTGTTTGCATAAATTGCTTGTGGGGGGGGAGTGTTAGAATTGATGTTCACCTTTTGCCTAGTAAGAGTAACCTCATTCGAGGACGAATGTTCCCAAGGGGGAGATATTGTGACATCTTGCAAGTTGGTGACTAGGAAGAAGGTTAAAACTTGGAAATAGTCTTTTTGGAAAGAATTAAAAAAAATCTGGAAAAATTTGATCAAGTATGGAAAATAATGAATTTTTGGCCAACTTTGAACAGTTATAACTCCTAGCTTAGGATGATCTAGGTGTAGTTCCAGTTATGTTTGCAAAGTTCGTGGATTGGTCCTTCCAACGCCATCGAGTTTGCTCATTTCTGAGTTCGTATGAGCGAGTTATGCCCTTTGAAAGTTGGGCAGTTGGCAGGGAATCCGTCCGGAAATTGTAAGGGTATTTTGGTCTTTTCCCTAGCCTTGTCTTTGGATAAATATTAAGGTGTAAGACTGATTTTTGATCAGTTTTTCATTTTTTAAAAAGAGTAAGAGTTAGGGTTCTTGAGAGAAAACGAGAGAAAGGAGAAGAAGAAGCAAACTTCGTAAAGATCGTCGTGGTTTTCTTCGGGGGTGATCCCTATTAAGCTATGAGAGTTCATAGTATTGGGTTGGTTCTTTCCCCCACACGCCAAGCTAGTTTAATTTAAAGAAAAGATTGAATATGTTTGTTGAAGTTGTTGGTTGTAATTGTTGAAGTTGTAGTTGTGTTGTGTTGAAGTTCTTGTTGGGGTGGTGTATGTTTCGAGTGCTGTTTCTGAGTTGAATCTATTGTATGTTAAGATTTTTATGATTTTAAGTGTTTGGGGTTGGAAACTTTGAAGTGTAGAAGGTTTAGAGTTGGAGAAAACTAAGGAGAAAAGTCGGTTTTCGGGGAAAAAGGGCGGGGCATCGCGCCTGTCAGCGCGCCCCAAGAGGGGCTCTGAACTTTCCCCCTTGGGGCGGTGCGCCCATCAGTGCACCAGCAGGCCTCCTCTGATGTTTCTGGTCTGGCGCTCCGCGCCTCTCAGAGCGCCAAGTTTTCCCATTCCTTTCCTCACTTTTCCATAGATGTTCCTTGGTAATGTACCTATGTTTTATAGTTGTTTTTGACACTCCAAGGTATGTCTAAACGTCAAGAACTCATTCATATCATGTGATCAAACACCTTGAATCCATAAATCCAATTCAAGGAGAGTTAGTTTCCAAGTCAAGTGAAGTTAAGAGTTAAGCTTGGAAGTTAAGAAGCAAGTCAAGCAAGTTTTTAAAGTTATTCAAGAGTCTTTATTGAATGTTTTAACTTCATTTTAAGGCTCAAGTTTCAAGTCAAGTAAAGAGTTTCAAGTTGAGTAAAGAGTTTAAAGTTGAGGTCATTTCTCAAAAGTATTAGGGAACTATGTATTCCCAAAGAAGTTTCTAAATGTTTTTACATTTGAGTAAGAAAAGGAACTATGTTTCCAAAAGAGAGCCTTTGGGCTAGATTTTGAGTAATTATCTCAAACTAAAGAAAGATGTGTTTAAAACACTTATGAGCTAAGTATCTTTGGGAGTAGTCTTGAGCACCGAATTGGGGACACGAGTTCATATAAACTGAACTCTCCATAAGAACCATGCGCCAACATGGGAGTTAACGGGTCATACTTTTTAGATGAATCCGTAAAGTTAAGCTAGTGGATCCACTTAGTAAAGTTAGCTTCCTATATCACGGCAAGGTATAGGATGGTCCTTAGGCAACGTGAGGTAAAACGTTGTATCACCACTAGGGCTCATAATGGTGATTGTCGGTTAAAGAATCTCCCACTAAAGTTATATTACTTTTATATAAGTAAAATTGAGTTGTTATTGTTTTATCTTTAACAAGCTAAGTTGTTTACACTGATTTACAAGCTTTATATATTGCATGCGTCTTATTGCTTTATATATTGAGTTCAGTTATTCATGAGTTGAACAGAGCCAAGGTAAGAGTTCATTTGTATTTCTTTCAAGCTTAAGTTGTGGTTTAACTTTCCAGCTCACATACTTGTACATTCAATGTACTGATGCCAGTTGGCCTGCATCTTATGACGATACAGACGCAGGTACCCAGGGTCAGCATTCAGCACGCCGTTGGTCCAGCTGAGCACTCCAGAGTCAGTGGTGAGCCTCTTTGTGTTCCGGAGGACTCGATTATGTTGTTCTCTTAGTTTTGTTTTGTTAGGATGTTGCGAGGTCTGTCCCAACATCCATCCCAGTGATATAGAGGCTTCATAGACAGTCAGTCAGTTGGTTTTGAGTCTCTCATCTTTGTATATATGTAAATATTCTATTTTGGGAATCGAGTTGCCTTTTTGGCCAGAATTTTATCAGTTGGTTATTTTATAACCTTTCATTGCATTAAGTTGTGCTGTCGAGTTAAGTTTCCGCTGAGTTAAGAAAGCCAAGCCAAGGGTTCGCTTGGGTGCCAGCAATGGTCTTCGAGTGCCGGCCACGTCCAGGGTGTAGGCTCGGGGCGTGACACTTTGTAACTCAATGGAGTTCTTGCTGAGCTTCGAAGCTAACTACAGTTAAAATACAAATGTAATTTCTAATTAATAATGAGTAAAGTAGAAAGAAGAAGATAACTTTATCTAAAGTAGAAAATGTAAACTTGAAAAAATAAAGTTGATAAATGCATACGTACCATAGAACAGGGAGAGACAAAAAATTGATGAACTTGAATTTTCAATATCTACAACTATTATTGAAAAAGAATACCAGTAGATAGATCAAAGGAGCTTTGAGGAGAAAATGGTAAAGAAATGAGTAAACCTAACTGATGGAATGTATGCGTCCACCAGTATCAATGGGACCAGGTCCCTCAGCACAGTTGAAACTAAAACAGTAAAGAACAAGTGCTGAAAAACAAAGATTAACAAGAGAGTTTACGTGGAAACCTCCTTGCTCAAGGGAGTAAAACCATGACCTAGCCTGCCAGGACTTTTAGAATTGTTTTTCACTAATCTTCTCTAAGCAAAAGTAAAAGCCAGTTACAAACCGAGATTAGCCTGCTAATCCCAACTCTAAGTAACACCTCCTATTACTTAGACGAGCTAGAGTAGATACCACACTACCCACTATACTAATCCTATCCTGATTAATATAGATTTTAGAGTAAGAACCAAGTTAACTCTAACTCAGAACTCACAATGATTCACACACGTTAAAACGTTTCTTATCACAACGAAACGAATTCTACAATGTAAGAACTATTACAAGCAAACAAAAGCAGCTGGAACAGAAAGAAAATCGCAACACTTCTATCAAGTCCCTTGCTGTTTTGAAGCTTGAAAATATTTCTCCTTTTTGAATAAATAATATTGTTTGTTTGTTGTGTGATATATACCATGAAAAGTTATTACCAACGTACAAGCAACCTCATCGCTTCTGATTGGTGAAGTACTCTGCAACTTCACTAACTTCCTGACGCAGACAGCTTTTACAATTGTACAACACTTTGACAACTGGACGAGTATACATACTCTGCAGAGGACCAGGTCCCTGCACTTGTGAGGAGATCATCAAAACATCTAGAAGTATAAGTACTTATCACTAACTCCTATCAATATAAATTGTACTTCTTGACAACTCAATTACCATCAGTTTGCAATAAGATCTACTCCAATATGGTTTCTCTATAAGAAATCGACATTAGCAAACTTCTTCAAACAATTGTTAGCTCACGGGACACACATCGATGAAAATAAGACCCATACCTTCTCAAGGTATAGAAATGACAACATATATCGATGGAATTGGAAGCGGAGAGGCATAATCCGTTTATCTTTGGGTTATATGTATAGTTCAATAATTACAATAGAAAATAGATTGTAATAAAGGATACATTATATATCTTTATAAAGGAGTGCTAAAATTAACCAATTAAAAATGTCGTGATCTTGAGTGATAAAGAGGCTCTTTTTCTTTTTGGTATATCTTTTTAGTAGAAGTTCTGCATATCCGCTTAATAGTTACTCATTTTACAGTTCCCCCTTCTCTCAAATTATTATTGTTTCTCTGCCTCCAAGTTGATACTAAATCATATGTTCAAGAATATTCAAGAATTAATTGCAATTAGCAGATTATCAAACTTTTCAACTCGTCATATATCTCCTTGGAACCATATGAGAAATTATCTACTACTATTCATATTTATCAAAGATTTTTTAAAAAATAGAATGAGCTAAGAAAAGAAATTCAAAATTTAACATTCCACGTAATGCAATTTAGAAGAGATTGATTTTTCTGTTCAATTAACCGGAGACACACGTAGCAAGCCGCAATAACAATTCTTGTCAAAAAGATAAAACCCTCTCTAACCTTAGAAGGTAGGAGATAAGGCTGCGTATACACTATCCTCCCCAATCACCACTCATGAAATTACATGGAATATGTTGTTGTTATTGTTGTTATATAAGAAGTAATAAAAATTCAGCTGTTATTGAATATTTCCAAAAAATTGAAAAGAAAAAACTTATTCATTCACTCAGATACCATACCAAAAAGATGAAACTTTGTGGACTTATTGTGCAAAACAACTTTCTTGGGCAATAAAAGAGAAAACTTTGATGCTACCTCCTACAATAGATTTGCTACATAGAGTGTAGATAATGGGGTATTCTCTGCCATTTAACATGGTATTGTTCCCACAAGTTAAAGTAGGCCAAGAAAACATGAGTAGAAAATTTCATGAGATAATCTGACCAGCAAATCCAATCAGTTCAAGCAATGTTTGAATACGATATGGTCCTTCAGCAGGAATAGTCATACCATGAGTTTTATCTGCCCAGCCTTAGAGCTGATATGAGAACATAAATATTTTCAGGGAGAAGAAATAATTCATGATATACCACTACAACAAAACAACTTTAGCAGCAATAAATATAGACATTAATAAAGAATGCTAAAGTTTTTACCGCATTAGTACTTAAGTGTCATTAGAACCGATGTTGCTAAAGGCTTTAGGGACATATACAAAGAGTGCTAATTGCCGCTAAAAATACATATTTAGTGGTAATTAAAAATTAATTATTTGATATTTACTTTTTCTTTTTCATTCACTGAAATTAGCCAAAATTTTGCACTCAAGAGGTTTCTATGTAACATTTGTCAACACTGAATATAACCATAAACGTCTAATCCAATCACAAGGCCCTGACTTTGAGAAAAGCTTCCAGGATTTCAAATTTGAGACTATCCCGGAAGGATTGCCACCATCAGATCGTGATGTAACTCAAGATCCTGCTTCCTTATGTGACTCGATAAGGAAGAACTGCTTGACTCATTTTTGGGATTTACTATCAAAGCTTATTTCATCACCGGTCATTTCACCAATTTCTTGTATAATATCAGATGGGATGATGAGCTTTGCCATTAAGGCTGAACAAGAATTTGGCATCCTTGATGTCCAATTTTGGACAGCCTCAGCTTGTGGTTATATGGGATACCTTCAATATGATGAACTAAGAAGAAGAGAGATTATCCCGTTTAAAGGTTCGTCCTTAGAGCCCAACCTCATATTCCCTCAATTTCAATTTGTTTGTTTTACTTTCTTTTTAGTCAATTTAAAAAATTAAAAAAATGTTTCTTTCCTTTTTTGACAACTCTTTAACTCTAACTTTTCACGTGACATATTTAAGACCACGTGATTAAAGAGCATTTTTGTGCATTCTACATGTCTGTGTCAATTCAAAACTAGACAAACAAATTGAAACACATGGAGATCTGAATTCATGGAAACACTTTGATACATTATTGGAAAAACTTCTCCTTAACAGGGAATAGTATTAAAGGAAAAATTTCAACACTTCAAATAAACAATTTCTAAGCAAGAGAAAACTAATAAGCAATCTATGGTTAGCTAATTTTGTTTCCTACAAAGAAATTGTCATAACTAAATCAGTAAGGGATCATTTGATAGAGTGTATAAGAAATTAAGAATAATGTTAAATATAGTGTATTAATAATACTTGTATTAGTAATGCTTGACATTAGTTATACATATATTATATGCATTATTTGTTGGGTTTTAGCAAGGAATGAGAAATAAGAAGAGAAAATGGAAATGTGGGGGAACCTATTTTGGAGGGAAAATGAAAAGTCATTGCAAATTACAAATGAAAAGTCATTTCTCCCATATTGATAGAAGAAAGGAAAATTGTTGTCTTTATATTAGGAAACACTTCTTTTAGTTCTTAAAGGGTTAAGAAGAAGGGGCCCTCACGCCGTCGTCGCTCAGCTTCGGCTTCGGCAAATGATGTGATTGATTGATAATATTTTTGGACAAAATTTATTTAATCAATCTCATTAATTGATTTCCTTTCTCTTATAAATTAATTCAGAATGTTAGTTAATTAACATAATTAATTTCGCATAACGGAATTTATTTGAAATTCGCGTGTAACGGTAAAAACGTTCTGAAGGGACCTGTTTCTTCCGTAAAGGCGTTACTTTTTCCAAAAAGACACAACGTTCTGGAATGACACCATTGTCCGAACAGACGTGTTCCTTGCTGCAAATGGATATAAATAAGAAGTTTTTTTCCATTTTTCATTTTTCAAATGGCTATAAATAAGAAATATTTGATATTTACTTTTTCTTTTTAGTCTAAAAATATTTGATAGTATTTAATTTCTTTTCAAATCTTACATCAATTGCAAAATATTTAGTTTCCTTCTAGTTTAGTATCTACAAGGAAAATAATATTTTTTAATTATTTATAAATAGTGATGTATTATTCTATCTGAATCAATACAAAGAATTATCATTAATTCTTTCTTTAAATTTTCTTTCTAATTTATTCGATCCTATAACAGTGGTATTAGGGCCTTCCATTGATCTTAATGGATCTGTGAGTTCATTGAAGAACAACTTTCAACCACTTTTAATTCATACATATTTTCAACTCAATTTTAACCCATGCTTTTATTTTTAATGCATGACTACTTTTAACCAATTTTTAATCCATACTATTTTAAATCTTATTTTTAAATCATGGCAAGCATACTCTCTCTTCAATGCCCCACAAATCTTCAATGGTGAAAATTATCAAATTTGGGCTGTTAAGATGAAGTTTTATCTTGAGGCTTATGATTTGTTGGAAGCTGTAATGAAAGATAAACTCATACAACCTCTCTGAAAAATCTTATGATGCTGAAATCAAACTTCACTCAGAAGAGAAAACAAAAAAAACAAAGCCAAAATTGTAATTCAAAATTCAGTTGCAGATTCAATTTTCTCTAAAATCATTGCAGGTGAGACAACAAAAGAAGCCTAGGAAAAACTTACAAAGGAGTGCCAAGGAAGTGAATGAGGCATACAAAATCAAATTCAAAATTTTAAAAAAGATTTTGAATCTCTTAGGATGCAAGAGCGTGAGATTATCAATATTTATTCTGACAGAATTTCTTTGATTGTCAACAGAATTAGGTTGATTGATGATGACTTTAAAGATAATAGAATAGTTGAAAAAATTCTTGTGACTATTCCCGAGAGATTTGAGTCTAAAATCTCTACTTTGGAAGATTCTAAAGATGTCTCTACCATCTCTTGTAGAATTTATAAGTGCTCTTCAAGCACAAGAACAAAGAAGAACTTTTAGAGAAGATAAAGTTTGTTGAAGGTATCTTTTATGCAAACTATCAAAAAAGAAAAGTTGATTATCCTCATTGCAAATATTGCAAAAAGAAAACACACTTGAAAATTTTTTGTTGGTGGAGATCTAATGCATTATATGAAAGTTGCAAACAAACAAGTCATGTTACAAAAGTGTGCCAGTTCAAAGATACTCAAGATAAATCACAGGCACTAAAAGTAGAAGAAGAATGTGAGAATGAATTCTATTTCCACAACAAAAGTAAGGAGAAGATATTTTTCAAGAATAAGAAGTGTTCAACCTCAAGTTAGATACATCTACTTGAGTTTGAGGGGGAATGTTGAAATTTGGTAGAATCTTTTTACTTTTTCTTTTTAGTCTAAAAATATTCTATAGTATTTAATTTCCTTTCAAGTCTAGGGTTTACATTAATTGCAAAATATTTAGTTTCCTTTTAGAAGTATATAAAAGGAAAATAATATATTTTGTTATCTTTAATTATTTATAAATAGTGATGTATTCTTCTATTTGAATCAATGCAAGAATCAATACAAAGAGTTATCATTCATTCTCTCTAATTTTTCTTTCTAATTTATTCGATTCCATAACAGACATTTCCTGCTCTATATTACAGTATCCTCCGTATTCTGTTGTAGATGCCTTTCAAGGTGACAACTTCCTTTCTTATTATCTGAAGGCAAAAACATTTATGAAAATATGACATCTTCTGAGGTTCATTAAGTGATATTGAGGAAGAAAGCAACAGAGGATTACAAACAGATATTATGTTTGTTGTTTGTTATCAAAGAACAAGTTATAAAGCTACACATCTGTATTATTTGGCACCTTGAAAATTCTCCACATATCGTTAGAGTACAATGTGGTACTGAGAGCACATCATTCCATGCTAAAATGGTCAACTTTGTTGATGCATTGTGTGCCAGACTTGGTTTTAATAAGTCTAACTTTGTGGTGTACTTATTGCATTTTGAGAAAGATAAAAGGATCAATGTTCTTCCCTATCACGTGGGAATCAAGAATGACTTAGCAGTTGGACATTCGAGGCTCAATCACCAGAAAGTTGAAGTGCAACAGGTATGTGATCACGATTTCCAAAAACAATTCGGATCCATTACATA
This sequence comes from Solanum verrucosum, assembly GCF_900185275.1. Taxonomy (NCBI): domain Eukaryota; kingdom Viridiplantae; phylum Streptophyta; class Magnoliopsida; order Solanales; family Solanaceae; genus Solanum; species Solanum verrucosum. The sequence goes on from NW_026020441.1 coordinate 710,129, forward strand.
GTATATTGGTGCACCTGTTAGTTATGCACCCATACCAACCTCGTGTTGGTTGATTTTTGTATTAGTAGTTCTGCTAATGACGAGGTTGTCAAACTCAGTAATTTGATTAAGAATATGCATTTACTTTTGACCCAGGTAGCAACTCGATTGGCTTAGAATATATGATTGGTTGCATGATTTTGTCTCATTGCTTAAATAAATCCAAAGCAAACTTGAATTTTGCCTTCCGGATGTTTATAGAGCTGAATAAATAAGAGAACATGAATCAAGACGAGGGGACTTTTCGTGCTGTTAAAGTCGTTAGAGAATTGAGAAATGCTTTTGGCTGGGGCAATTAGTTCAGAAAAGTTAGTTTACAATTGAATTTTCCACAATTTATGTTTGCTCTTGGACTAGTCAGATTTCCTTGTTCACATGGAGAGAATTATATATTGATGAGGGCAGCACTTAAAATGATTTTGGTTCAAGCACTAACCAAAGAAAGCCAGAGGTCACTGCATTACATAAACGACGTGTTGCCAAGGAAGCTTTTGAATTCCTTTAAATCTTTCTTTTTGAAAATTGCAGCTGATTCCACACTAGATCAAGATGTTTCAACCTCCCTTTGCAAAAAGAATATTGGTTGTCAAGGTTCTGGAAGGGTATAGTATTTTGAAACCTAGTGAATAGAAAATATATTGTGCTTTTTCATCCATTGCTTGTAAGCTGCCCAACCAAGAGACAGAGCTATGTTGGTGAAGTCCTTTCTGGTTCAAAACTGGTGGAACGTGGGAACGTAACATTTGTCAGAATGCTTGTGCAGTGGACAAAATTACCTATTGAGGATTCAACTTTGGAGGATTACAAGTGTTAGCCCCATAGGATCGATTGCTTTTAATAATGAAACACTTAACCAATATGTGACTAATTGCAAGCCAAGAATTCAAAAAGAAAGAAGTCAAGCATACAACACCCAAGCCCCATTAAAGAAAAAAAGAGATAATATGTTATCACTGAAGAAGGAAGATCATCAATCAAGGGATACAAAATCATTTCAAGATAGCCACAATCCTAGCATCCGACTAGGATGAATCAAATCTAGAGATTGACAAAATCAACATCAATGGTCAACGAGATCAACCAAGATTCAAGACAACAAGAAGATCTTCAAACGAAGGAAGAAAATCGATTTGCTCATGCACATATCTGATACGGACATGACTCAGAAAATCAATCAAAATCAAGGACTCAATCGAAGATCCTTGATTTAATCACTCTTGGGTTTTCCTTAAAAGAGAAGTGCTCCAATACTATATGTCTCTTAGTTGTAGTCACGAAGTATGCACTTTACTTGAACTTGTACTGTTGTCTTTTATTTTCTTTCATAAAATCTTTGTATTATCGTGAGCATACAATCGAAAAAGAAAAGAGAAAGAAAGATCCGAGTGTAGGTTATACATGTAGAGGTTGTGTCAAGGTAGAACATCTGATTTGCATATCAGACAAGATTCTTAGTCGAAATAATTTGTACTATCCAAGTTCTCATCAAGCTCTTAAGAAAACCGTTGAAACCCAAGGGGATTGGAAGTAGGCACCACACTGGTATTCTGAACCAGTATAAATCTCTTTATCTTTTACTTTCTCTTTTTACTCTTATATTTCACTGTCTGCAGGTGAGTCGACTATCTCATACTGAAGTCGACTAAAGGAATTTTTAATTCACCCCCTATTGACTTTCAATTGGTATCATAGTAGGTCTCACAAATCAAAGTGTTTAACCACACTTGCGCAAACATCTATGTCAAACTACCGAATCCCTGGTGCTCTCCTTCAAGATGCTCATTCCTCAAAATGACCTCCCTATTTTAACGGCCAACATAACTCTCATTGGAAAGACAGATTTACAATCTTCATTTCCTCAAACGATCTACAAGGATGGATAGTTATCAAGAAGGGACCAAAGTCAATCCTTGATCTCACTAGAAAGGATGACACTAACAAGCCATTTGATCCAGAATCCTTTGACATTGCAAAGGAACAACAACAGGTAATCCAAACTAATTCTAGAGCTATAAGTTTGTTATATTGTGCAGTTAGCGGAGAAGAATACGAAAAGATCTTTACATGAGAAACTGCGAAAGAGATGTGGGACAAACTTAAAGTTACTAATGAAGGAACTAGCAAAGTTAAGTAAGCTCAAATCAGTTCACTGGTAAATGAATATGAACTATTCAAAATGGCAAAAGATGAAAACATTGGGAACATGTTCTCAAGAGTTAGCAAAATTGCCTGCGAGCTCAAATCCTTGGGAATGATAATTTCAAATGGACTACAAGTTAGGAAACTCATCAGAAGTCTCCCAAAAGCATAGGTAACCAAAGTTGCTATCTTTGAAGATGGAGATCTGGAGAAAATGACTTACGATGAACTGAGAGGAAATCTTATGGCCTATGAATAAAACCATATTAATAGACACCACAAAGATGATAAGAAAAAAATTGTATCTTTCATTGTTGAAGTTGAAGAGGAGATTGATGAAACTCAAAGTGAAGGAATTGACCTCATAAACCAAGGAGTCAGACAAATGCTTAGACCAAGGCCTCAACAAGAGTTCAAGAGCAACGAATACTAAAGAAATGATAATCGATGCTACTACTGTGGAAAACCAAGACGTATCAAACAAAATTGTCTAGAAAGGAAGAAGAGAAATAATCGAAGAAATGCAGATCCAAAAAGTCTCAGAGCCTGGAGTCAAGGAGAAACATCTGAAGATGATCATGATGAAACTACTAACATATGCTTCATGGCACTAGGGTAATCAAGTGAGGTAAGACCTTGTAACTGCTCAAATTGTAATGATTTGCAAACCTATTTGGATATGGTTACTCATGAATTGCAGAAAGTTATTGATAAATATAACAAAATTGCTCAAGAGAAGAAAAACTAACAAATTCTTCTAGAAGCAAGTCATATTGAAGTTGACTTACTATTAAAGGAACTTGACGAAGTAAAAATACAGTTAAACAACATCAGGAAATCATCCAGTCACAGCTCTGTTAGATCTAACAAAGCTACCCAAAATATCTCTCATAATTCCTCCTTTTATTCGGTTGGACCTTCCTTTAAAATTACATGTTTTTCTTGTGGTGACATTGGTCACAAATCATTTAACTGTAAGATATATTCTTCTGGAAAATGGATTTGGAGACCAAAAGTTACGATACTAACCATCGAGGACTTAAGAATACTTGGGTACCTAAAAGAAATTAATTTAATTGTCTTGCAGGAGAAAACCAAGAAAACCTACAAAAAGGGAATGTCGGTAATAGATAGTGGATGCTCCAGATAGATATGCAAAAGAAAGAAAATTTCAAGACAATAAAAGACCTTAATGGAGGGCATGTATGATTCAGAGATAATGCAAAAGGAGAAATAATAGGAGTCAAATCGATCACTCTGAGCTCATCATGCAATCTATGAGAAGTATACCTTATAGACGGACTCAAACATAATTTTCTCAGCATCACTCAACTATGTGATGCTGGATTCAAGGTCTCTTTTAACACTACAAATTGCACCATCAGGCATACAACTAAAGACATCAATATTATTGGAGATCGAGTGGACAATATCTATGTTTTGAATAACATCAATTTACCCACTCTCACATGCCTCACTGTTGTATCAAATGAATCTTAGCTATGGCATAGAAAACTTGGTCATGCAAGCATGCACGCTCTTGGAAAACTATCATGACTTGAATTAGTTATTGGACTTCCAAAATTAAAATTTGAGAAGGATCATATCTATGATGCATGTCAACTTGGTAAGCAAACTCGTTCGCCGTTCAAAGTGAAAGATATTGTAAGTACTACTAAACCCCTTCAAATCTTGCATACGGACCTATTCGGTCCCACTCGAATCGTGAGCATTGCTGGTAAGAAATATGAATTCGTAATTGTAGATGACTTTTCAAGATTCACTTTGGTTATCTTTTTATCTCATAAGAACAAAGTGTTTGCCAATTTTGAAGTATTTTATAGAAAAGTCCAAAGAGAAGCAGAATACTTATTTCTACAATTCATAGCGATCATGGTGGAGAATTCGAAAATAAAGCTTTTGAGGAATTATGTGATAAAAAGGGGTTCACTCAAAATTTCTCATCTCAAATCACCACAGAAAAATGGCGTAGTAGAAAGAAAAAATCGTTCATTACAGAACACAACCAGATCTATGTTGCTTGATCGCAGCTTTCCAGATCACTTTTGGTCTAAAGCGATAAGTACTGCCTGTCATATTATAAATAGGTACCTCATCAAGCCATACATAAGAAAACTCCATATGAACCATGGAGAGGTGAGAAACCCAATATTAGCTATTTTCATCCTTTCATATGCAAATGTTTTGTTCACAACAATGGTAAGAAAAATCTCGGTAAGTTTAATCCAAGAAGTGATGAAGGAATATTTTTAGGGTATGCATATGTCAGCCGTGTTTTTTGAGTTTTAATAAAAGAACCTTAAGCATTGAAGAATATATTCATGTTATTTTTATGATACTAACCCAAGAATATAGGAAGTAGAAACTACTGACGGTGAAACTACTCCTACAATAGATACTGAAAGCTGCACAAATGCCCCTGTTCAAACTACTTCAGAAGAGTCAGCTATCCTAGAACCAAAGCCGACTATCCCAGATGATAAGGATGGTATTCCCAGAGAATGGAGACATAATGCTAGCTATCAAAATGACTTCATCATGGGAAAACCAAATGATTCGCTGCAAACCAGAGCTTCATTGAAAAAGAAAGCTTTTGTGGCACTCGTCTGAGAGATTGAGCCAGAACGTATAAATGAGGCAATGGAAGATGAATCCTGGAAAGAAGAAATGAAAGAAGAACTTGATCAATTTGAACGAAATTAAGTATGGACTCTTACCAAAAGACCAAAGAACTGCTCAGTCATTGGAACTAAATGTGTCTTTCTAAATAAACTCAATAAAGATGGAAAAGTTATATGTAACAAAGCAAGATTAGTAGCTCAAGGATACTCTCAACATGAAGGTATTGATTACGATGAAACTTTTGCACCAATAGTAAGGTTAGAATCTATTCGAATTGTTATAGTTTATGCATCGTTTAAGTGCTTCAAACTTTTTCAAATGGATGTGAAAAGTGCTTTCCTAAATGGTTTTATCAAAGAAGATTTTTTTGTTAAACAACCTCTGGGATTTGAAAACTATTCCTGATTATGTTACAAACTCTCTAAAGCACTTTATGGTCTCAAGCAAGCTCCCAAGGCTTGGTGTGAGAGATTAAGTAACTTTTTACTTAATAAAAAATTTCAAAGAGGAAAAATTTATACAATTTTTTTTACACAAAGATCTGACTCTTTTATTCTCATAGTTCAGATTTATGTTGATGATATTATATTTGGAAGTTCAAACCCCTTTATGAATGAGATCTTTGCTAATCTTATGAAGGGAGATTTCAAAATGAGCCTAATGGGAGAGCTCACTTTCTTTCTCGGATTACCAATTAGATAGTCAGCAAATGGAACATTTGTCATTCAAACCAAATACACAAAGGAACTGACAAAGACGTTCGGACTAGAAAAAGGAAAAGCTTTCGGAACTCCCGTGAGTCTTTCCACTTGTCTCAAAATAGATGCACCACGAAAAGATGTGGATGAAAAAAATGTATCGAGGGATGGTCGGATCTCTACTTTATCTAACTCCCAATCGACCAGACATCATGTATATCATGTGCAAATGTGCACGTTTTTAATCGGCCCTAAAAAAATCACATCTCACTGTAGTAAAACAAATCATTTGTTATCTTATTGGAACAATAGACTTGGATTAAGTTACCCTCACTCATCTCACTTTGATTTAATTGGATACTAAGATGCTAATTTTGCAAGTGACAAAAATGGTCAAAAAGCACTAGGGGAACTTGCCAAATTTTGGGTCAATCCCTGATCTCTTGGAACAGTAAGATACAAACTTTGGTTGCATTATCTACTACAGAGTCCGAGTATCTAGCCGTTGGACGTTGTGGTACCCAATAATTATGGATGATGCATCAACTACTTGATTATGATCTTTCTCATGAAGTTGTTCCTATTTTTTGCGATAAAACCAGTGCTATTAGCTTATCTAAATATATTGTGCATCATTTTAGGGCTAAGCATATTGATATCAAGCAAAGTTTTATTCAAGATCATATTGAAAATGGTGACTTTTCTTTGGAATTTGTTGATTCTGAAAATCAATTAGGTGACATTTTTATTAAACCCTAGCTTGAAGAAAGATTTTGTTTTCTCCGTAATTGTCTCGGTATTACCTCTTTTAATTAGTGAGATTTCTTTTCCTTATTTTTTTAGACTTCTCAGCTGTTAATTATTACTTTGTTCTGCCCTTTCCTCTTCTCCATAAAACCTTTCCTTTTTGACATGTCACTTCCTTTCTCGGCTCTTCCTTTTCCTTTGTTAAACTCTTCTCCTTCTTCACTCTCTCTCTCTATTTATTTATTTTTCCTCTCTTCTTCTATCTCATCATGCCTAGAACTCGTTCAATGGCTTCTTTGAAAAACTCTGACCTTCACTGTTCTGGCTTTTTCAAGGTGAATATTTTGTCCTCTTCCAGCAATATATCCGTTGGTTGTTTCGTCTCTCTTTCTTCCAAAAGGAAAGCCTCGTCAGTTAAAAAGAAGGATCGAAAGAAACCCCGACCATGCGCCTCTGAATCTCTCTCTCCTAAAGACATGCAAAAGTTGTTGAACAGAAAAACAGGTTTGATAGCTTCAAGTCTCGACCCATTGTTCCCGATCGGGTGATAAATTTTAGTCAACTAAGGGACTCTCACTGCGTTTCTTAAAGCTAAGAAATTGTTTTTGTTGTTTAGTATTTGTGGCCTTGATTTTTTTAAAGAAGCTATTCGTTTATTCTATGCAAATCTTCGTGTTTCTAACTACAATGGTGAGTTCAAAACTCTTGTAATGAATAGTCGTATTATTTTTAATGAACTGTTGTTTGAAGATGTTTTTGGTACTAAATTCTCTGGTGTGATTCTGTACATAAATGGAACATGGCCTGATGATTTTAAGGTATCTCTGGAAGGTGCTAAGATAGTCGTGGCTGAACTCGATGCTGATTTGTTTGATTTTAGACCTCTATCTATTTATTTTGAACATCATATTCTGGCACATATTATTGCCACTACTCTCATTCTTAGAAAGGCTCTCTAAGTATCATATGTACTCGGGATGTGTTTGTACTTTACTATTTATAGAAGAAGTACCGCATTAACTGGGCGGTTTCGTTCAAAGAGTATATTCTGGAAAGTGCTGAGGATTCAAACACTTCTGCCTGTTTACCTTATAGGCTGCTCATCTCACGAATTCTGGTGGATCGAGCGGTGGACCTCTCTATGTTTAAACCTATTGAGATTAATACTACTTATGAGTCTCACACCTTTTCGTGTATGGGGTATGTGTAGGTAGGAATCAAATGGGTGAAAAAGGACTTCGTCAAAGCCAAGGCAGATTTTGTCAAGCCAACTAAAATCTCTGTAGATTCGACTACTCTCCTACTCCAGGACACTGATGAACTCAAAACTCACATCCTTGCTGCGAAACGCGGGGTGGAGACACTTCAAGATGTTGTTGAGAAGGTTTTTGGCCTTCAGAAGGATACCCATACAGATGTTGGTAAGCCGCGCATTACAATAAAAAGGATAAAACGAGAAGGAATCTTGGCTGTCAACAAGTTGATCGAGCAAGTTGATTCTCTCACGAGCGAAGTCAACTATTCCAACACTGATCTTGTCATCTTTGTCTAGACTTCCTACTCCAGCCTTTCCAAAAATGTGGAACGCTCCTAGAATTCCTTCTATAGGAAGGTTATTAACACCCTCAAGTACTTTCTGGGTGAACACTAGCCCTCTGCTCCTATCTTTTTGCGACTCCTATACAATTTTTTAAAGGGTTATGTCCCTTTTTTTTCTGTTTCTTTTGGGTTGTATATTGAAGGCTTGGTGTATCTACATGAGAAAGTTCCAATAGGGGTGAGCTTCCAGATAAGAAGAATTACAGGATTAAGAATGGGTTCCTTTCCATTCACTTATCTAGGTTGTCCTCTTTTCTATGGGATGAAGAACAAATCTCACTTTGAGGGTATCATACAGAAGGTGGCTAAGAGAATCCATTCATGGCAGAACAGTTTTCTATCCTTTGGGGGAAGATACATCCTAATAGCACATATTCTACAGTCAATGCCAATATATATGTTATCAGCCATGAACCCTCCAAAAGGAGTCATTAGCCAATTGCATAAGCTGTTTGCAAAAATTTTCTGGGGTAGCTCAACTGGAGCTAAAAATGAGCACTGGATATCTTGGGAGAATATGTGTTACTCTAAGGGTGAAGGAGGACTAGGTTTCAAATCATTGCAGGATATGGTAGGAGCTTTTTTTGCAAAGCTTTGGTGGAATTTTAGAACTTCAACATCCTCTTTGTGGGGTACTTACATGTGGAACAAGTATTGTCAAAAGCTCCATCCAGTATTGACAAAGAGGCAGGGATCTTCTCATGTATGGAAAAAAAATAATCTTTGTTAGAGAAGAGGTAGAACATAACATATGGTGGCAGGTGAAGATTGGCAACTCTAGTTTTTGGTTTGACAACTGGACAAAACAGGGGGCACTGTATTTTGTAGAAGGAGATACTGCCATTGAAAAGGAATTAGAAGTCAAAGATTTTGTGACAGCAGGGAACTGCTATGAAATAAAATTGTTGACAAAACTATCCCCGGAGATGACAGACTACATTCTAGAAAGCGTAAAACCCCCAATCACAGGGAATGAAATTGATCAACCATGGTGGATGGGAAACCCCCAAGGAAGTTTCACAGTCAAATCTGCTTGGCAATTGATGAGACAAAAGAAAGAGTGCAGAAAAGACTTTGAGTTTCTTTGGTGCAAGGGATTGCCATTCAAGGTGAACTTCTTCCTTTGGAGGGTCTGGAACAGGAGGATTGCCACAGATGATAACCTCAAGAGAATGAAAATACCTATTGTTTCAGGATGTTGGTGTTGTGAGATAAGAAAGGAGGAGGAGACCATGTCACACCTTTTTATAACAGCCCCTATAGCCATTAGGCTATGGAGGCAGTTTGCTACTTGTGCAGGTATAAACATGGAAGAAATGCATCTTCAACAATTGATTACCACCTGGTGGAAACATGAAGATCCACCAAAATTGAAGAAGATATATCAAGCTATCCCAGCACTGCTAATCTGGACACTATGGAAGCGGAGAAACACGATAAAGTATGACAGCAACACTACATACAGTACCATGGTCATACAAATTCAGGATTTGGTGAGAAAATTGGTAAAGGTGTTATACCTATGGATTAGATTGGAGAAAAGGGAATGGCCAGCTATTATCAACAAGCTTAAGGACTACAGGCCAAAACTACACTGCCACAAGGTCACATGGAACTTACCTGAGACACATAAATTTAAATGCAACACAGATGGTGCATGTAGAGGAAATCCAGGTATAAGTTCCTATGGTTTCTGCATCAGGGATGACAAAGGTGACCTAGTGTATGCCAGAGCCAGGGGTATAGGAGAGGCTACTAACATTGAGGCAGAATCCATGGCAATATATGATGCTTTGAAATTCTGCCATGAAAATGATTTTAAAAATATCATGATAGAGACAGACTCATTAGGATTACAGAAAATGATTCAAAAACAATGGAAAGTGCCATGGGAGATAGTGGAGAGAATTGAAAACATAAGCGATAGACTGCATCAGTTAAATTCCCAAGTTAAACATATATTCAGGGAGGGGAATAGTGTAGCAAATGCTTTAGCCAATACAGTCATAGAAATACAATCAACAGAGGAGTATCACAGCTTTCAGGAATTGCCAATCAACATCAGAAAGCTAATCAACATAGACAAGTCACAAATCCCTAGCCTAAGGATCCGAAGCAGGAAAATCAATGTACAACAGGAGTAATATTGAAAACAAACAAGACAATATTGTTGGAAATTACAAGATGGGATCTAGGAATCAAATAGAGGCATCAACATTGATGGGTAGTAGAGTCTTGTACAACAACAAACATTCAACAAACCGACAAGAAATTAACTTGACACATAGATATGACCATCTGGAAAGGAGCAACAATAGTGAACATATGAGAAAGGATACACACTGGAAAGGAAAGGAGAGGGTTTTGGCTTACTAGATGGGAAATCTTCCTCCGACTTCTTGAAGATAAATCCGACCATGGCACAACAAAGATACCATAAGAGCAGCATTTCCTGGAGAAGATCCCATCAACAACATGGCGGCAATACTTCAACAAATGGAACAAATACAGAGGAAGGGGAAGACAAAGCCTACAGTACTTCGTACTCATCTTAGAAGTAGATTTTTTTGTTTGTTTCCTTTTTGGGCCACTTAGCTTGGACACATTAATTGTGATTTTGGTCTATTCTCAATAAACTCGGTCCATGGACCGATAAAGCTATTTAAAAAAAAAATTGAAATTTTCCTCTTCAAAAAAAATAAATATATATTGAAGGTTTTTTTCCTTCCTACTTTGGTTTCCTTTATTTGCTACTGCTTTTTATGATTATTGTGTGTTCCCTCTTGCTCTTTCATTTTTATTATGCCAAAGGGGGAAAATTGTCCCACAATTTTATAGAAAGGAAGCAATCAAGACAGGGGGAGCAATACAGCTTAAACAAAGGGGGAGCTACAAAAATCCTCTAGACAACCACAGACAGAAATATATTAGGGAAGTTTCACTATCTCTTTAAGTCTCTATACTAAATTGTGAATTAGTTGTCATTATAAAAAAAAAGGGAGATTGTATCCCCGTAGGATCGAGTGATTTTAATAATGAAACACTTAAAAAATGTGACTAATTGCAGGCCAAGATTTCAAAAAGAAAGAAGTCAAGCATACAACACTCAAGCACCATTAAAGAAGGAAAGAGATAATATGTGATCACTGAAGAAGGAAGATCATAAATCAAGGGATACATAATCAATTCAAGATAGCCACAATCCTAGCGTCTGATTAGGATAAATCAAATCTGGAGATTGACGAAATCAACATCAACGGTCAACAAGATCAACCAAGATTCAGGACCACAAGAAGATCTTCAAACGAAGGAAGAAAATCGATTTTCTTATGCACATATCTGATATGGACATGACACCACAAATTAATCAAAATCAAGGACTCAATCAAAGATCCTTGATTTAAACACCCTTGGGCTTTTCTTAAAAGAGCAGTTCTCCAATACTTAGAAACCTCTCTTAGTCGTAGTCGTGAAGTACGCACTTCACTTGAACTTGTACTGTTGTCTTCTATTGTCTTTCATAAGAGCTTTGTATTCTCGTGAGCATACAATCGAAAAAGAAAATAGAAAGAAATATCTGAGTGTAGGTTGTTGACACCGAATTTTGACCCGCCACGATATAAATTAATCATTGAGCTTCTTAAATTCCAAACGGTCTGAAATAACTAAATTTTATAAAGTTCAAAATATTGTTCAAGTTACTTTTAGTTAATTTTGTAATTTTTAGACAATATATATATATATATATATATATATATATATATATATATATATGTATGTATTTCATAATTATGCATATAATTAAGATATTTTATGATTATTCGAAAATTGTCTCAAAAAGATTTTAGTTTTACTTAAAATATTTGGTTTATTAGTTTGTTATATAATATTTTATATTTTAAATTATTTGGTTTATAGTTAAGTCAATTATTTTATTCCATTGAAATTAAGAAGCTTATTAATTAATCTATATTAATTCATCTTGTTTAATTACTAGTTGGACTTACCCTAATCAACTAAGTTTGACTACATTTGATTATAATTTAGATTCATATGGCCAAAGTTTAAGTCCAATTATAGCTTATTTAATTTTAAAGGACCAAAATTTTGGGCCTTTTCTCAAAATCCAACAATCAGCCCAACTCCACTTATTCTTTTTAGCCCACCTCAATTCTCCTCAACACCAAGAACCCATTTTTCCACTCCTAATTCCCTTCCCACCGACATACAACCTACAATTATAACAATACAACACAACAATACTAAAATAATAACAACATACACCAAACCGACCCCCCATTTGCACTGTTCTTCTTCTTCACAGAAACGGGCAGCAGCCCAAAAACGAACAGCAACAGCCCACCGCGGCCCGGCAGCCCATCAAATCGATCCAGTAACTTTGCGTGTGTCCGTCCTCATCACGTCCCTCTCCGTCGTACACGAGCAGAGAAGAGCAAGCACCCGTTTGCCACATTTCCTCTTCCGGAATGGGACGAAATTTCAAAAAAAAAAGATGTCTAGCTTGAATGATGAAAGGATTCAAGTTTGAATTTGAAGATGGGCCTTGAACCCGGATTTTCTTTGGTTTTCCCTCTTCTTCTTTTTTCCGAACCCTAATCTTCCCATCTATATATGATGTTTATTCACTGTGAGGGATTTTTTTTTTGTAGGGGGAGACTTATTTTTTTTCGAAGTTGGAATTTCCTCGAACGAAATATTATACTTGAGAAGGTTCAGGCGATTCTTTTTCCCTTAAATTCGAAGAAATAAGAAGTTTCCTTGTTAAAAATCAGCTCGAAATTCTTGGTTGGCTACTCTAGTTCCGAAGTAGTTGGCAGAAGAATCGCCGCTCGTCTGCTCGTGCTGTTTCATTTCGCTGTCCAGAAAGAGGTAAATCCTTTTTTTTATTTTCATCTAAATTTAGTTCCTTCTACGTTGTTCTGTGTATGACGTGTTGTAGGTTGTGTCTTGTGCCTTTATGTGTTGATTTCGTTTTGGTCTCTATATGATTAAGATTCGGTTAATGAGTCTTTAGCTAATAATATCTTGTCTTCCTATATGGGTATTATATGTATACAAATTCTATGTTGGAGTTAGTTTGGCGTTACTTGTGAGCATATCTGATCTCTCCGCTGCGTTTTCTTAATTTAAGTTGGTGTGTAGAAGTCTTTGATTGGTAAGGAGTGTTCACTGTTTCTGTTTGTTTCGTATAGTTCACTGGGAAATAAGACATGTGATAATCATGGTGATAAATTCCCTTAATTAGTTTGACCTTCTTATGTGTTGCATTTGATGTCAATTTCATGGTCAGTTTGCATGACAGTGATATTGCTTTAGAGGAGTTAGCCCGATTAAAAAGTGATATATCATGGTTTGAGTAGTTTTGAGTGACTATAGGCTAGAAAACATCGATGTTTTGAGTTACTAGATGAATAATGCCCGTGCACGCATGAGTCCAATATTTATCTAGATATATATTTGTGTATATTTACCTAGATATATATATTTCTGTGAAAAATGAAAAAAATCCTTTTTTTTTATGTCAATTTGTAAAAATCAGTTGCTTATGATCTGGATAACCGAAGCATTTTGAGTAAATATATTTGCCGTATATTATTTACACATCGCATAAATTAAGACCGATCGAGTATTAACAAGGTACACTATTGTGTGGGAATGAGAAATGACTCTAAGAATGAGGTAGCCGAATTTTCAACTCAAGCTAGCTACAACATTGACATCGTTGACCGGTATTTTGTATATAATTTATACACTAAATTAACCCACAAATTAAAAAAAAAAATGTCCTTGCCTTTCATCTTGTTAAGCTTTTAGCCATGGAAAATGCAAGGTTCAATTAAAAATAATAACAACACAGATGGTTAAGAAGCACCATTTGAATTTGTTTTTATTTTTTTATTTTTTTTTGAAATGTCCACACTATCCCATAACCAAATTCCAGCACTTCCAATTCATTAGAAATTCCCAAAATTGTTTTTTTTTTTTTTTTCTAATTCATTAGAAATTCCCAAAATTGTTTTTTTTTTCTTTCGTTCCTCTTCTTTTAATTCCACATCATATTATTTCTTTTGGGAATACTATTTCATCAATTTATATATATATATATAAAGAAAGGGCAAAGTGCAATTTTTTTGGTAAGCATAGACAGAAGACTTTTTTTATTAATTTTTATTTTTTTTGGCAAATTTTTAATTTTATTTTTTTAATTTTATTTTGTTATTTATTTATTTATTTTTGCTCACATTAGCCCTAAATAGTAGCCTAGTTCATTTCCTAGAATACGTGTCTTTTCTTGAAATTGATTTCCCTGGTGCATGATATATGATCGATGCCCTCATGACCGTGTACATGCTATTTCTATATTTTTGTCAACTTGGATGTGTGGTCGGCTACTGTATTGATTCATTTGGCTTGAAATGATCAGTATGCCCTCCTAGTTACCCATTTAAAGTATGTTGGTTTTCAATGTGTCTCTGTATGATATATGTTAGCGGTATTATATCGATTTATACTCTCCTGAATTCGTTCTCATTTTACAATAAATCATGCTACTCCTTATATTTTCACCTCAAGTTGGTTTATATATTAACTCTTTTGTCATTTTTATTTGCATGTGAAATCTGCTCAAGTCCCCACGGACTTTATCCTTGCATTTCCCTTGGGCCACAGAGGCCCAATTTTAGTTTATTTGAGTCAACCAACCATCAAATCAACAAACAGGTCTCGAAGTTGAAAGAAAAGCGGAGCGGATCGGGAGTTAAAAATTTGGGCCAAAAGCCCACCTCTATTCATTCTGAGTTGTATTTTGTTATTTGTGGGCCTAAGCCCCCCTTTGTCATTATTTATTATTTTGTGTTAGTTCTTAGGACAGGTAAAAAATTTTGGGCCTAAAGTCCAAAAGAGATGATTCTTTCTATGTTAATTTAGGACAGGTGCAGATGGCTCTGATGGGCCGAAGGCCCAAAACAAAAATGGGCCCAAATACTGGCCCAGATGGACAGAAACCAGATTTGGGTCCAACTCCCTTTCCCTCTTTATTTTATTGTATTTGTGTGCTTGTTAATACTTGTCGCTAACCTTAAGGTCGAAAATTCAAATCCCCGAGAGACGTTCATTTTGATTTAACAATTTAACTAAACCGATCACCTCTTACAAAACTTAAGAATAAGTTTTACAAAATACTTCGCTTAGATAATATTTCAATATTTTTCTTTGTCTACCTTAAAATGGTTCTAACTACAAAATAGTTCAATTTGCAATTCAACTTAAGTTAACCTATATTTAGCCAAATAATTAATTGTCAGATAACCACATTAGTGGATATTCTAGGTGCCTTAAAAAACCTTCCTAGAATATTAATAGGAACCCCGAACCCCTTTTAAGATTTTCACTAGATTCCTGTTTAATCTGTTGAAAATAAATAGTTTTCTTAATTTTCCTTAAAAATTAAGTGGCGACTCTTAAAACCAGTCAAAATATATTTTCCGAATAAAACAGAATGGTGACTTCCGCTGGGGATTTGAATGGTTCTAACCTTAAGATTAATTATTTGGCTATGTGTTTAACTGTTTACTTGTTTAAATTATCGTATCTTATATTAATTGTGGCATTCATGGCACCCGATTTAGCCAAACGGCAAATAAATTGCATTAGGAAAAAAGGCGGTTAGGTGGCTTACCACGGCTGTCCTTCAGAAAAAACACAAGTTAAATTCTTTGGAAGTGATAAACGAATAGTTGGCTTGTGGTCATCCAACGTCGTTTATTAGACTTCACCCCGTTGTTTGTCCGACTCGGGTAACCGTCATTTCTAAACCAATTCTAGTCAACCTAGAGTAGAGCAAAACCAAATCTAAATCTAAGCATTAGCCTAAGACGGCTTAATACCCAAGGCGTATTAAGTCCATTAGTAAAACCGCCAAAAAGTTATGTCCAAGGTCCACGGCCTAACGACATATCATATTGTTTGACATTTGAAAGATGTATGTGTAGAAACTTGATTATTGTCTATTTGGGGAAGGGAATCTTAACCGTGCTTTATTTTGTAGGTATGGATCGATTTCCTAAATTCGACATGGTAGTGGAAGCCCCAGTTTTGCTCAAAATGTAAAGGGTCCTCAACAAATATATAGGAGCCCTAACAGAACTTGTCAATATGGTTGGGTGGCCCGAACTGATTGAAGTCCTCAGAGGTTATTGGGACAACGAGAAAATGGTGTTTCAATTTGGAACCACGGAAATCACCCCGACAATTGCATAAATTCGGGATGGAATAGACACAGTCGGTACAGGGCTTGAAAGAAGGGTGAGAAAGCGAGAAAACATCCTAATCCCTAACAAGCCTACCCTCGAAGATATTGTAAACTAGCTCGGATTAAGAAAGGATTGCGCCTACTGGGCCGAGGGTTCTAGCGTTTCTTTTATGGATCTCTATGTCAGATTCGGGCATGCGAGTTTCTATACGAATTATAACCAAAAGTTCAGGGTCACTTTCAGAGAATGGGACGAGATCAGACCTTTGGCATTTACCATCGCACTATTAGGCACCATGGTTTTCCCACACGGCCCGAGCCTCAGTATCAACACCCGAGTGATAATACTTGCGCACACTCTGTTCCACGGGCATCTGAACCAAGGGCAAGTAAAGTATTATCCTATCGCACCTGTCATCCTTTCCGACATGTACCATGCTTTGGGGAAATGCAAGGAAGGGCATCGTTACTTTCAGGGTTGCAACCTTCTTCTTCAATAGTGGATAATGAGTCACTTGGTGAAGAGACACGGAACTCAAGAACTCCATACCCTCGATGAGCATAACGCTCTTAAGAGTTTGAATGACATGTTGTTCTGGGCAGACTTAGAAAAAAGAGGAACCAGAGAAAGATGGGCTCAAATTTTTTCTGAGTTGAGAGAAGAAAACATCCAGTGGATGTTCGACCGTTTCTTCTCGAAAGATGCCATAGTACGGGGCGACAGACAACTTGTGCTTCCTCTGCCAGGTATTCGAGGTATTCGCCCATATGCACCCATCCGGGTCCTGAGATAGTTCGGAAGAAGACAAACTACACCTCCAGAAGCATACTACTGTATCTATGTGTTCGACATCGGGGATTATAGAGTGCCTGAGGCTTCAGAGATGCTGAGAGAATGGAAAAGAGCAGTGCGAATGAACAAGGACACTATTGCCATAGATCGATTTAATGCGGGGTACGAGGAAACTTACAAAGCTTGGTTGAAGCGCAATATACATGGTATCTCCTTCTCAGTTCCGAACATTTACCGCAGTGTAAAGGACAAAGAGTCCAAAGCTTTGATAGAACTAAGAGAGGTAAGAAGAGAAGCCAGGAAATGCACGAGGAATTTCTGCGAAAGCAAGAAGAGCATAAGTATGCCCTCGAGAGCGTAACTCAAGAATTAGAAAGCTTGAAAAGCGATTTGGGAGAGCTTAACTTGTGGATTGGAGATAAGAAAAGCGGAATGTGTCTCGAAGATTGGGAAGAGAAAGGTCGTCGGAGCGAAGGATACTTGCTAATGATTCAATATAGGCTTCAACATCTTATGGCGCAGAACAAGAGAAGCAGATCAGAGGCGGGGCCATCGGGAACATCTTAGCAGATTCCGCCCCTGCGTGGGTTTTTTTATATGTACTTATTATTTGCCCCTGTGTGGGCTTGCCTTTCTTGTATTTTGGTACTCTTATCAAATGACCCCTGCGTAGGCCTTTCCTTTTGATTTTCGTTTATTCCCTACTTCCCTTGCTTATTTTCGCTTCTTGAACATCATTTTATATGCGAAATTTGCTTTGGGGTAACAAAATGGTTCAATTCTACACATACATCTTTCAAATACGCTAGGCCTACCCTTGGCACAAAAGGGTCCCCTACTTGTTTAGGACGCGCGATATATGCTTGTGTGCTTTAACTGTTTATGTAATATTGTTGCTTTGAATGATGATATTTTAGCCCACTCCTTTTCAAAAATTTTCCAAAAATCTCTACAATACCAAATACAAGTCACTATCTAAATGTCCGACCAAAATTCCATGAGTCTTGAGTTTCTCAGCCAGAAATAATATCCTACCACCAAATCCTAAAATATTACTCTATCATCTCAGGAAAGGTGAAATTGCCGCTAAGATGGAAAAAGGCAAGGGTATCGACATAGAGCTAACCGAGGAGGATTTGAGGATGGAATTGCAGCGGCTCAGGCGAGAGATCCAAGAAACCAGAGAAAGGAGAATAAAAGTGGAGTTTGCCACCGCGGTCGCACAAGCAGCAAATGCGGCACTAGACGCGGAATTGGCAGTAAAGATGACCAAATGCGATGTTTAAGTAAAAAGACAGTTGCTGTGCGGAAGAAACGCGATGCCTTCAAAGATGCAACTATGAGACTTCAGAAGACACGCGGGAAATGCTCTTTCTTCAATCAAGAAGCCAATAGTGGTCCAAAAGACACTCACCCTGGAGCTACTGAAGAAGATGTCGGTGAGGAAATCATCTATATGCCTCCCTTCCTGGGACGTCTGAAAGGAGGAGACCAAAAGATCACTCTCCCAGCTTATGAGCGGACACATAGCGTGGGGGCAAGAGTTGTGTCGTGTGCTCTCATTTACGAGCACCTTAAGACGTCAGGTATCTGAAGCCTCTCGAAGGAACTACTTTCGGGTTTGGGCATGAAAGCCTCAAAAAACATGTGCCTACCACCCAAACCAAAGAGGACACACTATAGAGGAATGTGTGGAGCTTAAGGAAGCAATCCGCAACCTGATCAACATTGGGGAGATCCCGTATATGTGGGGTAGGAACACTGTCCTTACCTGTGACCAACAGGAGCCTAGTATGTCGGTCACTGCGCACACTTTGTTTTATTGTCACTACTTCACGCCTTTCAAGAAAACGTTGCTGGATATCTACAGTCTGTTAGTTCAAAAAGGAGTCTTGGCCTCTATCAAAAAGGATGACGAAGCAATCGATCCCGTTGGATTGAGATCTAGAAACCCTGCCCTTACATGATGCCATAGATCACAACATTGGAAGGTGCCTCAGGTTTCGCTATGATGTGGAATCCCTCGTCAACATAGGAAAGATTCAAGTTGAGTTTGTCCCTCGTGGCTAATATGGCAGTTAGAGGAAGAAGCTTCGGCGAAGGCACCATCTATCTCTTAGGAGTTTTATTATCTGTTTCCACTTTCTTTGTATCACCAAAAATGAATGAATGAACATGAAATTTTTCCTTTGAAATTCGAACTACGTAGGGCCTGAATTCTCCTTCGGAGATATGTAGGCAGCCTTTCAAGGCCCGGCCCCTATCTTTTTCAAATTTTCTTTTCCCCCTCTATCATTATACAAGGAAACATTGAATTCAATCAACAGATGCCGAGAGATCCAACAAGAAGACCTCAGCTCAACGCAATTTAACCTTTCTGAGTCACTAACCTCAAATAAAAACGAGCACATTCCTGTTGTTCAAAAGTCAGTCCCATTATTCGTGGGTTACATGTTCTCAGACAAAGCAACTTTTATGTGTTTATCTGTTTCTATGAGATATCTTGCATTATTCATCCAGGACTAATACTAACAGATTTGCATTTGAGTTGTTTTCCCTACAGGTAGTTAGAACTGATCTGTGTTGATACACTGGCCGATCATCCCTATTTTACCAGATCAAAAGGGCCTACAGATTCCTTTCCCAGCCAAAATTCACAAAAGGAAAAACAGCAATGAGTGATAACAACGAAGAAACCTGGCCTTCCTGATGTCGTGGTGGCTCAGCCCGCCCTTGCTGATCAGAATGAACTATCTGCAGTTGATGCAACAAATTGCTGAGATGAGGGTCGAGATACAGAAAAACAAGATTTGCCTCCTCCGATTTTTGCTATCAACACTCAACCAGACGGAAGACCTCCAGCTCAAATTCCCCCTCCTGACGTGGAACAGGCTCAAAACCCGTCTTCAAGCCCTGCTCGTAATCCCTCCGTCATTGACCTTACCACTCAAAACCCCCATTACGCCTCAGCTTCTTATCAAACACCACCCCCTCCTCAAAATACCAACCTCCAAGCACCACTCCTTCCCCCTAATGCAAACCACCAAACTAGCCTGCCCCCCACGGCCAAAACGCTAATAACCCACGCACTTCCCTCCTCACCAAAACCTGTAAACCAACCCCCAGACTTATCCCCAAAACTATCACGCCCCTTTAAATGGCCAGAGTCCCTCTATCGCTCCACCACTACCGCAAAAACCTATTTTCCAAATACCAGTTCCCAACGAGCATGATGCCCATGGTTCGGAGCTCGACCATTATGAGGAGAGGGAGAGAGAGTGGAGGTCAAAGGAAGAGACCACCAAGATAGATGTGAAGGAGGAAATTAGGAAAGCCATGAAGGAGTTGAACTGCATTCCTGAGGTTGCCGGGTTGAGTTACGAAGACCTATGCATTCATCCGAATTTGGACCTCCCGGAAAGGTTCAAGGTGCCAAAATTCGACATCTTTGGAGGAACAGGGAACCCCTTAGCACACTTGAGGGCCTACTGTGACCAACTCGTGGGAGTTGGGAGAGACGAAGCTCTGTTAATGCGGCTTTTTAGTCGAAGTCTGAGCGGAGAGGCTCTAGAATGGTTTACATCTCATGAGACGAGACAGTGGCCTAACTGGAATGCTCTGGCTAAGGACTTCATCGAACGATTCGCCTACAATGTGGAGATCGTTCCTGATCGTTACTCCTTGGAGAAAATGAAGCAGAAGTCGATCGAAAGTTACAGAGAATTCGCATATAGGTGGAGAAAGGAGGCAGCTAGAGTTAGACCTCCTATGTCAGAAAAGGAAATTGTCGAAGTGTTTGTGTGGGTGCAGGAGCCCGAATATTATGACAGAATCATGTTGCTCGTTGGAGCAAAATTTGCTGAGATAGTCAAGGTAGGTGAGACTATCGATGATGGATTGAGAACCGGGAAGATTGCCCGTGTTGCTGCCTCGCCCAGATCTTCGGGTTTGTTGAAGAAGAAAAGAGAGGATATGTCCTCTATCTCTTATGAGGGAGGAAGACCCCGAAGAAGTCATCATCATACCAAGGTCGTTCTCGACCTTCACAGAGTTTGTACCCGGCTTGTTATGCACAGGCTGATTACCAAAATACCCCTCCCACCAGTTACCAAAATACCCCTCTTCCCAACTATCAAAAACACCCCCTCCTAATTACCAAACTCCCCCTACCATCTACCAAACTCCCCCTCCAGTTTACCAGACTCCATCTCATCATTACCGAAATACCGCCCCCAACTGTGCCAACATTCAGACAAATTACCAAACGCTCCCCCAATGTACCAAGCCCCAGCTCCACTTTACCAAAATACCCCCTCGAACTACCAAGCTTCACAACCAAACTACCAAACCAACCCATAGCCCAGATATCAAGCCCCACGTCCGAATGCTCCAAATTATCGCCAAATGCCTCCCCCTCAACAGGGCAATTATGATCCCTCCCGTCCTAGATTTGAGAAGAAGTCTACTAGAAATTTCACTCCGCTTGTTGAAAGCCGAACAAAGTTGTTCGAACGATTAACTGCAACAGGATATATTCATCCAGTGTGGCCCAAGCCGATTAACACTAGCTCAAAGTTTTACAGACCTGATCAAAGGTGCACGTATCACTCCAACAGTGTTGGACATGATACCGAGGACTGCATTAACTTGAAGCATAAGATCTAAGACCTGATTGACCAGAATGTGGTCTCTCTTCATACAGTCGCGCCTAATGTCAATAGTAACCCTTTGCCAAATCATGGAGGCGTCGCTATCAATATGATAGAGACAGACGATGATTGGTGCGTGACAAAGGCAATAGTTTCGATTGCTCCTGATGAACTGGAAAAGGCTATAGCTTCGTTGAGCATTAGAGAGAAGAAAAAGTTTGTGATTCTGACACCCGAGAAGGCTGTTGCCTTGGTACCGCGATAAACTCTTACTCGACCAAAGTTTATGATTGAAACGGCTGTTACTCAAGGCATGACCAGATCCGACAGGTGCTACACACCGGAAGAGTTAGCTCAAGGAGGGCAGAAGAAGGACCAAACAAAAAGGCCGATCAGTGAAGTCGAGGCCGAGGAGTTCTTGAGAAAAATGCAGCCGAAAGATTATTCGATTGTGAAGCATTTGGAGAAGACGCCAACTCAGATCTCCATGTGGGCCTTACTGATGAGTTCGCAGTTACATAGGCAGGCTCTGATGAGGGCTTTAGATGATACTTATGTGCATGTGGGTACTAACAGTGACAATTTAGCAGCCATGATAAACCAGGTCATCCGAGGACATCGAATCAGTTGTTGTGACGAAGAGTTACCCTTTGAAGGGAGGATGCACAACAAAGCTCTGCACGTCACCTGTATGTGTCGAGACAAGATAATTAATCGCGTCTTGGTCGATGACGGATTCGGTCTTAATATTTTCCCACTTTCAACTCTTAGGCAGCTGAAATTCGACTTGGGAAAGCTTCACCAGAACCAAGTCAATGTGAGGGCCTTCGATGGAGTGCAAAGAGACACATTGGGTGCAGTAAACTTGGATATTCAGGTGGGTCCTGCAGATTTTAATGTGGAGTTCCAGGTGTTGGATATCAACACCAGTTACAACTTACTTCTGGTAAGACCGTTTATTCATATAACTGGGGCCGTGTCTTCTACCCTTCACCAACTAATGAAGTTTGTTTGGAAGGACAAAGAATTGGTCATTTATGGTGAAGGCAGTCATTCCAACGGGTATGCACCGATCGTTGATGATGTCTCTCGAGGTTGTGATTTCTACGCGATGGAGCTGGTAAATGCCACCGGTGATGACTTGGCTCCACAGCCTCCTATGCCTGCCATGTACAAGATGATTGCTACTGTTATGCTCCAGAATGGTTTCGAACCAGGTTTTGGATTGGGGAAGCATTTCCAAGGAATCATCGAGCCTATCCAAATTCCCACCAAAGGAGCAAAGTTTGGTTTGGGATATGTCCCAATAGATGACGAAGCAGAGATGAAGAACAAGAATGTTGATCAAGCATTGGCCAGGCCAATTCCTCATCTGTACCAGTCATTCCCGGTGTGAGGATATGTCAATGATGATGGTCTCGGGGAAGGAATCTGTGGCCTTTTTGAGGAGATTGATGCAGTCATTGAGGAAGAGGCTGGGACATCAGGCATCCGTGATGCAGAGCTTAAGGAGCGATTGCAAAACTGGACCTCCACATCACTCCTGATTTCCCGTTCATCTAGGCAGAAAAGACATGTGTCTTTGTTTGTTTTAAAATTGGTGGTAGTCCGGAAGAGGCCCGCGACCCACCCTTTATGCAGTTTTATTTGTTTGAAGTTTTTAAATTCCCTTGTGATGTTTCAAAAGGCAAAATGGCCCTCGGTCATGGCCAAAGTTTGTGCTTGTCTTTCAATTTAAATGAAAAGCCTCTTTTATCAAATTTGTTTGTTTACTTATCTGTTTATATTTTACTTTCCTAACTTTGTTTGTTTATGATTTCAATAATATTAATTTAAAACATGTCAATGTCATGTCATGTCATGAACCGAGTGAACAAAATGAGGCAGGTAATGATGAGCGTGAGGAATATGAAGAAGAAAATAAGGTTCCCGAACATGTTGCTGAAGAGTTTCGACAATTCAAAAATCAACATAAGCCAAATTTGGAAGAAATCGAAACTGTGAATCTCGGAGATGAGGAATGTGTTAAAGAAGTAAGAATCAGTGTCCATCTAATGGAAGCTCAAAGAAGAGACCTGGTTCGCTTGCTTAGGGAGTACATTGATGTATTTGCCTGGTCTTATAAAGACATGCCAGGGCTGAGCACAAATATGGTGTCCCATAAGTTGACGATCAATCCAGATTTCAGTCCAGTAAAACAAAAGACTCGGAAGTTCAAGCCTGAGTTGAGTTTGAAGATCAAAGAGGAGATTACAAAGCAGATCGAGTCCCAAGTAGTGGAAGTGACGCAGTATCCGACTTGGTTAGCTAATGTTGTTCCGGTTGCCAAGAAAGACGGAAAAATAAGAATTTGTGTCGATTACAGAGATCTCAACAAAGCTAGCCCAAAAGATAATTTTCCATTACCAAATATTCACATTCTCATTGATAACTGTGCTAAGCATGAGATGCAGTCATTTGTGGATTGTTATGCGGGTTACCACCAGATCCTGATGGACGAAGAAGATGCAGAAAAGACAGCTTTCATCACGCCTTGGGGTGTATATCATTATCGGGTGATGCCTTTTGGTCTCAAAAATGTCGGTGCTACTTACATGAGGGCTATGACGACCATTTTTCATGATATGATTCACAAGGAGATCGAGGTGTATGTAGATGATGTCATAATCAAGTCCCGCGAGAGTTCGGATCACTTAACTCACTTAAGGAAATTTTTTGATCGTTTACGCCGACACAATTTGAAATTAAATCCCGCCAAATGTGCTTTTGGAGTGCCAGCTGGCAAGTTGTTGGGATTTATAGTCAGCAGGAGGGGCATTGAGCTTGACCCTTCCAAGATTAAGGCGATCCAAAAATTACCTCATCCAAAGACCAAGAAAGAGGTGATGAGTTTTGTGGGAAGGTTGAACTACATCAGTCGGTTCATAGCTCAATCCACTGTGGTGTGTGAGCCTATCTTTAAGTTATTGAAAAAAGATGCCTCGACCAAGTGGACCGGAGAATGTCAAACGGCTTTTGATGCTATCAAGAACTATTTGTCTAATCCACCGGTGTTGGTCCCTCCGCGAGAAGGGAGTCCGTTATTGTTATATTTGTTTGTCTCAGATAATGCATTGGGATGCGTGATTGGTCAACATGACGAAACTGGGAAGAAAGAGCGAGCCATCTATTACTTGAGCAAAAAATTCACTCCCTACGAGGCTCGTTACACTCTGTTGGAGAGGACATGTTGTGCTTTGACCTGGATTGCTCAGAAGTTAAGACATTATTTGTCTTCTTATACCACATACCTTATTTCCAGGATGGACCCATTGAAGTATATTTTCCAGAAAGCAATGCCGACTGGGAAGCTAGCTAAATGGCAAATGCTTTTGACTGAGTTTGACATTGTGTATGTGACTCAGAAGAGGAGTATGAACCGCTCAAGACTTATTTTCCTAACGAGGAAGTTTCATTCATGGGTGAAGATATTTCTGAAGCGTACCCCGGATGGAGAGTATTCTTCGATGGAGCGGCAAATCATCAAGGGAAAGGAATCGGAGCGGTCTTAGTATCAGAAACCAGTCAGCACTATCCTATGGCGGCTAAACTCCGATTTGAATGCACGAACAACATGGCTGAGTACGAAGCTTGCATCCTCGGTCTGAAGATGGCAATTCATATGAATGTTCACGAGTTGTTGGTTATTGGAGATTCAGATTTGCTGATTCATCAGGTTTAAGGGGAATGGGCCGTGAAAAACCCAAAGATCACACCGTATGTGCGGTATATACATAAGTTGTGCAGGAGATTTCGCAAGATTGAGTTCAGACACACTCCCAGGACACAGAATGAGTTGGCCGATGCTCTTGCCACCATCGCGTCAATGATTAAGCATCCAGATACAAGTTATATTGATCCAGTGGATATAGAGGTAAAAGAACAGCCTGTTCATTGTTCACACGTCGAAGTGGAACCAGATGGTTTGCCGTGGTATTTTGACATCAAGAAGTATTTAGAAGACGGGACTTATCCTGAGAATGCAACGTTCAACCAGAAGAAGTCGATACGCCGCATGGCCCTCAATTTCTTTGCAAGTGGGGAAATCCTTTATAGGAGGACTCCAGATTTAGGTCTTCTTAGATGTGTTGATGCTAGTAAAGCTGCAAAGCTTCTAGAACAAATACATGCCGGAGTTTGTGGTACTCACATGAATGGGATCACTTTGGCAAGGAAGATCCTTCTAGCCAGCTATTTTTGGATGACTATGGAACATGATTGTTGCAAGTGTGTACAGAAATGTCACAAATGTCAAGTGCATGGTGATTTAATTCGAGTGCCGCCTCACGAACTTAATGCTATGAGTTCACCTTGGCCTTTTGTAGCTTGGGGCATGGATGTCATTGGTCCGATAGAGCCAGCCGCCTCTAACGGACACCAATTCATTTTGGTTGCCATTGACTACTTCACCAAGTGGGTGGAAGCAGCTTCGTATAATTCTGTGAACAAGAAAGTTGTAGCTGATTTTGTTCGCAACAATTTGATATGTAGGTTTGGAGTACCAGAAGCCATCATTACTGATAATGGAGCGAATCTCAACAGTCACTTAATGAGAGAGATATGTGAACAATTCAAGATTACTCACCGAAACTCAATTCCCTATCGTCCCCAAATGAATGGAGCTGTAGAAGCCGCCAACAAGAACATAAAAAAAAATTTGAGGAAGATGATTGATAATCGCAGAGGTTGGCACGAGATGTTGCCATATGCTTTGTTGGGTTACCGAACGACTGTCAGAACATCAGTTGGAGGTACTCCATATTTGCTAGTGTATGAAACAGAGGCAGTTATACCTGCAGAAGTTGATATACCTTCATTGAGAATCATCCAAGAAGCTGAATTGAGTGATGCTGAATGGGTTCGCAAGCGGATCGACCAGTTAACATTGATTGATGAGAAGAGAATGGTTGTTGTTTGTTATGGACAACTATATCGACAGAGAATGATTTGTGCTTTCCACAAGAAGGTAAGAGCCAGAATGTTTGAAGTTGGTCAGTTGGTCCTTAAACGCATTTTCCCTCATCAAGATGAGTACAAAGGGAAATTTGCACCAAATTGGCAAGGACCCTACATAGTTCGCAAAGTATTATCTGGAGGTGTCTTGGTCCTGTCGGAGACGGATGGCACAGAATGGCCGAAACCAATCAACTCAGATGCTGTCAAGAGATATTATGTGTGAAGCTTCAGTTTGTATTTCTATCATTTCCTTGTAATTGTTCATTTGCTTGTAATCATTTTGTTTAGAATTTCATCCCTCTTTTAATGAACTACGTCTGACCTGAATTCTCAAGAATGAGATACGTAGTCGGCATCGGTCACCCCTTTATCCCCTTTGAATAGATCTTTGTATTTGAACTACGGTCGACCTGAATTCTCAAGAATGAGATACGTAGGCGGCCTATATCGGCCTCGGTCGGTTTCTTTGTAAATTTCTTATTTATGTTAATCCTCGAGAGGGGGAACTACGTTTGACCTGATTCCTGCCTCAACGGGATACGTAGGCGCCACAAGGGCTCGGTCATATTTCCCATAGGATTTCTATTTCTCTTTACAATAGAAACTGGGACAGAATTTTTGAGAGGGACTCAAAAATTCTCAAAAAGAAGAGCTCTCCAACAAAGTTGAGACTGAAGTTACTTTGAGATTTGCAACTGGGATAGAATTTTTGAGAAGATCTCAAAAATTCCGTGATTTGATCACCAACAGTTCGAGATAAGTCAAGACAATTAACTGGGACAGAAATTTTTGACAATGACCTCAAAAATTTCAATAAGGTTCATCGGCAGTTTGGAACAAGTTTGAATACCTCCCAGGAAGTAATCAGACGGATCTCAAAACACCAACTCCGAATGACGTTCATTAAACTTGACGTAACATGACACTTGGCAGTGACCATTTCTAAACAATATTTTGAAAATCTATTTAACTTTTCCTTTATGTTTCAATTATATTTGCATAAATATATATATATATATATATATATATATATATATATATATATATATATATATTGTCTTATCTATCAAGAAGCGGGAGATCAGAAAAATCAATCGAAGATAGCAAGACAAGGAGCAGACAACCGAAGAGATCGACACAGATCAGTTCATTTTTTTTAAAACTAACAATATTTTTTTGTGGACGCAGGTCTATAAGCTTGCCTCAAGATCAACATATTCCACCATTCAATGAATATGAAGAAGTCAAAGGGGCAAAGAGCTCCCCAAAATTGACAATTTTTCTGTGGATGCAGGAAATATATTATGCTGCTTATATTAAAGAATTTAGAATATGAGTAACATTATTTCATTCAATTCCCAACAAGGAAAAGTCCATAATGAACGTGCAATTATGTTCGGAGATGGGACAAATGAAAACCTTGAAGAGAGAAATATTATTATTTTCCAGTAACTAAAGATACCTGGAAGACATTCATCTGCATTATATTATCAGATATGATAATATTCTTACCCGAGGGTCATTTTTATTTATATTGTCGATTGAGACGATATCACTACCCGGAGAGTCATTTATATCGTATTGTCAAATGAGATAATACCACTACTCCGAGGGTCATTTTTATTTATATTGTCGATTGAGACATCACTACCCGGAGAGTCATTTATATCGTATTGTCAAATGAGATGATACCACTACTTCGAGGGTCATTTTTATTTATATTGTCGATTAAGACGATACCGCCGTCCCAGAAGATACCCAGAAGATCACCTATGTTTCTCGGTAGGGCATTATCTTCGTTCGGTACAAGGGAGGCATCAAGGAAAAGATTCATGCATCGCGAGAAAAGAGATTCATGCATTGCAAGAAAAGATTCATGTATTGCAAGAGGAAAAATATCCATGCATTGCAAGAGAAAAGTCATGCATCGCGGGAAAAGTCATGCATTACAAGATAAATAAGTCATGCATTGCAAGAGAAGAAAGTCATGCATTGCAAGAGAAAGAAGTCATTCATAGCAAGAGAAGATTCATGCATCGCGGGAAAGAGATTTATGCATAGCAAGAAAAAGAAATCATGCATAGCAAGAGAATGTCATGCATCGCGAGAAAGAGATTCATGCATTGCAAGAGAAGATTCATACATTGCAAGAAAAGATTCATGCATCGCGGGAAAAAGATTCATGCATCGCGGGAAAGGAATTCATACATCGCAAGAGAAGGATTCATGCATAGCAAGAGAAGGAGTTATGCATCGCAAGAGAAAGACTTACCCATCACAAGAAGATCAACATCAACTGCATCAATTTTCTTTGCAAAAATGACATCTAGAGATCTATCAACATATTACATCAGCTTATTTTATTGCTTTGACATCAAAAGAAGAGTGCATTGAAGATTATATTACAAATATAATATACAAGCTTTATTTGCTTCACGTCAAACCCGATAGAGTTTACGTCAAATGTTCAAGGAGAGAAATTAAGTGTCAACATGGTAAAAGACACTATCCCTCCATTTGAATTGCATTTTTATGTTAATGAGTTTTATCTCAGTCTTTGTTGAGAGCATCCAAGAGGGTGAATTCTCAAAACAAACCACAGGTGCGGATGACACCAAAAAGGATGCGGCACAACGTGGAACTTTTTCTTAGCAGCGAACTGGGACATAGTCCGAAGAGGAGTGCCAAACTCTTAGGACACGAGCAGAGGAGCGACTTTCACCACAATCAAACCACACCCCTATCATAAGGCATGTGGGTTTTTCTTAGATTTGTCAGTTCCTATTTTGCATCCGGAAAATTTTAGGTTCACCGGAAGCAATTTTCCAATCTGAGTGACAATGCACCAAGAGCCTTGGAAATTATGTCCGTGTAAGTTCTTACTTATGGATGTGAAAAGCTCCGCATTCATGGCTAAGAGGTTGCAAGCCTCCTTTTCATACTCGACTTACTTTGTCATTTTTTCTGAACCGAAGGTTATCTT
Organism: Solanum verrucosum; assembly: GCF_900185275.1. NCBI lineage: Eukaryota > Viridiplantae > Streptophyta > Magnoliopsida > Solanales > Solanaceae > Solanum > Solanum verrucosum. The sequence continues at coordinate 739,686 of NW_026020441.1, forward strand.
GCATAATAGATTTCCTTTTCAATCGATTGAGTTGAACTACAAGCAGCCTGATTCACTGAGTTGAGGATATGTAGGCGAAATCGTTGTTGGAAACTCGATTGTGTTCCAACATTCTCCTTTAAATCTTATTCCTAAGTGTTTCAGTCTCTTCATAATTCGATATCGAAATAACTTTTGAATTCTTTCAAAATCGTGCATCAAATCAAGCGTATCGAACTACAAGTGGCCTGAATTCTCATATAGCCTGAGATATTTAGGAAACCCATTTCTAGAGCTCGGCCATAACTCTTAAAGTTTGTACCAAAATCCCTTTCTGAAAAGATGAAGATGTGATCGGCCAAAATTGGATTTGTCAATTTCATTTTCCTCGAATTTCTTACATCAATCCAAGTAAAATGAGGGACAGTTGTTGACACCTAATTTTGACCCGCCATGATATAAATTAATCATTGAGCTTCTTAAATTCCAAACGGTCTGAAATAATTAAATTTTATAAAGTTCAAAATATTGTTCAAGTTACTTTTAGTTAATTTTGTAATTTTTAGACAATATATATATATGTATGTATTTCATAATTATGCATATAATTAAGATATTTTATGATTATTCGAAAATTGTCTCAAAAAGATTTTAGTTTTACTTAAAATATTTGGTTTATTAGTTTGTTATATAATATTTTATATTTTAAATTATTTGGTTTATAATTAAGTCAATTATTTTATTCCATTGAAATTAAGAAGCTTATTAATTAATCTATATTAATTCATCTTGTTTAATTACTAGTCGGACTTACCCTAATCAACTAAGTTTGACTACATTTGATTATAATTTAGATTCATATGGCCAAAGTTTAAGTCCAATTATAGCTTATTTAATTTTAAAGGACCAAAATTTTGGGCCTTTTCTCAAAATCCAACAATCAGCCCAACTCCACTTATTCTTTTTAGCCCACCTCAATTCTCCTCAACACCAAGAACCCATTTTTCCACTCCTAATTCCCATCCCACCGACATACAACCTACAATTATAACAATACAACACAACAATACTAAAATAATAACAACATACACCAAACTGACCCCCTATTTGCACTGTTCTTCTTTTTCACAGAAACGGGCAGCAGCCCAAAAACGAACAGCAACAGCCCACCGCGGCCCGGCAGCTTATCAAATCGATACAGTAACTTCGCGCGTGTCCTTCCTCTTCACGTCCCTCTCTGTCGTATAACCCGAGCAGAGAAGAGCAAGCACGCGTCTGCCACATTTCCTCTTCCGGAATGGGACGAAATTTCAAAAAAAAAATATGTCTAGCTTGAATGATGAAAGGATTCGAGTTTGAATTTGGAGATGGGCCTTGAACCCGGATTTTCTTTGGTTTTCCCTCTTCTTCTTTTTTCCGAACCCTAATCTTCCCATCTATATATGATGTTTATTCACTGTGAGGGATTTTTTTTTGTTGGGGGAGACTTATTTTTTTTCGAAGTTGGAATTTCCTTGAACGAAATATTATACTTGAGAAGGTTCAGGCAATTCTTTTTCCCTTAAATTCAAAGAAACAAGAAGTTTCCTTGTAAAAAATCAGCTCGAAATTCTTGGTTGGCTACTCGAGTTCCGAAGTAGTTGGCGGAAGAATCGCCGCTCGTCTGCTCGTGCTGTTTCATTTCGCTGTCCAGAAAGAGGTAAATCCTTTTTTTTATTTTCATCTAAATCTAGTTCCTTCTACGTTGTTCTGTGTATGACATGTTGTAGGTTGTGTCTTGTGCCTTTATGTGTTGATTTCGTTTTGGTCTCTATATGATTAAGATTCGGTTAATGAGTCTTTAGCTAATAATATCTTGTCTTCCTATATGGGTATTATATGTATACAAATTCTATGTTGGAGTTAGTTTGGCGTTACTTGTGAGCATATCTGATCTCTCCGCTGCGTTTTCTTAATTTAAGTTGGTGTGTAGAAGTCTTTGATTGGTAAGGAGTGTTCACTGTTTCTGTTTGTTTCGTATAGTTCACTGGGAAATAAGACATGTGATAATCATGGTGATAAATTCCCTTAATTAGTTTGACCTTCTTATGTGTTGCATTTGATGTCAATTTCATGGTCAGTTTGCATGACAGTGATATTGCTTTAGAGGAGTTAGCCCGATTAAAAAGTGATATATCATGGTTTGAGTAGTTTTGAGTGACTATAGGCTAGAAAACATCGATGTTTTGAATTACTAGATGAATAATGCCCGTGCACGCATGAGTCCAATATTTATCTAGATATATATTTGTGTATATTTACCTAGATATATATATTTCTGTGAAAAATGAAAAAAATCCTTTTTTTTATGTCAATTTGTAAAAATCAGTTGCTTATGATCTGGATAACCGAAGCATTTTGAGTAAATATATTTACCGTATATTATTTACACATCGCATAAATTAAGACCGATCGAGTATTAACAAGGTACATTATTGTGTGGGAATGAGAAATGTAACACCCCTAAATACTAACCAAGAGTCTCATGTTGATTTACCGTTGCTTAATTACTAGAATATGTTTTAGTCTCATTTTGGGAACTTGAAGTGTTGTGATAATTGCCAACTTGCTTAGCATAAATTCTTATCGTAATTTAAGGATTTGTGATGGGGTGTTTAGGTAATATCCTAATTAGAATTATGTATAACTTTAAAAGGAAGTTAAGGGATATACATATAGATATATATGTATACATTTTGGGCAGCACACAAATTTTTGGGCAGCACCTTTGATGGACAGCTGCCCAAGGGATAAACATCACTTGTTGACTATATATTTTCACCCCTCCTTTAGTAATTTCGTTTTTTCTCAAGCCTTAGAACCTTAGAAACATATCTAAACAGAGTGTTCTTCAAAATCACAAGAGAAACTTGGCCCTTTTTGGCTGGAATTCAAGAACACACACTTCTTTTTGGTAAGTGACGAAATATGTTTCTCAGCTGGGTAGTGTTTGGTGTTTTATGCATATCTCTCGTTCTAGAAATTAGTTTACAGTGGGTAAATATGATTTGGAAATATAATTCGTATACCTACAACTCTTATGTTTATGTCAAACTCTGATTCAGCTGTTATGGATTCGAAATATGGGACGCAACATAGGACAAGTTTTGTCCAGATTCTGGAATTTGAAATTCTGTACGGACAGCTGTTAGTGTTTTGACTATATCTTGTTGTACAAAATACATTTTTCGGTGATTCTTGTTTGTTTGCAACCCTAAGAGATGTATCTACATATTTCATGAAGGTTATAAAGTCTAGTTTTGTTGTTTTCCATTTCAAATCTAAGTTGCGACATGAGGTACTAGGCTGGCCAGAATCACTGTCTTGGGAGCATTGTTGTGTTTGTGCAGGCTAATTTTACTTGTGATGATGATCCTATTTTACATCAATATTATTGAGCTTCTAGGGATTAAAGAAATTGTTTAATTGTATTTTAAAGGTTGTATATACTCGTGAACAAGTTGAGGACCTTGATACATTGGTTGGACTGTTTCCTTGCTAAAGCACCGAGGTTTGTGTATAAACTTGTACTTGCACTCTTTTAACCTCTAGTATATTTGAAATTGTATCTTGGTACCTTGGTTACCTCTTGTCACTTTGCATTGTTGTGTTGGTATCCTTTGAGACGTTAAAGATGCTTGTGTAACTCGCCCATTTGTACGGATTGTTTGATCACTTAGCACTCTTGTTGGGACCTTGTCCTTCTTGTGGCAGTGACTTTGTCACTCTTGGCATGCCTCTTGATTCGGATCATTTGCCATCTTGACTTTGGATTTTTAGTTCTTCTTAAGTATGGATGTTGTCCATTTTAAGTACGAATTAGAAAGCCATTTTTAATATGGTTCTTGGTTCTCTTGATTATTGGGCTTTGACCCTTCTTGATATAGGGCGTCGACCCTTCTTGATACTTGTTTGTGCTTGGTGTGAAGACATGATGTACATATTGGGCGAGCCTTGTTGTTGAATCTCTTGGAAAATAATGTTATGAACGTTCTTGACATTTGGGTCTTTAAAGATCGAACTTGATACTCCTTATATATTGTTTACTTGATTTATTAATTATGTTCAATTATGTTGCCCATGACTTGAGAAAGTTTGTTTTGTGAATCGGATGGCTCCGAAACTATAGTTTTGCACCACTAAGCTATATGCTTAGCGATAGTTGTTTCTATCGTAGGGGAATGATCGAGTGGATGCATGAAGCGGGCCATTGGAGAAGGAATTTTTGAGAGCCTTAAGGAAGATCACATTTGCATTTAGGCATCTATATTTTGTATAAACCTTGGGACTTGTACATGATCTTTTTGTTGTATATTTACATGAAATTTCGATGACTAATGTGATCATGTCACCATGGGTTGTAAATTAAGTATGGCTATATGTTTTGTTCTTTTGGGGTGTGTAAGCCCAAGTATTGCAATATACTAAATTTACTATTTGTTTTGAATATTTGTGTGAAGCATGAACGGGCTGATTTCGGTACTTCGAAATGTGTAATATTCATATTATTTCATCCTTAAGTGTGAAGATAATATATGCATGAAAAGCTCATCGGTTATTTGCTTAAATTATTTTTGGGAGGGTTTTTCCGTCATAAGTTGAAACTCCGTGCCATATCAATTTTGACATCACATAAATGTTTAAATGTACAAGATGCACATCCTTATCTAAATTTTTTTCCCTTTATGAACCTAATCCCTCTATTAAACTACAATCAATATGGCCATAGTAAATCTCTTTTAATTGTCGCAAGTATTTAAGTAGTTTTCTTGCTTAGGTGGTAGTATCCTTTCGAAAGGGTCGTTACAATTATTGGTATAAGAGCCTAGGTTTGTGGTTCTAGGACTTTTGTTGTGACTTACTTGTATACTTGTTCACATTCGAAAAAGGTTCTATTTGTATTATTTGTTCACTTGCATAGTTTATAATATTTTTATCGCATTTAGAGTGCACGTGCATCATGTACATGTCCCTAACGCAATGTGATCTTTCCTTTTGAAGGATTAAGTTATGGCCTCTTCTTCTGACCGACCTATGGAAGCTGATCGTGAAGGGTCGGGTAACTCTGTGCCCCAGCCTCATGCACTAGAAGAGGTGGGCGAACCTTTCTCGAATCAATATGTTCCCCACACTAGTGGGTCTGAAGTGGGAAACCATCAGGGTGTAAGAGCGGGTTCACATCCTCAGATGAGCCGTGGTACTCAAGCCATAAATCCTCCTTTTCAACAAATGGCTAAATTCTTCCACCACATGGCTGAAGCGATGCATGATCCCAACGTGATTAACTTTGAGAAAATGAGGAAAATGGGTGGAGTAGAGTTTGAAGGCACCGTTGATCCCACTGATGCTGAACAATGGCTGGAGCGCATGGAAAGAGTGTTTGAGCAGTTGGAATGTTCTGATGTTGCCAAATTTAAGTATGCTATTTCACTATTACAGAAAGATGCTTATGATTGGTGGGTAAGTGTTCCAAATGCCAAGGTAAAACCTCCTGTTCTTACTTGGGATGATTTTCTTAGGGAATTTCGTATGAAATATGTCCCACCTGCTTATTGTGATGCAAAGAGAAAGGAGTTTTTGAATTTAAGGCAACGAGGTATGTCAATTGCTGAGTACCAACAGAAGTTTTTAAGGCTCTCTTGTTATGCTGGAGGTATTATTAAAGAGGAAAAAGACAAGTGCAGGAAATTTGAAGATGGTTTAAATGATTCCATTAGAAAGAATGTGGCGATCCTGCAACATGAGAACTTTTGTAAGTTAGTGGCTGCTGCATTTACTTGGGAGCGACTTGATAAAGAAGAAGCTAGCAGAAATGAAAGCAAATTCCGGAAGCCTAGAACCGATTTTGGGGGGCCATCAAAAAGGGGAAGGTTTGATAACTCTAAGGCTAATAGTGATAACAGGCCACCACAACAAAAGCAAAGCAGATCAGATTTTTCTATAGCTAGCACGCCAAATTATGGCCAAGGTAAGCCTCGCGTTCCCACTTGTCCGCAATGTGGAAAGAATCACTATTGTACTTGCAGGAGAGCTTCTGGTGCATGTTTCAATTGTGGAAGCTTTGATCATAAAGTGAAGGATTGTCCTAATCCTAATAATGCTCCTTCCTTGAGAACTGAAGGCTCAGTTCATAAGCCTTCTATTAATCCTCTTCAAACTAATAGAGGTGCAAGACCTAAAAAAACCCAAGCAGCAGGTACAAGTGGAGCTAATCAAGCTAGTGGACAAAGGGCTACTGCACTTGCTTATGCTATGAGGCAGAGGGATGATCAAGATGGACAAGACGTGGTCGTCGGTAAATTTCACTTATTTGGCCTATGTGTGTTTACATTGATTGATCCGGGTTCTACACATTCATATATTTGTTCATCACTTGTTCTTCCTGAAAATGTGAATTCTGTGAAACTTAATTATGATGTGTTGGTTGAAAGTCCTTTGGGTTATCAGGTTGTGTGTAATCGAATTTATCGTGATTGTCCCTTCGTGATATAAAGCTTGGTCTTCCCTGCTGATTTAATTGAAATGCCCTTCAAGGATTTTGATGTTATTATCGGGATGGATTGGCTTCATAAATATCATGCAGTGGTAGATTGTAGATCAAAGCATGTGACCTTTAAAGATCCGACATTTTCACATATCATTGTACAAGGTGAAAGATCATTGACAGCTAGTATTATTTCTGCGGCCTTAGCAAGAAAATTGATGTGTCAAGGTTGTGGGGCATACCTTGCTCACATAGTTGATACACGGTTGGAGAGTCCTTGTATCAGGGACATACATGCCGTATGTGATTTTTCCAGAAGTCTTTCCAAAAAACCTTCCTGGATTGCCCCCGGAAAGAGAGGTTGAATTCCCAATCGAGCTTATTCCTGGATCTAGCCCTATTTCTATCACTCCTTATAGAATGGCTCCGGCAGAATTAAGAGAATTGAAAGCTCAATTGCAAGAACTTCTTGAGAAAGGTTTTATTCGACCTAGTGTTTCTCCTTGGGGAGCCCCTGTTTTGTTCGTCAAGAAGAAAGATGGCACTCTTAGGCTTTGCATCAACTATAGACAATTGAACAGAATAACAATCAAAAATAGATATCCGCTACCAAGGATCGATGATTTTTTGACCAATTGAAGGGTGCTAAAGTATTCTCAAAGATTGATTTAAGGTCTGGATATCACCAACTGCGTGTTAGAGCGGAAGATATTCCTAAAATTGCTTTTAGAACTCGGTATGGGCATTATGAATTTTTGGTGATGCCATTCGGATTGACAAATGCTCCTGCGGTATTCATGGATCTAATGAATCGAGTATTCAAGCCTTATCTTGATCAGTTTGTGGTTGTTTTTATAGATGATATTTTAATATTTTCCAGAAGTAGTGAAGACCATGATAAACACCTCCGGATTATTTTGCAAATTTTCAAGGAGAAGGAACTTTATGCTAAACTTTCCAAGTGTGAATTTTGGCTTGATGAAGTAACATTTCTAGGACATGTTGTATCAGCTGAAGGCGTGAAGGTGGATCCTAGTAAGATACAAGCAGTTGTTGACTGGAGACCTCCCAAAAGTCCAACCGAGGTAAGAAGTTTCTTAGGCTTAGCAGGATACTACAGAAGATTTGTGAAAGGCTTTTCAATTATCGCCTCTCCTTTGACTAAACTCTTGCAAAAGGAAGTAAAGTTTATTTGGGATGACAAATGCCAAGAGAGCTTTGAAACTCTCAAATCCTTGTTGACTCAAGCGCCTATACTTACTCTACCAATTGAAGGGAAAGAATATGTAGTATACAGTGATGCTTCTCACAATTGGTCTTGGATGCGTTTTGATGCAAGAAGGGAAGGTTATTTCTTATGCCTCTCGAAAATTAAAAACCGCATGAATTGAATTATCCTACCCATGATCTTGAACTTGCTGCTATAGTGTTTGCTTTAAAAATATGGCGGCATTATTTGTATGGAGAGAAATGTCATATATTTACTGATCACAAGAGCTAAAGTACTTGGGTACTCAAGAAATGAGCTAAAACCTTCGACAACGTAAGATGGCTTGAACTCATTAAGGATTATGACTGCACAATTGATTATCATCCAGGTAAAGCCAATGTGGTTGCCGATGCCTTTAAGTCGAAAACCTTTGCAAGCATTTTCCTTGAGTCCTTTACCTTTACTTCTTGAATTAAGAGCCATGAATGTTTGTTTTACACCTGATTCAGATGGTTCAGTTGTTGCTAATTTGCAAGTAAAGCCAATATTACATGAACAGGTGAAGGAAGCACAAAAGATAGATGAGAAACTTGTAAAATTGACCAGAGAAGTTCAAAATGGGGAAAAGCTTGATTTTACATTAACAGAGGATGGTGTCTTATTTACCCAAAAACAGGTTATGCGTCCCTAATGATGACAGCTTGAGGAAAAAAATATTGAAGGAAGCACATACTTCACCATATGCAATGCATCCTGGAGGTACAAAGATGTATCTGACCATCAAGAACATTATTGGTGGAATGGTATGAAGAGAGACATTGCGGAGTTCATTTCTAAATGTTTGGTTTGTTCAACAACTAAAGGCAGAAACATCAGGTCCCAGTTGGTTTACTACAGCCCTTGTCGATGCCGGAATGGAAATGGGAGAGAATAACTATGGACTTTGTTTCTGGACTTCCTCGCACTCAGAGAAATCATGATGCAATATGGGTGATTGTGGACAGGCTAACCAAGAGTGCTCACTTCTTAGCAATCAGATGGATTACTCACTTGAGCGTTTAGCCGAATTGTACATTAATGAGATTGTAAGACTACATGGGATCCCTGTGTCTATTGTATCTGACCGAGACCCAAGGTTTACATCTAGATTTTGGGGTAGCTTGCAGGAAGCTTTGGGTACTAAGTTGAATTTAGCACTTCGTTCCATCCTCAGACGACGGCCAGTCGGAAAGAGTGATACAAATTTTGGAGGATATGCTTCGAGCTTGTATTATGGAGTTTGAGGGTAGTTGGGACAAACACTTGGCTTTGATAGAATTTGCTTATAATAATAGCTACCAATCGAGTATTGGAATGCCTCCCTATGAAGCCTTACGGAAGGAAATGTCGGACCCCTCTTTGTTGGAGTGAAGTTGGTGAAAGAAAGCTTGTTGGTCCTGAAATTGTGCAACAAACAGAGGACAAGGTAAAAATTATCAAGGATCGTCTAAAGATTTCTTCGGATAGACAAAAGTCGTATGCTGATCTTAAAAG